>NW_027041110.1:1200000-1516938 GCF_037179485.1 Ochlerotatus camptorhynchus
TATCCATTTCCTTTTATTCTAAAGTTTAAGCTTTGTCTAGTTTCCAAGGCGAAGATACACTCCGCAGGATATTAATATTATCCTTTGTCAAATTATGTTCTTCTGTTAAGATAAGTTCTGCAATCTTGGATTTAAATTCACAATGAAATCCTTTATCCATCTCTTTGTTAGCCTTTTTTACCTCTGCGATGTGTTCCTGAAACTTTGTTTCCATTTCGTATGAACAATGTAGAGATCATCACAATCTGAACAAGAAATTCTGTAGACACCTGCTTTTGATAAGACAATTATTGAATCTTTTGTTGATCCTAACAATGACTTTTGCTGATTTGTCCTGCTGCTGAATACTAAATCTTGATAAAAACTTCTAAACTATGAACTCATTGGTTTGGTAATATTTTTGTCAAAATTCACTGCTACCGTGCACCTAAACTAGCAACGAAAGGCAGCTGAATTATAATACTCATTACAGTGGTTAGAATAACATTAAAAAAAGCACTCCCAAAACCTTCACCATTCGAAAGAGGGAAGTTTCCCCGTCTTTTTGCGACTTCTGATGAAATATTTCATCGGGGGCACTTTTTCATACAAAATATTGGCCAATTTGAGCGTTTTTTTATATGGTTCGCTTGTCTATCAGTCTTTTTGCTTGGAAAATATCGCGAAAATAAATGTATGTTTCAGATCCTCGGAACAAAAAAAAAAAAATTGTTTCAAATTGTTGGGAAATGTCTCTTTGTTCGAATGGGTTCCGGAAACGCAATTTTTGTTTGTTTTAAAGTTATAATAGCAATTTCTCTGTGCGGTCAATAAAGGTAGAACTGACAACAATTCATTTTTTTTCATCTCTCATATTGGTGGATAAATTCAGATTTTTACTACACAGCATATTAATCTGACTCATATTTGAGTACCGTACACTCAAATTCGCAAAAAAAGTAGGTCACTCATAAAAGAGCAAATTTTTACCCAAATATCAAGGTCACTCATATAAGATTAAATGTCACTCAAATATGAGTAAGATTTATTCAACTTATGTGTGACCTACACATCAAAAAAATAATTTTGATATCACATCAAAGCGGATGCACTTCAACCGGGTCAAACAAATGGTGTAATATTACCATATATATTGCCAAAAAGAACAAAATTATCATTAATACAGTGCATGAACTGACATTACGTTGCTTTAACTGCATTTGTTTATTTTTGAGGCCATAAAAATTACATAAGATTTTCGACATGATTGAAGTGCATACTCTTGGATGTTATATTAAAATTTATTTTTTGCTGTGTACGGTTTTTGCGAATTTGAGTGACGGTACTCTAATATTATTCAGACTCAGTTACCGTGTAGTATATTAAAAAGAAAAATTGAAATCAGGATATCAGCAAATCATGATTACGCAGCTCATCTAGCAGTTCTGGATGATATTTTTTGAATTGTCTTAAATAAATCCATCACAAATTGCATTTTGAGATTGGAAGGACCATCGAGATATAGAACAAGAAAAGCTTAGAAGGCAATTTGAAGAGACCGAGATATGTAGCTAGAGAAGGTCTAGCATAAGAGACGAGCGGATTCAAAACAATCTGCCTTGGCAAAGCACCACTGCCAATGCAACCAATATAGGCACTGCTCGATTAGCTCTGGCTTTGACAGTTCGTTTGGCGCTCTTCTCTTATACTGCACACTTAGAAACAATCATGTAAATTTAGGTGTTCTGAGAGTGACATATACGAGCGTCAATTTTGACATAAATTTGAGTCATAAGAGACGCGAAATATAGCTCAATCAAACATACTCTTCGTCGAGCAACGAACTTCTCAGGCTCGCAGCACTTAATATTACATGACATGTTTGTTTACGTCTCATCTTTTATGTCAAGGACGGATTCCATCACGTGTAAAATTAGTTATTTCTAAGTGTGTAAATCCTCTCTAGAGATAACCACTAAAATAAGGAAAAAAAAGGGTTGGGTTAGATTTTCTTTTTAATGGAGGCTTTAAGCAGGGGCTGGTTCGCTTCCGATATAAACAAAAAAGTGGCCACATATCCAGATATACACAGCAAAAAAATAATTTTGATATCACATCAAAGTGGATGCACTACAATCATGTCGAAAATTTCATGTAATTTTTATGACCACATAAATAAACAAATGCAGTAAAAGCAGCGTAATGTCAGTTCATGCATTGTATTAATGATAATTTTGACCTTTTTAGCAAGTAATATTACACCATATTTTCGACATGATTGTAGTGCATTCACTTTGACGTGATATCAAAATTATTTTTTTGCTGTGTAGAACATTGCGATATAGAGAGTTGGCTATACTAACACCCCTCCCCCTCCCATTTTTTTCCGTGTTGGGTGTATTCATCACTGCGACCATTACTTTGATCTATTGTGATATTCCCCGTTTTTATATTGCTTTATCAGTTATGTCGTATCACTATTTTGTGAACCGACCGACATAGACAGCCAGGTATTACATTTCGAATGAAATGTACTACTTTACTGGGACCTGCATTCCAAATATCAAAGGGTTCTGCCAGCCCCTTATCCAGAAATATGCGCCTTTTATTGAAGATTGCTGCACAAGAGCATAGCAGGTGTTCAGAGTCTTCCTTTTCTTTACCACAGAATCGACACATATCCTCTTGAAGTTTTTCTATTAGCTTCAAATGATATTTACATGGACAATGTCCTGTTATCAAACCAGTATAGACACTGAGATCTTTCTTTGATAATTCAAGAATTTTGCTAGTCATTGAAATGTTCGGAATTATGAACCGTTTCGACTGCCTAGCAATGGAAGTGTTGTTCCAATTGGTCTCCACTTAATTTTTTTTCCATTTCTTGATCTCCATTTTAAGAGAACAAGTAGAAACTCCATAGAATGGTTCTGGTCCTATGAAGTGCTGAGATGATCCTAGCGTGGCTAACGTATCGGCTTTTTCATTCCCTTCAATTCCACAGTGGCCAGGAACCCAATATAAGTTTATTTGGTTTTGACAGGCCAATTTCTGAAGTGACATTGCACATTCCCATACGAGTTTGGAATTGCATGTTGCTGATTTTAAAGCATTTAATGCTGCTTGACTATCAGACATAATGCAGATATTCGAATGTTTATAATTCCTGCGCAAGCATATTGCAGAGCATTCAAGAATTGCTTGAATTTCTGCTTGGAACACGGTTGGCCAGTAACCCATGGATATTGAGATATCAATCCCTGGACCAGCTACCCCTGCTCCCACATGGTTGTTCAATCTTGAACCGTCTGTATAAAAAACAGTTGAACCTGGACGGATGTTTGGTCCCCCACTTTCCCAAACATTACGATCAAATTCTGCTGCATTGTATAAACGATCAAAATTATTTTTTTTCTCCATCCAGTCTTCATTTTTTAATACAAGAGAATCAATATCAAACCTTTTTAAAATGCTAAGATGTCCTGTAAGATCACCTTCAAGGAAGTACTTTGTTCGTTGAATCCTTATAGCGCTCCTTTCAGCTTCTAATTGGGTAAATTGATGCAACGGAATCAGATAAAGTAGAGCATCTAGTGAAATACTCGGTGTGCTGTTCATTGCACCAGTTATTGAGAGAGTAGCTAGTCTTTGCAGTCTCCCCAGCTTCTTCTGAGCCGATTTTTCATTAGTTTTCGGCCACCAAACTAATGATGCGTAGGATGTTCTGGGTCTTACAATCGTCAAATAAATCCAGTGGATCATTTTTGGTTTTAGGCCCCATTTCCTACCAAATGTTTTTTTACTTATCCAAAGAGCATTTATTGCCTTATTAATAACCTGCTCTATATGTGAATTCCAGTTAAGTTTACTGTCAAGAATGACTCCCAGATACTTGACTGTTCGTGAAAGTTCTAGAGAGGTTTCTTTCAATTTTAAGCTATTTATAGAAAATTTCCTTTTCCGTGTGAACGGTACAATAGTGGTCTTAGAAGGGTTTATATTCAACCCTTCTTTAGCGCACCACGACGAAACATAATTTAAAGCAGTTTGCATTCTATTTGAAATGATATTATCAAATTTTCCTCGTACTATTATGACTATGTCATCAGCAAAGCCAATTATCTCGAAGCCCTTTGCTTCTAAGTTTTTGAGAAGTTCGTCAACAATTAAAGACCATAAAAGAGGTGAAAGCACACCTCCTTGAGGACACCCTTTTACAGCTCTAACTGTTATGGATGAGCTTCCAAGATTTGCTGAGATTTCTCTTTTAGAAAGCATCTCATTAATCCACTTAACGATGCTTTTGTCGAATCCACGCTTCAACATATTGTTTTTCATGGAGTTATAAGATGCATATCAAATGCTCCTTCAATATCAATGAATGCTGCTAGTGACATTTCTTTTGATTCAAAAGATTTTTTCTAGTTTTGTAACAAGCGTGTGAAGAGCTGTTACTGTTGACTTACCAGCTTGATATGCAAACTGATATTTACTCAAAGGAATTGTAATCAAGTACGTTGATTTTATATGCTGATCTATTATTTTCTCCATTATTTTTAGCATAATGGATGATAAGCAGCATCCCCCTCCCATTACACGAAGTTTCCCAATAGGTGATCCACCAAGAATCTCACACCACACGAGCTATCAAAGCCGCCACCTAAACGCCTTAACAAGCTCAATAGAACCGTTACCACAGAAGCAGCAGCAGCTGCATGATTGGCTCACTTGAGCTTATTACACTTTTACGCACCACCAAGCGTCTCCAGCGTTCCACCTAATTAACTCCCATAAATGATATGCTTGTTTCTTTTCTTCTGCCCGTAAGGGGTGATGCACATATTATGTTACGCTCCAAAGGGAGAGGGGGGACGATGTATGATTATGTGACAACCCATGCAAGGTATAGGAAAACCATGACGAAAGCGGGGCTATGTTTTCCTCAATGTTGCATGACATAATTAATGTATGGCCCCTAAGAAGAGTTAGCTTGAAACCATATGCTAGCCACAGCAGAAACAAAATGATCAACCAATCCAAGGTACGTGCCGGTCTCTCGGGTCTCCACGAGTTATCCTGTTAATGACCCTTATAAATGTCGCACTCTTAGCGTCCCAGTTGGTTTCTTTTTGCACCACTTATGTATGTCCCAAAGAAAACTGAGATGCTAAAACGTGCCTCGAGTTTCACCTTCTCTCGACGTACGGAAAGTTTTGCCCTCAACGAAACTTTTCTTCACACGCGAAACTGGCTAACGAAGTGCCATAAAGTGGGATCAACTATGTTGGATAGTTTTCCTTTCTCATTTTACTGGTGTTGTTTCTTCAGAACTTGGATGGGTATCATTCCCGCGGCTTTTTTTTTCTTCTGTCGCTTGCTGGTACCACCAGGAGATTGCAAGTGGAAGATGAAAAAGCTATTTGCATAAGCAGCATATCTCTTACCAGGAAGCAGACGGAGGTCCCGTTCAGGGTCGTACTGCAGAGGACGTGCTTTATTTATAGGGGAGTGTTGAAATATGATAAATTCTCCCGACACCACTGAGTTTGTATGGGTGGGAAGGAGCTCTGTCATCTATCTGCAGTACGAAAAGTGCACGATTTCTCAGTGTTGATTTTTTTTGCTGCTGCTGCAACTTGGTTAATTCAATTGCATACTTTATGCAAATGTGATTGCTTGCAGTTGCACCCTGCTACTTGCTACTGATACTGCCAATGCAGTGAGCACTTGCTTTAGATCACAAGAGAAGGATGTTCATGCCTGTGAGGCAAAACCTTAGACCAGCTTTGTCGGTGGCAACCACAAATGTGTCACTCATAATTGGCAACTGCATTAGAACGGTTTGAATTAAATCAATTTATAGAACAATCCGATCGAAAGAGTTGACCCGATGTTGGCATCACTTATTCGATAAGAGTTATAGACACTGGAAATCTTCAACCACAACCCAGATTGAATAAACAGAAACCGCATGTCTGGAGTGGCTTGCTGCCAAATCTGATGCCAGATATGCAAGTTTTTGATCTCTGTTCTGAATTGTCAGCTCATCACTCAGCCGTATGATACATAATAATACATATTGGTGAGACACTCTGGAGTTCAACTTAATCCGGCTAGAGGAGGGGAAAATTTGCAATTCCAAACAGCGTTTTTCATACGTTTGGAAAGCATGCATGGTCGGCAAAGGCGTGTGGTCAAGCTGTTGATAGAAATACATAGCTTTATGAGAGCATAAGTGACTAACAGAGCTGCAAGCATTGTCATAGCTTTCCGTTTGGGCATAGTGGTTCCATTTGTCAGAAGGAGCAGTCATGAATCAATTTTAAGAATTCATCTTCGTCCTGGTTTTGACGATGTTAGTCGAGATTTTGCCTACTCTTAACTTAGTGTGCTTTGAAGATCTTCCATAGTTATTAATTCAGAGTTTTTAGTTTGTATATTGTGTGGCAAGCACAATGATATTCGATGCCCATAGACTTGGAAATAAACTGAAATAATCAAATAAACAAATAGGTACTACTGTGGGGCCTCCCTTAGCTCAGTCGGCAAAGGTGCAGCTATAAAGCAAGACTATGCTGGAGAGGGCTGAATTCGTTTGCCGGTCCGGTCTTGAGTGGAACAAATTTTCGACTTCCCTGGGCATAGAGTATGATTGTACTTGCCACACAATTATAGTAATGCAAAAATGATACAGGCTTAGAAATCTCTCAATCAACAATTATGGAATAGAACACTAAGTTTAGGGCCAGCGTAAAGTTCTAGTAGGGACGTAATAAAGCCAAAAGAAGAAGACTACTGTCACCATTTTCGAATGAGAAAACAATCATAGAGATATTCTACAAAATCTGATTAATTTCATTGTCATGACAGAACGTGACAATGTTGTGGGCATTGCAATGAGCATATGCGTTTATTCATATTTTTGTTGCTTCTGCCATGAAAATCCTTAAGATGCATCCACTCTACCGATTACATACTGTGTCATGCCTAAATTAATCTAAATCAACAAGAAATGATGTTGTCAAAGCCATATGAGCATTAATCTCACGACTACTTGAACGTTGGAAAATTACACATTGTTTATGATAGGTTTTTTCTTCTCGTGATAGTGAGAGGACAATGATCCAAGTTTGTGTTGGAATTCGGCCATTTTGACTGACGCCAAGCTTTTCAAAAAGGCGTATCCGATGTTTTCCATAAATCGTAGCACGAAAACGTTAATCGAAATGACGTCTGAGACAAAGTTTTAGGAAACTAGGGGTGTCACCTTTTCTGAAAAAAAAATGCACACTGAAATTAAATCATTTCTTTTTGTTAAAAAATAAAAAAAAAATATTTTCAACTCAATTCAATTCCATAGTTTATCGTGACATCCTTTGATCGTCTCAGTTCGATCACTCGGAGGTGGAATTATCTTCCAATCAAAACGATCATGATGCGTATCACTGGGATTCGATACGAATTTGAACAGCACACGCTCACAACAACAGCAGCATCTCGGTTAGCGGCAACAGCAGCAACAGCACGAGAGAGCGCGTTCGTTACTATGTACTCTTTGCCGCGACGATGACGGATGGTCATATCAAATTGTTTTAAAGAGAGACACCATCTAGGCGTTAGAGTCCGTGATTACCGTGAAATGCGAGCCCTCGATATAGGCTTCGATGAAAAGAAGAGCAGCTACTGCTTCTTTTTCGCAAGCATGATAATTTCCTTCCGGAGTGGTAAGCTTGTGCGAATAGAAGCCTACAGCTCTCCCCCCAAGAACGCGTTATCCACTGAGTTGCACCCACCGCTTTTTCTCGGAGGGGTTTCAACCAGTCGGTCTGATTTTATGCATGTGAGTAGTGCAAAAGGAGAACTAGACACTCGCAGAAAATCAGAGCGCTTGGTTGAAGACCCACCGAGACAAAGCGGTGCGGTGGGTAGAACTCAGTGGGTAACGCGTTCTTCGGGGAAAAGCTGCATAACTCTGCGTAAGGATCCCTGCAACTGCCACGTCACTGACATCGGTTTGAATCGTGAATTCGTGGGTAAAATCTAGGCAGGAGAGTATTGCGGCTGAGATAAGCTTTTCTTTAATTAAGTTGAAGGCTTCTTCATCTGCCTCATTCCATCCCAATACCTTTGACTTTGTTTTCAAAAGGTCGTTTAATGGAGAGGTTCTCCGCTGAAATCGTCTATGAATCGGCGAAAATTATTTGCCATCCCTAGAAACCTGCGTAGTTTCGTGACCGTTGTTGGTCTTTCGTAGCCCTTTATTACTCGGACCTTTTCCGGGTTAGCCCGGAGACCTTTCGTTGATAGCAGGCAATTCATTCACTCCGAACTTAGACTTTCAAATATTGATTGAAAGGTTGGCCTCTTTAAGGCGCTTAGCTACTTCATGACGGAGATGCATGTGATGCTCGAGCGTCTCCGATACGATGACGAATCGTCAAGGTATACGAATCCCGTTCGGCTCTAACTCACCATGTTCGAGGACGCGGTCCATGAGTCCTGACAAAGTAGCCGGGCTATTCACTAAGGTGAATTGAAACATTACCTTGCCCTGAATGCTTAAAGCAGTGTACTGCCTAGAACTGTTCTCCAAAGGAATTTGGAGGAAATTTCGGACAGGTCAATCGTACAACCAAAGAAGCTCAGATTCCGTAAATATGATGGGATCAGGCTTGATCTTCAGAGGAGCCCCACCATCCGGTGTAGCACATTCCTGAATGGTTGGCCAGATTCTGAATCTTCGCCAAAAGTCCATGCTTGGAATACAGTCTTCAGACAAAGTTCTAACCACTAGAGTTGAAATGAACTTGATATGAACAGCGAAGTTGAAAGGGATGGATAATTGATCCAGAACCTCCAGTTCTAACCAATTCGCGGAACGAACCACAGTGGGTGGTTTAAATTTCTGGTTGTTTAGTTTAGAAAATATACTTTCCATGATCAGGGTAAGCCAGCTACCAGAGTCAAACAACCCTTTTGAAGGAATAGCGTAGATTTTTATCTTTGCATAATGTCTATTATTGTGGGTATCGACTAATGAAATATTGAGAACCTCAGATTCTTCATCCGAATACAAATCTCATTGAGCAGGTTTCCTGAATTCCGGAAGAGTGACATCTAACATCACCGACATATCGATGGGAAGGTAGATATTTAAGCTGCTACGCGTATGGACGGTGTGCGAGGAGAAAAACAATTTGATTTATTTTAAAGAGGAGCGCTAGACTGGTCATCAGTTTTTCAAGAAAATCTCAAAAACGGTTTATGATATCATCTTGAAATGGTCACTGAATAATAAATAGCGGAAATAGCTTATAAATTTCCAAACAAACAAACAAAAACCCTTTTTTTTCATAAAAATCCATGATACAGACGATAATTTCCACAGCTTTTCTTTTGAATTTTCTTTAGTGGTGAAAACTTTCATGAGAAATTTGGTTCGAACTGTATTTTTTATCAATAGCTGATTGGCAAATCAGCTATTGATAAAAAAAAATTGGCAACCCTGATTTTTTTGGAATTTAGTTTTATTAAAGACTGGAGCGCGCAAAAATTGGTTGACATAAAAAATCGTTTCTTTCAGTCAAAATTCATATCACAAAAATCTTCTTATTTTTCTTTTGGTAGTTCAACTCATATATGTGGAAATGGAATGGAAAAAATGTTCGTTTATTCTTTTGGTTTGCCAAATCCAAACTACCGTACCTTCCGCTTAACCCCTTCCATTAAAATTTGCACAGTGGTCTCATAGACCTTATTCGTCGCCGAATGCCAGTAATATTTAAACTGCTGCTCGTTTTCGATGGATTTATTAGTTTTTTTGAGATTCCGTTTGACTGTTCGATAGGACGGATTTCTGGGCTGTTGGAAGAGTTGTGGTCTTTTGGTATCACAACCACGTTGTTCGCATCGTACCACTCGATTGCCTTTTCCCCATAGTGGTAGCTCTCCAAGTCCGGCCAGAACAGCACAGGTCTATTATGTTGCTTTAGGAATGGTAGCTGCCGCTTTTTCAGGCACACCTGGATGTAGATTTCTTGATTGATGGTTCTCGTTGTACTGAAAATGCCGCTTTTTAGACCACACGTGCATATCGCCTGCCAGACGAGATATTTTTTCGGGAACCTCGATAGTTTGATGGGTTTGAAAATTTCAGCCACCTTCCCTTTTCCTGATGCGGTATAAAACTACTGTCCCAGAAGCTGCTTGAAATCCGCCTTCACATAAGTTTCGTCGTCCATGACGACACAGACACAGTCGAACTTTGTGAGCAGATTCGTATGCAGCTTTCGGGACCGCGGCTTTGCCGACGTGTTTTGTTTGTAATCTCGGTTCGCCACCTTCAGCCCAGCACGTTTCTTGGCCCGCTGCACAGTAGTATGGGAGACATTGAGCTTGCCAGTGACGTCCCGGATGGAGAGGTTAGGATTCCGCTTATATTTCACCGACACCTTCTTCGTCGTCGCTGCCACGTCCGGATGACGATTGCCGCCGCTTCCAAGCTTCTTGGCGGTCGACAGACGCTCTCCGAACACTTTTAAAACGTTGGTCACGGTCGATTTGGCCACATCCAGCAATTTTGCCAACTTGGCGTGTGTGAACGTCGGATTCTCTTGCTGCGCGAGCAAAATTTTGACACGCTACTCCTCTGGACGAGTGCACCGATGAATTTGAGTTCACTCACTCGAAAAAAAGTGACACAAGCTGCGGGCAATGTTTACTAATCATGAACACTAAATGTTCATTATTCATTATTCATGAACATTTAGTGTTCATGATTAGTAAACATTGCCCGCAGCTTATGTCACTTTTTCTCGAGTGAGTGCACTCAAATTCATCGGTGCACTCGGCCCTTGCTTGGACGTCATTTTGAAAACTGGAGAGCAAACGGTGAAAACTAGTCATAGCAACCATTGTATATACGCTCAACTTCCAAATGCAGCATTTCAGTTTTTTTATGCATTTTTAACAGAAATACACCAATTTGAAGTTAACCAATTTTTGCCCGTTCCAGACTTTAAAATATCCATGAACTCTACCTATGGGTGAAGTTCCATAGAAATCGAAGACCCTTTAGCCCAAACCTGTACGGTAAGTCATTAAAATTATTAATTAATTGGCGATTTACACTGAAGAATCGGTTATTTTCAAAACCTTATAATGAAATAATTGCATCCTTGAAGTGTTACAAGACTTTCAGCATCGGGTTTAAATCTCAGATGAATAAAATTGCGCGGAATTAAGTGCATTAATGAGTGGAATTACAAACATCGCACAAAAGTTTTCAAGGCAAATTTTGAAATAGCAGTGTCGATTTTTTTCAATCTTGTATTTTTTAACTAAAATACGATAAAAAATCTACTAAATGATACATCAGACGGTAACTTTTCTCTTCATACAGAGTTTTTGCAGAGAGAATACTTTACTTTCACCTTAGATGCGCGGAATAACCCACCTTCACGGTAGGTCGGTATAAGTGACTATAAGTGAGCTCATTAGTAGACGATTCAGTTAACTGACGGTGACTGTAGGATGGACCTCTCTCCCTCTCTAATGTGGTAGTCATTAATTACTATCAAACATTGGTGAGAAAGAGACATTTCTCCAATAGCCATCGGTTCAGTACTGCCTCATCGACTAATCAATTGATCTCGTTGAATTTTGGCTAGCAATCTTAGGATGGAACCAATTTACTGCCTCCGTTGCATTGCTTTTATTTGTGAATGGAACCTAGTTATGAAAATGGAGACCTATATATATTTTTTTTGTTATCTACTTTAAAGCATTAAAATATACAATAACGGATTACAGACACAATAGCACGCATCAAACTAACATTTGACTTGGCACTGATGAGTGCTTGCTTCACCGGAGGGCGAAGCTAGAGTAAAGAAACCCAGCAAAGCTCTATACAAAGTTATGATACTGCAAACAGAGATGTAGTGATAGTGGAAAAAAGATTCTAAGAAATTCAATAAGTTAGCAAAAAACGAAAGCATCGAATGAAAACTGTTGATAAGAATTTTGCAGATATTTTCTACACGCAACTAGTGGAAACGACACTACAAGTTGTTGATTTTCTCCTCCAGGAGTTTGATGATTTTTTACACTGTGATACCGCACTTTGGTAAGAAAAAGATAGACTATGAATGTAAAAAGAGTTAAGGGACCCGGATAGGACAAAGTTTGCCGGATGCAGAAACCGGAAAACTTCTCCGATCCATGGACACACATTACCCAAGACAGAGAGCGAAACACAACCAAACGCTTTACTACCGCTGCCATCCCATTTGGGAGGCAGCCAACTAGGAACAAAAAAACAAAACTATCGAAATCTAGAGAATCTATCCTATAGTTTTAAAGTTTCAGTAAGCAGAGAACTAGATGTTTTATTTATTAGTCAACTTTCTTTATCGCTAGGATAAAAAGTAGAGCGTATTTTCAAAGCTTGAATCCTTGGTTCTCTAGGAGAAAGTGGTGGAACTACACTTACGCGGCAGCGGAAACGGCAGCCAGTTTTTCGGCTGCTTCCAGTTTGGATCTGGAGTTCACAATCGGTCGACGGGTGGTGTGATGGTGGTCGGGGAAACATTCGCAGAAGAAGCACAAGCACATCGAAGAGGGCACAGAATTGGTCACCCCCATTCACACGTACGCACACACGCATAGAGATACAGATTGCGAGGGAGTTCGGTGATGTGGTGGTGATGGGTTCGTGGTCGGGGCCGTTTATTTTTATTTTTTAGGTTGGTTGGGTTGGACGGTTGATTGGTTGGTTGGTTGGTTGGTTGGTTGGTGATGATATACGAAAAGAAAGGAAATACAACAACAACAAACAACAATAGTTAGTAAATGTGGGACATAAATGTGTGATATATTTTGTTGGTTATTTTACGATCCTAGGATATTTGCCATGTAGCATATTTTCTTTTTTTTTAAGTATGTAATTTGTGAAACTGGTAGATTAAAGACAGCTACAATCAGTCGATGCTATGCATTCGTAGAGGTACATCTTATGCATGGTTTCATTACAAAATTGCATGTTAAAATAACGCAGCGTTAAATAACAAAAAATTATAACAAATACAACAAAATATTTATAAAGATAAAAAGTTGGTATCTGGAAAATAAATGTACAGTGTATCTCAAAATTGAGCGTACAGCTGTCCGTACATTTCAGAAAAAAATCTGTACGAGCACTACTGAAAAAGATAGATTTCAAAAATTTTGGTTGCTGGCTCATCAACCATTTATTGGTTATCGGTAAAGCACTGGGCTTATTTGGATGAGTGTGTGAGAATTTAGATCTATTTTAGAGAAAAATAAAAAAAAAACACACACTTTCTTGAAATACAATGAGCCAAACATATGGAAATTTTGCGGATCTGTAGTCATAATAATGATCTTCAAAATGCCGCTAGTTTTACTAAAATCCGCCTACTAGAAAAAGTTGAAAATCGCCAATTTTACTGAAAAAATAAAGTACAAAGCTATACTGATAAATCAATAAATAGTTGTTCAACCACTAGCCGAGATTTCAAAAATCTATCTACTCACAGAGATACACTGTATATGAAGATAACTGCTTCAAATTTGCTGAAAACATCAACGGTAGAGGAACCAAAATCTAAAACATATTTATTTTACAGGAGTTAGTTATTTTTCACTGGGTTCATGGGTAGCTAATGCTTCTTCTTCCTGGCTTTGGCACTCTTACAAGAGCTTATGCATGCTCCCAAGCTAGTGCTCTTTGAAGCACTTCAACAATTAACAAGAGCTTTCTTTGCCAACCAATGCATGAATTTGTATATTGTGTGGCAAGCAGAAAGAAACTTCATGCCCACGGAAGTCGAGAACATTTTTTACGCGAAAGATTCCGGGGACCCAATAGAGTAACTTGCTTGGTGGAATTTACGGTAATTAACCAAGTAAATTAACTACTCATTAGGGTCAAAGCAAAGATGTTGTCACCATAGGGGTCTCCAAGTGTCATACAAAGATGGGGTACAATACCAATGGAAGTGATCCGTTTGATTATAATATATAATTAAAGTTTTACTTAGTTCGGAACATCGCAACTTGTTTTAAATCTCGGATCTCCAAAAATTTCAATGTCCTCGAGTATTGCTGTATTGCTAGTGCTGCCATCGTTAATTGAGACCTGGTTGCTCGCTTAATTTCCATATGAGCGCTTCCAACCGCCTTAAGGGTTAAACAATTTACGTTTCTTTTTATTTTTCTTAAAATATTGGGGAAGATATCAAAAATCGAAAAACTGCGTTTTTCAATTCTTCTGAAGAAATTTTACGTATATTTTGATAATCTCATCATGGCACAAAGATAAACTAAAAAATATGCATAAATCACCCTTTCGGTTTTGTTAAGTTAGAGTCCACATTTTTTTTGATAATGAGATAAAAATAAAATTTTAGATAATTAATTTTTGCAGGAATCTATGAAAAATACTGACTTTCTAGGATTTTTGATATGTCTTTTCAATATTTTTAGAAAAATCAAAAGGTGTACTTTTTTCTGGACGTTTTCCTGAAATGCGTGTATGTACCACATTTCCCGAGAGTCCATACTTGTAATGTAGGTACGTTTAAATTCATATAAGCACAATTTATGTCCCTCTAATCGACACTGCGGTATGAGTATGGTTTGTTTATACTCAACCCGCCATAAAACTTACAAATACTTACAGGGAAAAGAGTCATTCATACAATCTTATCAACTCGTGTTGTTAACTATCGAGTTTGAGGCGCAAAAAAATATTCTTAAACTCGATGTACATCCAGATCCTAACCTTGATAATCTAAGCCCTCAACCACTGTTACATCCCAACATAGTTAATTTACGTTGTCAGATTTGTTTATGGCCCTTATGCGACAAATCAAATCACATGCCAATTGGTGAGAATTTTCCTAAAGTTGTCGAAACTTCACTAAAGTTCGCAAAATCTTGCAGATATTTGTTGATCGGACTGAAGATCCCGTATTTTTCCTGAAATTCTCGGAACTAACCCAAACTTCACGTGACTTCTGCATATTATTTTTTAGCATTTGTGAAGTTCTATCGACTTTTCGATGATGCCTGGATTACCTTGCACCCCATTATTCTTCCCTGAAGTTCTCAGGAATTTCCAAAAATTTTGTGGACTTTCAGAGATTTGCTGGACTTCTCTGAATTTCACAGAATTTCGTAAAAGATCCCACAGTTTTCCTGAGGCAAATGGAACTGTCTTGAAGTTCTTTGAGTATGCTATCGGAGTTTCCCTGAAAATCTTCAAACTTTTTTTTAAACTTCTTTGGATTTTCCTGAAGTTCCCATAATTTACTAGATATTCCTGGAATTTCTCTTTAGATACTGTGATTTTCTTAATATTTTTGAATCTTCTGTTGCGTTCCCGTTATTTTTATTGACTTTCCGGTGCTTCTCTGCAGTTATTGTAATTTTACTGAAATTCTTGGAACTTTTTGGAAGTTTTCTGGCCTCCTGTGAAGTTCTCTAATCTTTTATTTCTTTGGAGTTCTTTGGACTTCCCTTTTTATAATGTGTTTATTTTCAAGGCTCATTTGCCGTAGCTTTGCGGAGCCGATATACATTGTTTAGATTACACAATTACTTAAAAATTACATTAGAAAAGCGGGGGCCGAATACTCGCGGCTATCTAGAGGCTATGGATAACAAATTGTAATAAATGGATGGCATGGTAGGGATTGAGAACACAAGGTTTGGAGAGCAATGTGCTCTTGATCTCGAACTAAGCGACATAGTGATAAAAAAGAATGACATGGGGGTACACCGATGAGGAGCAACTCTTTGAACTTTCCTGACAATATCAGAATTTACGCGGTTCCAAGATTGTCACTGAAGTTCTAAAAAATTTAAAGAAAATTCATGGAACCACACTGAATTTATAGGAACTAGTTGTTCTCCTCCCTTAGCTCAGTCGGTAAAGGCGTAGCTACAAAGCCAGACCATGCTGGAGGTAGCTGGGTTCGATTCCCGGTCCGTTCTAGGAATTTTTCGGGTTGGAAAATTTCTCGACTTCCCTGTGCATACTTGCCACACAATTATACTAATGCAAAAATGATACAGGCATCGAAAGCTCTCAATTAATAACTGTGGAAGTGCACCTAGAACACTAAGTTGAGAGCACGCAATAAACTAATATGCAATAAGCAATAAGCTTGAAATGCCAACAAGAAGAATAAGTAATTGTTCTAGATCTTCAACCTTGAAAAAAAAATGATTAAAGAATAATCGAAGCTTCCCTAGTTATTGTTAGTACTCTAAAGATCTAGAATTTTCTTTAATTCCTCTCTTCCTTCTCTAAAATGTCAAAACTTCTCTCAATATGCAAAATGCCCCAAAAATCATCCTGGGATTTATAGAACTTTTCTGATGCTCTCGGAACGTTGCTGAAGTTTTCGAAAATGTGTTGAGGCTCTCGGAACTATTTTAAAGTTCTTGCAACATACTTGAAGTTAATAGAACTTCCCTAAGTTTTTTAATGTTCCCTGACGCTCTGGAGCTTTCCTGATTTTCTCGAAATTCTCCTGCCAAGAAATTAATGGAACTATCTTGATAATTCATAGCCGGCGCCGGTCGTGTAGTGGTAAGCGTGACTGCTTTCTCGCCATTATGGGTCTGGGTTCAATACCAGCCGAGGACGGTGGGATTTTTCTGAGGCAGCCCATGTGTGTTGAATGGGTGCGATATTCTACGCAGGTGTGGAAGCTGCCTTTCTGCACATTCGATTGCAGTCAATGGATGAAAATCGATGTCCATCGGTGATTGGCACTATATTGCGGAACAGAGACCGACGTTAAATAAAAGAAAGAATAACTTGATAATCTTAAAACATTCCTTTATTTCCCTTGTCTTCTGTAAAGCTTCTAATATATTTCAGAAGTTTACTAAAATTCTCAACATACGTTAACAGATCTTTGAACCACCTCATTAGTCTGGACTTACTTTAAGTTCTCAAAACTTCCCTCCAGATATCGGAACTGTCCTAACGATTTGTCGGCTTGTTGAAGCTCTTGGAACTTGTTTGTTTTTTAATATTCTCAAAATTTCCACAAATTTTTTGGACTCCTGTGAAGTTTTCTGGACATCCTTCAAATTCTCTAGATATCCTAGAAATTCATAGAACATCTTGAAAGTTCCTGCATCTTTTCTGAAGTTAATGAAACTGCCTTGAATTTTTCGAATCTTCTCTGAAGTTCCTGAAATATCACAGAAGTCTGTTGATGAACCTCCTCTAAAATTCTCGGAATTTACTTTCAATTCTCGTAGCTGCTATTAGGTTCCTACAATTTCCGTAAAGTTAATGGGGCTGGACTTAATTTCTTCAAGCTTCATTGAAGTTTTTTTAACCACGCATAAGTTTTAACAATTTTCCTAATACACAGTTCTCCAGAGGCATCGCTTAAATTTTTAAAACTTTTTTAAGGTTTCCACTATTTTCCTTAACTGTCCAACACTTTTCTAAATTATCCTGACATTCATGGAATTTCTGCTCCCAGTTTTACGTAGCTTTCAAAAGATCTAAAACCAACTAAATAATAAAACTACTGTATAAAAGTAAGGATGAGCTGAACACAAAGTTTCTTCAAATAACAGTATCTACAACTGTGTAGAAGGTTTCACCATGATATAATCAGAAATGAAATGTAAAACTTGAATTTAGTCGTTTTAAGAACCACCCTATTTGCAATTTGTTTCAAAATAAAGGATTATTAAATGCTATAGCTTCATTCAAGACATGTTGGTAAAAATAGCAATTTATGGGCCAAAATACAGCAATTTTATGGAAAAAAGTTATAGTGAATCTTAGAACTTCGTAACAATTAGTAATTTTGTTCCTTATCGATATGGAAAAAAAATATAAGGAAAAATACTGATGTTTCAGTCCACCCTTTTGGCGAAATGAAAGAAAAAAAATAGGATCTTATATGTTTCATTGTGAAACACAATGACGCAATTGTTACGGAATTCTAAGATCCACTCTCACTTTTTATATTTTAATGCTGAATATTTATTTTCTCCTAATTTTCATTCCTGGACCACTGCACAGTAAAACATTCTTATTCGGTTGCATATTTATAACTACCAACTACACTCAATTCTGTTGTAATGTGATTTTGATTTGTTAGATGTTGTCCTCATGCAGGATGGCTACAGTATTTCTATTACCTACCACCGTATTTTCATTGATTTTTTTTATTTAGATTTTTTGAAACAAGTTGTACTAAATTTGGTCGCAATCGATCGTAACACGATCAAAAACAATCAACACAAATCGCTTGAAAACAGAATTGAGTGTATTATCAGGTATTTCAGCGTCTGAGCTTTCACGTGCAAACTGAATCCGTTTTCATTAATCACACGACACCAGCAGAGGTACATACTGTGTATGTAATATTAAATACAGTAGCTTTGAAGACAGTCAGTGAATTCAGAAATGGTTCTATCTTCTGCTGCGAGCAGACTAGGCTTAGTGAACCGAGAACTGCATGTGAAACATTTTGTCACGGTTCACTGAAATGATTATTTTAATGAATCCAATGTTTATTCGATTGATAAATGGAGAAGAATTAAACCTATTTACATGAACGGTTTTTCAAAACACGATTTAGATAACATATTCTAATTTCTTCGTCACGTTGGTTCTTTAACAGTTGAATAAACATCAGATTCATTGGAAAATCACACATTTAATTAAGCCGCAATAGAAATTTTCCGGTGCAGCCTCGGTTCCACCACCCAAGTTTGGTTCCACCACCCAAGTTTTGGCCAAGTTAGGCGAGAGGAGTGAGAGACTAGAGTTGCTTATGTAGACGGAGCTGGTGAAGAAACAAAATCATAATTTTTTCAGTGTTATGTGAAATAGGTACATAAACGACGTGTGATAGGCAGATATGCACATATGCGTGAGAGCTTGAACTATTCCAAGAATAAAAGCACACGTTGAAGCTACCAGCTGAAAACGTTCCTTTGGGATCTGGGTACGAATAATCTTGAGCAAATATTTTACGATGTACTTAACTTTTTTTAGGCGATGTGGTAAAACAATATTTCAGACGGCAAATGAGACCTGATTGTGTTAACATAAATTACGAGCTTCAAAATGAGCCCAAACTCCCTTTTTTCCCAATTAAGACCATCAAGTGCAATCATCATCAGAAAAGCTGTACCTCTGTTCCCCTCACTATCAATTTCTGCGCCCGGCAGACCCAGCCACGCTAAACTGACAAAAGTTTCCTTCCTCCGAGCATAATGAAGGAAGTGGCTTTTTATTTGTCCCACTTCTTTACAGCCAAGACAAGTCATCTGTCAATATTTTCCGTTGCTTTTGCAGTGCAAGGCCATCAGAGAGACCGGCGGACGCGGGGACCGACCGAACGAAACGAGCTGGGGACAAAATTGAGCTTCCTTAAAATGTCGTTCTTCGTCATCGTTTCCGCCATCGTCGACGCCGTCGTCCGTGGCAGAGTGCATCTCATTATGATGCAATTACTTACAGCCACAGAGAGCGCCGAGCATAGGCAGAGGCAGACCGTTTGTGTGCAGCTGACTCTCGTTCCCGGCTCGCTGGCTGGCATTGCTGGGAAGACCCTTAGCGATGGCGGTGGTGGTTGCCTAATGAATCACTTTGGGAAATTCACGGCGAAAAAGTGCTGCTCGCTTCGCCACAAGGGAATTGTCAGGATAAGCCGATGCAATGGGTGAAATTAATTATGACACTGCATTTCAGTTTTTGCCTTGCCGGCAGGCGTTTACAGTAAAAAGCGGTAGCAAGCGGTTTGGAGCTGTGGTTACGGAAAATTACTAGGAGACAATGAGGAAAATTTTAGAATAAATTATGTGCGGTCGGTGGCTTTGCGGCGAGCGAGGTAAATGTCGAGCGAGATTGCAACATTTTTTGCGCATTGTAATTAGATTAATAAGACGGGGGACATGTTTAATTCGGTGTTGCAGCATCGTTTTTGATGGAAGTTAGACTTCTAGTTGTTTAAAAATTGAATCAAAGATTGTTGAATGTAGACATTTTTAGTATGTTTTCCGGGATATGTTTTTTGTTGATCTTGTTTTCTGTACTATTAGGCGTGATCAGAGATTTTATGCCTCAGAAAATCCCGACGGTGCCGATTGGGATTGAACTCAGGCTCTTTGGAGTAAGAGGCCCTTTTTTTTCCTTTGATTTGTTTTCCGTCGATCTTGTTTTTTTTGTGCACCAATGCTACCGACGCCAGGGAGGCAGCTCCCACACCTGGACCCTACCACCTATCGACCCATCAACTCATGAACCGGGGACCAACGGCTTTACTTCCCTTCCGAAGGAAGGCGTGATCAGAGATGTTATGCCTCAGAACATCCCGGCGGTGCCGACTGGGATTGAACCCAGGCCTGCTGGGGTGAGAGGTAATCACGCTTACCACTACACCACCGGCGCCGCTAGAGTGAGAAGCTCTGCTTACCACTACACCACCAGCGCCACTATAGACATTTTCTTATTAAGATATAAATAATTTTGAATTTTTGAAACTTTATTTTGAAACTGGTTGTATTTTCAATTAGGGGAATTTACGTATTCTCGGCAACCTAAGCATCGACCTTCTTTCTATAGCCTTTTTCTCTAAGGAACGCACACATATGCAGTATTGGTTTGTTTACATTCTTTTGCTGCCAGCTGCTCTAACAATTTCAGTTGAAAGAATTGTCAAAAACTGTTTTGAAACGCTTTTACAAAGCTCCAATCTTCTCTAGTGAGAGCGAGTATTGTCGGCAACCAGTTTTTCTTCGGCAACCGTTCCATTTGAACTGCATGTAAATCTGCTGTTCTATTATCGGCAACTCGAAATCAGCTACAATTTGTAGTGTGTGTGTGTTGCATTTCAAGAAAACCTTGCTAGATTGCTTTTTCTCAGTGGTAAAAATATAGTCAAATTGAAGCTGAAAGCATAAAGAATCGTTTGCATGCATTCAGCGAAGCGTTTTCGTTGTTCCAGTGAAAATAGTGTTTCAATTTGGGTTGCCGAAAATAGTCTGTCATGCCAAAGCCGTCATTTCTCCTAATTAGCTATGAAAATTTGAAAAAAAGTTGTTCAGAATTGCATGATTTTTTAAACAATATTCAATAACAAATCTCGAAAAACTGATCAAAACGTTAAAAATTTTACTACGGTCAAGATTCAAAACACTTTCAGGAAGTGACATTTTTTCTGGTCAACCTGGTATTCCACCACTATGCGGTCATGCAGCGGAGCTTTAACTATGTTTTCCTACGCAGAAAAATGAAATGTCAACACGCATTCACTTGGGGCACTTCCGGGCAAGCATGGGAGAACTAATTCACTCACGTGAGCATCACCGAAACAAAATTAGCTATCCTTGGCTGCTAACAGATTACTGAAGAAGTGTAAATTCCATCAAGCAAGTAACTCAGTTGGGGTATCAGATAACGATACCGATTCAAATCTTTCGGGTTGAACATTTTCTCGACTTTCCTGGGCAAAGAGTACCATTATTGTGATTGCCAAACAATATACAAATTCATACATTGATTGGCATAGATGGTTCTCAATTAAGAACTGTGGAAGTGTACCTAGAACACTAAGTTGAGTGTTGGAAAAACACTCGCTACCGAAGCCTTGAAGAAGATGACGAAACTGGAAGTGCTTCAATGAAATAGCATTGTAAGAGAGTTTTTTAAAATTAGCGATTCATTTAAAATTTACTTAGAACTTTTGGCCACATTTATGAACTTCTTCTTCTTCTTCTTCTTCTTCTTCTTCTTCTTCTTCGCATTTCAAGCTTATTGCATATCGCATATTAGCTTATTGCGTGCTCTCAACTTAGTGTTCTAGATGCACTTCCACAGTTAATTCCACAATTAATTGAGAGCTTTCGATGCCTGTACCATTTTTGCATTGGTATAATTGTGTGGCAAGTCCAATCATGCTTTTATGTCCAGGGAATTCAAGGAGAAATTTTCCTACCCGAAAAATTCTTAGACCGGACCGGTAAGCGAATCCAGCCACCTCCAGCATGGTCTTGCTTTGTAGCTGCGCCTTTACCGCCTGAGCTTACATACTTACTAGTTTGCTTTGTTTTATGTAATACCCAAATGGGAAACAATATTTGAGACATTCAACATCGGTTTTTGTGCAAACATTATATAAAAAATATTGTTAACGAGTAGTTTAAAAATATGACCTAAAGTTGATCATTTACAATTTTTGTTAATTTTCAAGTGTTCATAGTTTAAAAAATTTCAAAAGTTTTCATTTTAGATGATTTTTTTTCGCGAACAACATTTAATTAAATTGAAGATATGCTTTTTGTGGTAGTTGAGTTTTTAACACTTTTTTGTGCTTTAACTATTTGTTTGTATTACTTCTGCGTGAAGTTAACGATTTTCATAGTTGAACATGCTAATTTAAAATAACAGGTTAAAGTGGTAATTTGTATACGATAGATGAGGAGATGATCTTTTCTTGTGAGTTTTACTCAAAATTACAAAAATAAAATTACTGCGTATATTTTTCCAAGGCTTTTTCTTAGGCGACTTTTAGATCAGAAGTGGCGTTTTCGTGCTACAATTTATTGAAAAATGCTAAAGCCACCATTTTGATAAAAAAAAAATACAAAATGTTACTTGTGTTGTACAGTGGCTGAAGGCAATTCCCTCGACATGGACTACTTTTGTGGCCAATCTGGTGGCTAAACTTCAAAACGCAACGGAAAACTGCATGTGGAAACATGGTTCAAGGAGTTGAAAATTCAGCGGACCTAATCTCACGAGGATTGTTACCAGAGGAGATTAGTAGCAATGAAGTATGGTGAGAAGGACATTCTTGGCTTAAGGAAGAGCAGGGTAGTTGGCCAGCCAACCTGTGGAAAGGGTCACAGAGGAAACTGAGGAAGAAATTCGCAGATCCTCAGCACACTGCGCGCAACCAAAGCCTGAAGAATTTGGAAAATCATTTGTCAGGAAGTTTTCGAGCTTCAGCAAGTTAGTTAGACATACGGCTTATTGGTTAAGATTTACGGAAATTTAGCAAAAACCAAAGGGAAGCGTAGTGTTCAAAGGTTTTTTTTAATGACGGAAGAGATTAGCAGGGCGGAGCATGCTGTCATACGGTGCGTACAACGCGAAGAGTTCGAGCAAGAATGGATTTCACTGATCAAGAATGAACCGACAACAAGGAGCTCACCATTTCGTTGGTTCAATCCACAGTTGTCAAGGAACAACTTGATCCGACTAGGTGGACGACTACAACATTCCGTAGAAGCTGAAGACACCAAACACCCTGTTGTACTTCCAGCAAGGCATCCTTCTTCTTCTTCTTCTTGTTCGCATTTCAAGCTTATTGCTTAGCGCATATTAGCTTATTGCGTGCTCTCAACTTAGTGTTCTAAATGCACTTCCACAGTTATTAATTTAGAGCTTTCGATGCCAATACCAATGCATGAATTTGTATATTGTGTGGCAAGCACAATGATACTCTATGCCCCGGGATGTCGAGAAAATTACCAACCCGAAAGATTCCCTCGACCGGTCGAACCCGCCGCCTCCGGCTTGGTAATACCGTGCCTTTACTGACTAGGCAAGGCATCCGTTGACCAGATTACTTTTCCATCATTACCACCATAAACTTATACACGCCGGACCACGGCTTCTCTTAGCAACCGTTCAGCAACGCTAATGATCGTTAGGAGTTCGAAACGTAGTACGTGAAGTCGTACACGATTGCTTACGGTGCTTTAGAACTAAGCCCAAAACGATTGAACAGTTCATGGGAGAACTACCGGCATCCCGTGTCACTGTAGCTCGACCATGTTCCAAGACAGGAATCGATTACTTTGGACCCGTCTACTTTCGACCTGGTCCTCGTAGGACAGCAGTGAAGGCATATGTTGCATTGTTCGTCTGCATGTGTACGAAGGCAGTTCATCTCGAACTAGTAACTGACCTTTCAACGGATCGATTTCTGCAGGCGTTTCGAAGGTTTATTGCCAGAAGAGGACGTTGTACCGACGTCCATTCCGATAACGAGACCAACTTCGTAGGATCCCGTAACCAACTTTAACAATTGTTCGAACTTCTCAAGCGCAAGGACCATAAGGATGAAATAGTGTGGGAATGTAACTTGGAAGGAATAACATGGCTTTTCAATCCGCCGAGTGCACCACATTTCGGTGACCTTTGGGAAGCGGCCGTCAGATCTGCAAAAAATCATTTGCTGAAGGTTTTAGGGGAAACCGTTCTTTCATTCGAGGGTCTTAGTACATTACTAGTGCAGGTCGAATCATGCCTAGACTCCAGATAGCAAGTTCGATAGAAGGTTACTGGACCGAATTTGTGTTTTAATTAATGAGTTTTAAAATAAATATTTTTTTTTTTTTTTATAATTACTTTATTTGTACAGGCTCAATCGAATAAACTTTACAGAGCCGAGTTATCCTTTGCGTTATACATTATTGCTGTCTTAAATTTAAAGTTAAAGGAACTGGACCGAGTACTCGCGGTTGTCTCGAGGTTAGTGGAGATTTACAATTTTTTGGATGGGAAAAGGGAAGAAGGAGGTTTGAAATGTGGTTTACGATACAACTATTTAATTAATCCTAAAGCATGAAATTATTTCTATTCATCTTGAAAACAAACATTGAAAAAAAAAAACCCACACGTACAAAATACAAACTAAGCACAAGGTTAATCAAACTTACAATCTAAGGTTAATATCCTTAAAGTAAACATATATGAGTTTCATAAACTCCAGATCGCGTCTAGCCAAAATATCCCGAACTGGAACATTAGGTTGTCTACCTCGAGCCCGAAGGGAATCATAAAAATGTGATCTGACTCCACGATACTCCGCACAAGACCAAAGGATGTGATCAGCGTCCTGGTAACCTTGTCCACATTCACAGAGATTGCTGTCTCCCAACCCCACACGGAACAAGTGAGCGTTTAGACAATAGTGATGGGACATGAGACGAGACATCACGCGTATGAAGTCTCGACTCAAGTCCAACCCTTTGAACCATGCAAACTTCGACACCTTAGGGATAATTGAATGTAGCCATCGTCCCAAGCTCCCTTCACTCCATTGATGTTGCCAGCTAACGAGCGACTGCTGACGATAAATAGAGAAAAATTCACTATAGGCGATCTGTCGATCATAAATGTCGCCTTCCATAGCGCCCACCTTCGCAAGTGAATCCGCCTTCTCATTGCCCAAAATTGAGCAATGCGAAGGGACCCACGCGAAGGTGATGATGAAAGAGCGCACGGATAAAGTACTAAGCAGTTCTCGTATTTTCAAGAGAAAATACGAGAAGTGCTTTACCGGCCTAATGGAACGGATAGCCTCGACAGAACTGAGACTATCCGTAAAAATAAAGTAGTGGTGTGGAAGAAGTGAAGCAATAGTTTCCAAAGTGTAGTGAATTGCTGCCAGTTCAGCCACATACACAGAACAAGGAGCTTCAAGTTTTCGAGAGGCGCTATGAAATTCATTAAATACACCAAAACCAGCAGACTCCTCTATTAGAGATCCATCTGTGAAAAACGTTCTTGCAGAATCAACATGGCCAAACTTTGCAGCGTATAATGACGGAGCAATCATAGGACGATGATGCTCTGGAATTCCGCGGATTTCCTGCGTCATAGATAAATCAAAATTCACTGAATTGCCGAAATCGGAGAAGACTACACGATTGGGAATATTTCTTGAAGGGCTGACATCCTGTGTTAAATATAGGTAGTACAAAGTCATAAAATATGTTTGAGGATTTAGCTCCAGAAGCTTCTCAAAGTTTTCGATCACCAGTGGGTTCATTACTTCGCAACGGGTGAGGAACCTCAGAGATAACTCTGAAAAACGGACGGATAGTGGCAACATGCCCGCCAGCACTTCGAGACTCATAGTATGAGTCGAGTGCATGCATCCTAACGCGATACGAAGACAACGATACTGGATCCGTTCCAGCTTGATGATGTGCGTTTTAGCTGCCGACTGGAAGCAAAAACTACCGTACTCTAAAACCGATAAAATCGTTGTCCGGTACAACGTCAGAAGATCTTGTGGATGGGCTCCCCACCACGTTCCGGTAATTGATCGAAGGAAATTGATCCTTAGTTGGCATTTTCGTCTCAGATACTCAATGTGGGATCTCCAGGTGCATTTGGAATCGAACCAGACCCCGAGATATTTAAAAGACATGGAATGAGTGATCGGTTTACCCAAAAGTTGAAGCTTCGGTTGTGCTGGGCTATGCTTCCTAGAAAAAACGACCAACTCAGTTTTCTCCGTGGAGAATTCGATACCTAGCTGAATAGCCCAAGTAGACAAATTGTCCAAGGTATCCTGTAAGGGTCCTTGCAGGTCAACCTCTTTTGGCCCTGTGATAGACACTACGCCGTCATCTGCAAGTTGTCTCAACGTGCAATTGTCACTAAGACAGACATCAATTTCTCTAACGTAGAAATTGTACAAAAGGGGGCTTAAACATGAGCCTTGGGGGAGACCCATGTAGCTAAATCGAAAAGCTGTAGAGTTTCCATGAGAAAAGCTCATATGTTTTTCTGACAGCAAATTGTACAAAAAATTATTCATTAATGGAGACAATCCACAAGCGTGGAGTTTCTCTGAAAGAACTTCAACGGATACTGAATCAAAAGCCCCCTTGATATCCAAGAACACAGAAGCCATTTGCTCTTTCTTAGCAAAAGCCAACTGAATTTCCGAGGAAAGCAACGCGAGACAGTCGTTCGTTCCCTTGCCCCTACGGAAACCAAATTGAGTATCTGAAAGAAAGTGGTTCGTCTCAACCCATTTGTCGAGGCGAAAAAGGATCATTTTCTCCATCAATTTCCGAATACACGACAGCATCGCGATGGGCCGATACGAATTGTGATCCGACGCGGGTTTATCAGGCTTTTTAATGGCTATCACCCTCACTCGTCTCCAATCGTCGGGAACAATATTGAGCTCCAAGAACTGATCGTACAAGTTCAACATGCGCCTCTTAGCGACGTCTGGGAGGTTTTTCAGCAAGTTGAACTTGATTCTATCAGATCCCGGGGCAGAATTGCCACACGAAAGGAGAGCGAGTGAAAGTTCGACCATTGAAAAAGGCTGACTGATTTCGTCTACCGAATTCGCGGTTTCGCGAGGAATCAACTGCGACGGCACGGAATCCGGACACACTTTTCGCGCGAATTTAAGAATCCATTGATCCGAGCATTCCTCGCTTTCGTTGTTAGTAGACCGGTTACGCATTCTTCGCGCCGTACTCCAAAGCGTATTCATAGACGTTTCGCGCGACAATCCGTCTACAAACTGCCGCCAGTAACCCCGTTTTTTGGCCTTGATGAGGCTCTTGAGTTCGCGTTCAAGAGATGTGTATGCGTCGAAATGCTCGCGTGTTCCGCGTTTCCGAAAAAGTTTAAACGCGTCGGACTTTTTACGGTAAACCTCCGTGCATTGTTGATCCCACCAGAGCGATGGTGTTTTCTTACGAATAGACGATCGCGGCACCGGTCGTGTTTGAGCTTGAAGTGCGCTGTCGACGATGAGATTAGAAAGGAAATTATATTCCTCCAACGGCGGAAGCTCTTCCACTGACGATACTGTATCGTCTATCGCGGATTGGAACTTAGTCCAATCAATGTTACGGATTCTGACGAGTTGAACCCACTGGCAATCGAAATTTTGATCGGCAGATGATCACTACCGTGTGGATCCTGGATTACATGCCAAGTGCAATCCAACGATAGTGAATTGGAGCAAAAGGTGAGGTCTAATCTGCTACCATTCGAGGATGGACCAGCCAAACGTGTTACTTCTCCATTGTTAAGTATTGTCATGTTGAAGTTGTCGCAGAGATCATAAATCAAAGTAGAACGGTTATCATCGTACAGCTCCCCCCAGCCTGTACCGTGGGAGTTAAAATCTCCCATGATCAACCATGGAGCGGGAAGTACCGCACATATGTCGAAAAGTTGTTTGCGATTAACAGAGACTCTAGGAGCAATATATACAGAAGCAATACAAAGGCTCTTACCTTTAATGGTAGCCTGACATGCGACAACTTCAATACCGGGGAATTCGGGAAGATTCACTCTATAGAAGGAATGGCACTTTTTGATCCCCAAAAGTACCCCTCCTCCACGTGAATCCTCACGATCCAATCGAATAATGTTAAAATCATAAAAAGGAAGATCAATTTCTGAAGAGAGCCATGTTTCACAGAGGGCAAATGCATCGCAATTATTGTTATGGACTAAATACTTGAACGAATCTAATTTCGGAATAAGACTTCGACAATTCCACTGTAGAACAGTGATCAAATCCCCGACCTCGTTTGGAAAATTATCCATCGAAGGAGATGATAGCTGCAAGAAGGGGCCATTTTGAAGTCAATTGCTTCAAGAAGGATTTCACAGTCGGAAGCAATGTGAGGACAATGCTTTTCAGAGGATCAGAAATGTTGAGGTATTTGAGAATACCGTCCACAATGTCATCAAATGAGAACAGCCCAGATGAAGAAGGGGTTTCTGTTCTTAAAATTGGGGCATCAGGGGTTTTGGATGTCCCCGGAAGAGGTGGAAAATCCTGGGTATAATCAGTTCTGCGGAATCCAGGAGGAGTAGAAGTCTCCTTTTTTCCACCACTCCTTGATTTGGGCAAGCTGATTTGGGGTTCTTGATCTGAAACTTTCCGCGAACGGATGCGTTTTCGGTTCCGGGCAGAACCTTCCGGAAAACTGAAAGAAACTCCCTCCTCAGCCAAGTCAGAGCCAGACTCGTCATCTGACAAAAGAGCGAAGGGATTTGTCTCGTTGGTCGATGGCTTGGCTGTCTTAAGCATTTCTGCAAAAGACCGCCTGGAACGTTCCTTAAGGGAGCGTTTCATTTTGTCCCCGAGCTGTTTGTACGCCGGGCACGACGAGAGAGCATGAGGAGGAGTTCCATTGCAGTACACGCATTTTGGTGCAGTAGCTGCGCAAGCGCCATCCTCATGCTTCTCCCCGCATGTGGAGCAGCGTGCCTTGTTGCCGCAGTGGGAGGCCGTATGTCCCAACCGCTTACAATTCTGGCAGTTCATGACCCGAGGTACAAACAACCGCACAGGAAGACGAAGTTTTCCCAGCTCGATGTATTGAGGAAGGGCAGATCCAGAAAAGGTCACCCGAAACGAGTCTGTGGGGGTAAAACTCTTTTTACCCTCGCTGAGCGATACTGACTTCATTCTATGAACGGCCAGTATCTTTACCGGAGGAAGCAAGGGGTTCTTGAATCGGCCAACCGCTTGCTTCTCCAGTATCTCGGGGTTCAGGCTCGCCTCAGTGACCACGCCTTCGATCTCCACATCAGAGGCTGGAATGTACACCCTATATTCCAGTGTGAAAAATTGGGAAACAGCAATTTCATTGGCCTGTTTCAGGTTAGCGACGGTCACACGAAGTTTGTTGTGCCTAACCTTCGTTATTTCGGTCACGGCAGAGAATCGCTTTGTCAGATCATCAGATATCTGAACAACATTCAAGGGTTTGTTTTTGGGCTGAAAATAGACAACCCATGGGCCAGTCGAGTCATTCGGGTAGGCCCGCAATCTGGAGCTTTTCTCAGCCTGCCCATTGTCAGACTGAGACGACGAACCATGGATGACATCATCATTTTTCTGAGATGAATGGTCATCCATGTCGTCTTCTGACAAAACATCCATTTTGTTCAACTAGTGGGAGCGCAAAACGCTCTCCCACTGAACGCACAGACGCAATACACAGAAAACACTACAAACACAGAAATACAAAATGAAAATTTATCTAATGGAGGAGGAAAAGAAACAAAAAAAAAACAAAAACTTATCTGATAATTCTATACTACTACCACCGAGCGTTATATGTGTAGGCGTTTACGCAGATGGCTGGAAGAGACGCGCTGCGTGGATGACCTTCGTTGTGGTGCACTTGATCGAGGCTCGGTACTCAGCGCACACAGGCGCACGATGATTGATGAACGATGTAGATGTAGAAACGGGTGCTCACACTCGATGATGATGATACGTGCGCGGGTATGCGTAAGCGCGTATGCGTGACCACGCAACGATGATGCCCAAATTGGTTCGCGAATTTCCAATAGCACGGATTACTCTTTCCGAAAATGACACTTTCTACTAAAAAAACTCACTTTTCGATCAATTTACCGGGAACTATGCCAGGAGTCACTTAGTGAGAAAAAACTGATAATTTATATCAAGCGAATACCGAGAAAACTTCCAAAACAACGGAGCGCGAAACAAGTCGACCGTACTTCTTGCTAGGACGCAGTGGTGATGAAAATAAATATTAAATGTGTCTTAAATAAATTGTTTTCAATTTTAAATAAACTGTATAGTTGTGTACTGAATTGAATACTGAATTGTGAATAGTGTCGTAAAAGGAAACCGGAAGAAATCGCAAGGAATCGGTTCTCCCAGACCGTATAGGAAGGATCCTTCAATTCCCAAAATTCCACCCAAGGAGGAAGAACCAGCCCTCAGGTACAACATTTGACCAAATTTTTACAAAAATGTGAATAATTGCCTATAACAAACAAATATGCCAAGTTTCATGCAAATCGGAGAAAGACGAATCAAAAATTATTATGTTTTGAGCTGTTTGCCCTGGAACTGACCTTCTGTGAAAATTACAAGTTGGACACATACAAATTAAAAACAATTCCAACTTTTGGAAAATTTTGTAATCTTTTGTATAAATTTTACTAAGAAAACAATGTTTTTGACAACCAAAATAGGTGCAAAATCTTTAATCAGCAGGTTCAAAAAATTTTCCAAAAGTTATTGTTAAAAGATTTTTGTGAATTTTTAAGTGTCCAACTTGTAATTTTCACAGGGAGTAGAATTTTCTTCAAGCTTTCAATGAGGAATATTGAAGAAATATTGAAGAGGATCTTTTTTGTTTTTTTTTATGTTTTAAGCATGTTTTTTTTTTATTTTAACCCAATTTTTCTTGACATTTTTTACCGTGTATGTTTTCCTTAAAAGAAATTATGATTTCCTATAATTTTTTCTCAGACGTCATTCCGGTTGGAAGTGAAGTTTTCGAGTTATAATGTGTTGAAACATTTCGAATACACCATTTGAAAGCTTATTGCGAGATTCAAAATGGCTGAATTTTAAGAAAAATGTTAATGATTGACCATAGAGCAGTTCCACACCAAATGACGAATCGGAAAAAAATTCGACCTTCTTAGATTTGTATAAAACTTTGCATAATTGCATGTTCTGCGCAATGATTCACATATTTGCAAAAAAAAATCGGCTATTTTGGATTTTGAGAAATTTTAAAAATAGCGTATTTGAAATTATAAAAAAAAAATGTTGTATGAAACGGCACTTCTGTTAAATGACGTTCCAAGACGGAGTTGTAGAGAAAACTAATATTTTTCTGGGAAAAATATACAATACAATGTTTTTAGTAATTTCAAGTAACAATCAAAAAATAGCTTAACCTTAATTTCTCAAGTTGTCCTTGGCCAAATTTTGCAATTTCAATTAAAACAAAACCTTATGAAAAACGCAAAGTTTTGGAATGTTTCAAATTATGGTTCAGACAAAATTCGTGGAACAAGAACTTTTGTAAATATTTCGGAACAGTTTTTAAAGCGTTTTTTCAAGTTATTTATACTCAATGTTTGAGACACTAAAAAAAATTTTGTAAAAAATAAACAGAAAAGCATGGAAACAAAAAAAAATCAAAAAAAAGAATTACCAAAAGTTCTTGCTGTTTAATTTTTGTCAGTTTTTAAGTGGCTATGGTTATGAACTTTTCAAAAGTTTACATTTTTTATAAGCTTGTTTAGGCGTAGTTCTTTTTAAATTGGACATGGATATTATAAAATATTATTACTTAAAATAAAAACAAAATCATTTTTGGACGTTATTTCGGTCAGAAGGGCCGTTTTCGTGCTACAATTTGTTGAAAGATTTCAAAGGTGCCATTTTGAAAATTTTACAAGATTCAAAATGGCTGAATTTTTATCAAAAATTAGATTAATTGGCCATAACAAACAGCATCCATACCTCTCACGCCAAAGTCACGAGTTCAAATCTCACCCCCGGACAAGTCACGAATGACCCAAGAGTGTTAAAGTGACTATAATAATATAAAAAAAAAAAAAAACAGTTATGCAAAGTTTCATGCAAATCGGAGAAGGTCAAGTTATTCCGATTCATCATCTGGCATGGAGCTGTTCCAAAACAAACATTTATGGAACATTTCATACAAATCGGAGAAGGTCGAGTCTGAAATAATTTTTTTATCTGCAAAAAAGCCTTGAAATACTCCGCTGCTACTGTTTTTAACATAATATACATACGAAGCATGCAATATATTATATTCGTTACAACGTTATTTCCTGGAACGCAAAAGTTTTGAAGCTGTTTTGCGTCCTTTCAAATTCATGTGCCTTCCAGGTTGAACCAATGCAGCATAAAATTGCCGGAAACCCATCGCTAGGTGCACAGAACTGCTATTTCGAAACAAATTTCTGCGAGCACATCTGCTACAATTTTTATAGCTTCCGTTCTCGTCCGGTAACATCCTCTGTTCAAGCTCACTGCATGCATGCACTCAAATAAATCGATGGATGGCTGACGCCTCGTAGTTCTTTCTATGTAAAATAGAGAGCAAATTCAATACCATGCCCCACATGTGTTTGATCACGTAGCAGTTATCAGCGAATGATTATTGAAACAAACGGAAACGTTACACCAATCACGTCTGGGAGAAGAACGTTTTGTTTCGCCATTTTTGAAGTACAGGTTTCCCTCGATACAACGTAACTGTCCCTTTTGGCTATCATATCAAATATCAACTCAATCCTACAAACCAACATTACCAATAGATGGGGATTGCTTTATCTATCTGATGTTTATACTTTGCGAGATTGAATGGCCTTTTGCAAGAAAACGACGAAGAAAGTCAAATGTGACAGTTACGTTATATCGAGGTATACCTGTGTTGGCAAGTTTTTCATCCTCGACCAAAACCTCCTGTAAAATTACGTTACAGGCTGAGTAACTCGTAAAGGCGAGCAACGAGCACGCTCTGTGAGTTTGTGTATGTGTTCTGACGAGGAAAACCAGATTTAATTAAACAAGTTGCTTTCCTCGCTTGAAGTTAGATATAGGGGAGGTGGGGGTAAAATGGTTCGGCACCTTTTTTGTATTGTTTTAATAACGACCCTTGAACTGTTCATCAGTCATTTAGGTTGGGTGTAATTATATATATATATATAACATTTACATTTCAAACAATCTTTCCACTTTGCTTATTTTTACTTCTTGTAACCACCGGTGGAAAAAAGCCCGATGGCTCAATTTTATTTGTGTCCACTTCATTTCAAGCTGAACATTGCATTAGGTCCTAAGTAACATTGAAAGATTCGCTTTGTCGACTTTCTCTTTCGTTAATAACTTGAGCACAGAACCGTTTCTTCAAGTGTTTGTCTTATTAGATGCTAGACAAAAGCTTCTTTTATCGACCTGTGTGCTGAAAATACATTTTTCTTCTTCGCATTTCAAGCTTATTGATATCGCATATTAGCTTATTGCGTTCTCTCAACTTAGTGTTCTAGATGCACTTCCACAGTTATTAATTGAGAGCTTTCGATGCCTGTACCATTTTTGCATTGGTATAATTATGTGGCAAGTCCAATCATACTTCTATGCCCAGGGAAGTCGAGAAATTTTCCAAAAAAAAAAAAATTCCTAGACCGGACCGGGAATTGAACCCAGCCACCTCCAGCATGGTCTTGCTTTGTAGCTGCGCCTTTACCGACTGAGCTAAGGGAGGCCCCGATACATGGGAATGTTACTTTGGACCTAATGCAATGTTCAGCTTGATTTGCCTTTTTTCTATCGTGTTTCTGGTAGCCCTAGTTAACAGTCTTCCGTTTCAATTCGTTTTCTTCACGTTTTGTTGACGGTCTTCGCTTGTTGTGGTTGGTCAAAGCCTCGTGCGTATCGGAGTCTACCCATCCCACGTCACTGTTATTGTTTCCATCATTGCTTTGTGATTGTTTACCGTTTTTATCCACTGTAACATATTGCTGGCGTTGCTGCTTCTGCTGTTGTTGTTTTTGTTTGTCATCACCGAGAGTGGGGAGGTCGAATTTTTGCCAGAAGTGTTACACTTTTGGGGTGGATGAGCTTTGCGTCCGCAGAACCTACAGGTCTTTATCTGGTTACGATGAGTAACCAGAGTTGTTTCGCCGTCAATCGTTTGTTTTTTTTTTCCTTTGGTTTGTTTTTTCCGTCGATCTTGTTTTCCGTGCTGAGCACCAATGCTACCGACGTGCCAGGAAGGCAGCTCCCACACCTGGACCCTACCTATCGACCCATCAACTCATGAACCGGGGACCAACGGCTTTACTTCCCATCCGAAGGAAGGCGTGATCAGAGATGTTATGCCTCAGAACATCCCGGCGGCGCTGACTGGTATTGAACCCAGGCCTGCTGGGGTGAGAGGTAATCACGCTTACCACTACACCACCGGCGCCGTTATATAGGTTTTGTTAACCGCATCCTGACAACTCGAACTTCGTTGTACACACCGGGGAAGTAGTTTTTCCACATTTCTCGGCTAATGGAGAGCACGGTGCCGAACTGATCCTTCAGCACTATGTTAGTGTTGTTCGTGGTGGAACATCATGAATGAGTAAATTAACTGCTTCATCTTCCACGTATGCAGGAATTTTAAATTTCTGTTTGTCGATCTACATTCCGCGCTGGAGATGATGACTATTTTGATACCGTTTCGCAGTACTGATGTCAACCATTTCGACAAAAACCAGGTTCCACACATTGTGGAATTGGAAAATAGTAACCAGTGCTGATAAAAATAATTTCTTCTACACTAAACTTAGGTGAAAATGAAGACAATCTTAACAGATAGACCAACCTGCATGAATTTGAATTTCGACAACCTCTGAGTATCGAAGTCTAGATTAGTTTTTGTTCATTCGTGGCTGTATATTCTTTATCTGAGCTGTTGTCGATATTAATATTAGTCTTCATCTTGGTGAGGATGATTTTGAGGATCAATTGCAAAATGATTATTTTAATTACACACAAATTAAGCGCTGTAAAACGTGTTGTGTTGGTTTTTACACACAGATCGCTGCAAGATTATTGCATCATGCTGAATTTATGATAATATCAAGGTTTTAGGCTCTGGGGTCGACAATATTCAAAATAATGATTTTGGCCAAAATGAATTTGATTATTTTGCTTTTGAGGATCGCTTGTGATTTTGACAATTTGGGTTGTATTATCAAGCACTGGTGAATATCAAAAAATGCGTATTCGTTGGTATATTTTGAACTCATTTGTTCATTTTGCTCTTACGTGACAGCGAAGATATTGAAAATGAACACAATTCATCGACACTTGGTTGAAGCGCTACTTCTTTCGTGTGATGGTAAATGATAAAAACAGACCCTGCTAGTAACATCGGCTAGATCTAGATTTAGTTCACCGTTCATAAAATTTTGCTTAGCGCCGTCGGTGGTGTAGTGGTAAGCGTGACTGCTTCGCGATTGGCACCCATTGTGACTGATAACAGCATCCATGGGTGAAGAAGAGTACGACTTCTTTTGCACTCAGTTGTTTCGTCGGGAAAACGTCTAATTTTTGTTATGGTTTTCTCAGTCTAAGGTATTACAAACGGTCAGTTGTGCAACTGACCGTTTGGATTACCCTAGATAGAGAGAGAGCCATATATAGCGTCTTATATCACTGATTTGATCATGCACCACTTATTGCTATCTTAGTTCAAAACAATCGGAACATTCAATGATTTTCTAAACTTTTCAATTGATGTATAAATAGGCACACAATTTCAATCCATCCTAACAATGTGTTCTGATGTTATTTTTAACAATGTCGAACATAAGGCGCGCAAAAAGTGTTAAAACTGTTATATCCATTCCCAATTATCCAATTGCGAACATTTTGAAAATATGGAGCACTAAATTTTCAAAGCTCTAAATGAACTCGAGTTTTGTTTCTTTCATACAACGTGTTCTATAACATTTATATAACCCCTAGCTTGACTATCAGCACGGAATGAAAATGAAAAAAAAAAAATGGCTGGTTGTGGGTTTTCTCGATGTTGCTTTGCTCACCCCTTTTAATGAAAGTAATGTCAATTTTCGAGTTCAAACGATGGCCTTATTATGGCTTTCAATCTCCTTCCACGTAAACTGTCACCTGATCTGTCAATTTGTTTAATATGCAAGAGGTAATCAACTCTGCACACTGTGCCGAAGCACATCGTAGCACACTAATCGGCACGTTAGGGAGTGTGACAGGGTTACTTTTTTGTTTACTTCAAAGTAAGAGGAAGTTTTTTTTTTCAATTTAATTTATTTTTTGGAAATTTTGCAGTGAGATTGTCCCTAATTATAATAAAAGATTGTACAATTGACGGGACTATCCGTGCCCTTATGCATGTTAGAGGATGAACCTCTAAACAGAGTCTACAAGGTATTTGAGGGATTTCTATAGTTTCGAATCGATGTATGTTTTGAGGGAAACCCAAACAAATTAGTCAGAGTCACGATTCCGCGCAGAATAGGCCTACTTATGTGTTAACATCAGATTGGCATAGGATTCGGTCCGAAAAAAAAAAATTGTACAGGTGAAGTGCTGAAACCAGTTCCAATTGCAGCATTGATGTACTGTGTCAACAATAATCCGGTGCAGAACGATCCTGCCAATCTGCAGATGCATCTGCTAACACAGCTGTTTCTCCTGCAGAAGCACTCGGTACGATAGATGGTCCACCAATCAGTCAATGGGACAGCTCATTTCATGGACTGAACGATCTCGGAGATTTGATTGAGTGTGAGGCTGGTGGATTTAGTGGACCCCGTATTCGCAACATTCAGAAGTAACGGAGCCAATCTGATTCGCGGTATTGATAAACGCAATCGGAACCGTCAGCAATTCTGGCAAGATCAAGCAAGGATGAAAAATATAAAGGAATAACAAGCAGAGACAAAGAGGAAGTAGTAATCAAACGTTGGAAATCTGTATCAAGATTCTGAACCAACATTTGGATGGTGTTGGAAATTAGTCGGTAGAAGATGTGGATAAATGAATTAAAATAAAGAAGTTGAGAGCCACGAGAAAGAAGAAGAGCAACACTATTTTTTTTCGTCAAAGAACAATCGAAGTGGTTTTCTGGGTCTGGTTCATTTTCACGCTGAATTCAAACGCAATCCAGTGAACCTCCAGGGATGTTGGCCAGATTATGACATTACACAGAAAAAGGTTCTGAGTTTTAACTGTCGCGTAACGGTGCCGGTGGTGTAGTGGTAAGCGCGATTACCTCTCACCCCAACAGGCCTGGGTTCAATCCCAGTCGGCGATGCCGGGATGTTCTGAGGCATAACATCTCTGATCACGCCTTCCTTCGGATGGGAAGTAAAGCCCCCGGTTCATGAGTTGATGAGTCGATAGGTAGGGTCCAGGTGTGGGAGCTGCCTTCCTGGCACGTCGGTAGCATTGGTGCTCAGCACGGAAAACAAGATCGACGGAAAAAACAAACCAAAGAAAAAAAAAAAAAAACTGTCGCGTAAAATCTCCTCTCGTTTAATTTTGAGCTATAGTTGGCTGAAACATCACAATTTCTTAAAAACTTGTATACAATATTACAGATGTATGCGATATTGCGTTTAAATTTACATGAAATATCGTGTAACATTCCGCCAAATCAAGCGTTAATATCGTATGCGCTATATATCGCAGAAATTCACATGAATTGTTCATACGGTGTAGCCTAAACTTACCATGTAAAACATAACACCTCATGATCATTTGAGAGCAAGCTGCATCAAGTGCCAAGATTGATACCACGATGTACCAGATATTCCCCAGAGATTGTAAAAAAAGATAAGGATTTAAACCTTAACATAACAAAACAAATAACATGAAGATCGAATAACAAAACAATCGATGGCAGTTATATCGAGTTCTCTGGGCCACTCCTGGAAGCGTTTAGAACTTTCCTGGGAAAATAGTCTCAATACAAATCCCATCATGTGACGTATCAAATAACAAAGAAATTCAAAACTAAGATTAATGTTTGTCCTATTGTTCATTCAATATCATTACAAAGATCGAGTATTCATCCATTCATCCAAACAACATTAGATATAATTCCGATGCTAATCCGAAAAGATACGGTGATGTTTTCGGTAACAAATGTCAAATGGTGTTGCCTCCACAGATAAAAAAATCTGCATTTTAAATGTCGCGTAAAATCTCCTCTCGTTTAACTTGGAGCTATAATTAGCAGAAACATCGAAATTGCTTACAAGCTTGTATACAATATTGCAGATTTATGCGATATTGCACTTAAATTTACATGAAATATCGTGTAACATTCCGCCAAATCAAGCGTTAATAACGTGTGCGCTATATGTATGTGTCTCATTTTTGTTACCTTACTTGATTTCAAGTTGAAAATGCGATATTTTTACCAATCCTCTGCCAAAAAGGAGGGTTGCTGAAGCCACCACCATTGGTGGTGTCAGCACTGTAGCCTACAGTTTTTATGCTATGTTTATATGTGCATTGACGACACGTATGCGTTAAAAAATCTTATGTGAATAATCATTAATCCATTATTTGGACGGAGCATAATTTCTCAATGTTTGCATCAGCTGTCTTAGATTGGCAGATAATCGAGCCAAAGAACCAAAAACTTTGGCTTCAAGCAAAATGTTCGTGGGTGACGATTCTGCCACCGGAGTGATTTTACGACGACCAAAGTGATACGCCGAACAAAGTAAACGATGTCACGCCACGACGTCACCGCCGCCGGGACTAAATCAGATTCTACGCTGCCGCCACCAATTATATGGATTAAAAGTAAGTGGTCTTAAAAAAATACAAAACCCAAATTGTCGAATTTCGGCAAAAATGGCCCATTACAAATAATTATGCAAAGTTTCATGCAAATCGGAGGATGTCGAGTTTAATTTTTTTTTTATCCTTTTTGGCCAAGGACTGGTCCAGAAGTTCCGTGGAATTAGGGGATATTTCGAGAATTCTATGATTGATCAAAAAACTGCAGAAGCGACTTTTGAAGAAGCTATTAATTAGTGCCGATAATTTCAAGTGCAGTTCCATGAACTTCAGAAAAATCTTGAGAACATCAGTCAAAATCATAGAACTGCATTAATTATTTCGTTTTAATTCCTAGAATATTTCGGGAGCTCCAAGAAGTTCCATAAATTTCAGAAAAAAATTGAAAACTTAACAGAAGTGCAGAGAAATTCAGAAACATAAAACTTAAGGGAGCTTTTGAGAAATTCCCAGATTTCCAGAAAACTTCAGAGATTTTAAGAACATTATTGAGGTCTTCGCATGACATCGGAATTTTACGGAAGCTTAAACATTTTAGGATAGTTCAATTAAATGTAGGGCAGTACAACCGGCTTCATAAGAATTGCAAATACTTTAGAGATGTTGCGAGAATTTAGGGAAATAAAGTATGTTAACATTACCCGAGCAGGAACTGATAGCTAATCGATAACAAATGAATATCTTAATGTGGTATAATACCAAATTTTGGTATGCTTGTGGGATAAAACCTTGTTTTGATAATATTCAGTTATCGATTTTTTTTTTGAAAAATATCAAATGAATACCAAAATAACAAAATGTGATCTCTCAGTTTTTAGACAAAAACACCTAAAATAGTTATTGAGTTGGTATTAGAAGACCTTCAAAATAACAAACTATGGTATTCTGGCATCTAAAAAAGCGCCTGTTATCCATTTATTATTGAAATAACTAAATTATTTATTAGTTCGTTATTCGTAGAATATTTTTGATGTATTATTTGTGGTATTTTACCTCTTATGTCAACCTCACTTACACCATATATAGGTGGCCAGTTATGCTATTTTATACCTGAATTTGGTATTAATAAGTTACTTTTTCCTGCTCGGGTAGAGAAATTTACATAAATTTTAAAGAAATTTCAAGATCATCAGCGATTTTTTTTTTAAATAAGAGAAGATCTGTGATTGTTTGATAAATTGACTAACATTATGTTTAACTAGATACTCAGATTACACTTATTTTCACCATAAACAACATCAATCTCCTTAGAGTACCCATTAAGTAACATATCAAAAATTGAAATTTGTCTAGATCCAAAATGTCGAACAATGAACTTTTTCAAATGAATGATATGCTTCTATTATTAAATACGTGATTTTGTGCCTCTCTTTCTTTTCCATTCTCTCTTATTCTCTCCCATTTTAATATTTACGCACACTGCATATAGCACTACAAGAATCCTGATTGTGATGTATCAATATGTAAGGGTAAGTCCATGTGCGACTCACCATAGCCGGTCGAACTCCAGACGAAACTAGAACAGCACTACCGTTCATACTGGCGAAAACGCTCTGATGGGACAACAAAACTTTACCCCGAAGCTCCTCCCCTGATCCTATCCTTCGAAAATGTACCTCTCTAACCTCGGGTAAGCCGCGAGTATTCGGCCCAACTCCTACTAGACATAAAATTAAGTGAATTTTGTTACAAACAAAGAACTTTGAACTATCGGCTCCGTAAAGCTAACACGATTGAGCCTTTCAAATACATGAACTAGTTGAAAAAAAAAGTCCATGTGCGGGAACATCGCTATATCATACAGTGTATCTCAAAATTAAGATAATATATATAATAAAATAATATATCTATTCAGAATGTTTCAAAAAAATGTTCCACTAGGATGTACGCTCAATTTTGTGATACACTGTATATCTCATGTACGAGGGAAGATATCGTAAAATGGACAACATTTTCACTCTTTAAGATCAGACAATCACGATTTTATAAATAAAAGCATATGTTTTATTTTGGTTCTCGTTCAAGTTCATCGTTCGTCATTTTGGGCTTAGACCTTTTGCGCCACCTCGAAATGTGAACGAAAAAATCTAAATTTTTGATTTGTTACATAATGAGCCTTCCTTAGCTCAGTCGGTAAAGGTGCAGCTACAAAGCAAGACCATGCTGGAGGTGGCTGGGTTCAATTCCCGGTCCGGTCTAGGAATTTTTGGGGTTGAAAAATTTCTCGACTTCCCTGGGCAAAGAAGTATGATTGGACTTGCCACACAATTATACCAATGCAAAAATCGTACAGGCATCGAAAGCTCTCAATTAATAACTGTGGAAGTGCATCTAGAACACTAAGTTGAGAGCACACAATAAGCTAATATGCGATATGCAATAAGCTTGAAATGCGAAGAAGAAGAAGAAGAAGAAGAAGAGGCCCAATAATTATTTTCCACATGGGAAAAAATGTCCCCGAACGATTTTGAAAAATAAACCCAACCCTAGTACCCATCTTACCCCACAATTCTTACCTAGTGTTGAGAAATAATTGGCATAACTCGTGAGCACATTTCCTTATATCGTCGGTTTCATGCAACAGTGTCACAACTCAAAATCTGCACACCTAGAAAAATTCATGTAAATTTAGGTGCTCTGAGACTGACATATACGAGCGTCAATTATGACACAAAATTGATTCATAATAGACGCGAAATTCAGCTCAATCAATCGTACTTTTCGTCGAGTAACGAACTTTTCAGTCTCGGAGCACTTAATTTTACATGACATGTTTGTTTACGTCTTATCCTTTATGTCAAAGATGGATTCCGTCACGTGTAAAATTAGGTATTTCTAAGTGTGTGTGATTATTCACAATCAACATTTGAAAATTTTGATTAAAAAAACCTTCTGCATTTCCGTGATAACTTTCAAGTTTATGAATCTTTTCATTTCTATTGGACTGAAGCGGGTGTGTTTATTTTTTTTTTCAATCCAATCAATCCATTGATTTTTTCTAAACTTATTATTGAAAATAGTTTGAGTTATGCCTTTTGTCTTGCAAAAATGTGTTTACTTTTTTGAGTTGTGACCATATTGCATGGAAAAACAACATGCTAAAGGACAAAAAAATTGCATATTTATATGGGAAACATAGGTACAACTCAAAATGGGTTTTTGCGGAATGACATTTCACACTATTTGTCGTCAGTTTTCTGTCAAAATATCAAAAATGAAAAAAAATCGACTTTTGACAGCATTGCATGAAACCGACGATATCAGAACCATTGTCATAAAAGCAACGAATCCGTCAGAGATGTTGTACCAAAATCTTCTGCATGGGAGTGCTGCGTCGTTTCCTATGCCTTAATTTCCTTTCCGGCTCTGTTGCTTTCGTTAATCTAATTACATATTCACTGAGCGTAAATGTGAATTATGCAAAAGCTGGATGGTTCGAAGGCTTTGTTAATTTTTCTACGAAGGACGATCGATCTTACCTGTAACAGCGGAACGTCTGTATGAACAATTTTAATTGCATTCTTTGGCCGGTCAAGAATCTGGGAAGAAGACGTCCACAGACCGACATAACAATTGTGTCTGCATCCGTAATATTTCCCCCGCCACAAGACAAACGGAAGTGATGTAAACATGAATCCTCCAAATAGCACGGTGGGTGGTGCAGTACAACCACCGCTACTTATCGACTGTCCTCCAACTGACTAAGCTGATTTTTTGTTTGTCCCTTATATTGGGCTCATACAAAAAAATAAAGGAAGCCAGATGACGCATCGTTCATAAAAAAAATGAAGATCTGGAGATCCATAGGCCAATATTAGAACCATTTCCCCTATATGATTAACACTAATCACAAACAAACCACCTCAATTGTTTGGAGTACAGCCAAGAAATAGTGGTGGGTGAACTGCACCACCCACCGCGCTATTAGGGGGATTCCTGTACCTTGTACGATGATGGACAGGAAGCTTACGATGAAAATGAATTAGGAAATAATTCCCCACTAATAGCACATTTCCCAATTAAATTGTTGGATCGGGTCCGACCCGCATCCGTTCTCCCGCCGTTGTCACTTTACTAAAATACGTGGCACAATGACCTCATGAGTGTGGCCCACGTAATGCCGGGATTCCATTAGGAGAAGGATGTGAATTGCTAGCAGCGTGCCAGCAGGATACCATGCTCGATTTCTCGAGGATTGCACGCAGTGAACGATTGGTACGCCTAGTGCACATTCTGTGGAATTTCGCTTTCCACTGATAGGTATTAGCTTGGGACCAGATGCCGGCGGGGATATAGATGCGTGTAAGAATGCTTTAATTATGTTGGCGAGGAGAACACAACTTGAAACTTCCGGTATAAAGAGACTGTTCTTCCGAGAAGGATTTAAAATTATAAATATAAAGTGTATCCACGATACAGATCTCATTGTGATTAAGTGGCGAACGATACATTTTTCAGAGAAAAATATCCGATTTTTCAATTAAGGCTCACAAGTGACAAGTGGTAGCTGCGATATTTTATTAAAATTCTTCCTGACAACGCAGACCGGGTTGAATTCGCCGAAGGTTCATCAATCGTGATCGATTTTCGGACGTTGTTCTCCCATATTTCCAATCAATTTTACGTGTCTATCAGCGAAACAAAAACAAGCACCATCATACATGCGTAGAAATCCAACAACTATCAGGTATCATCATTGTAGGTTTCTGATTGAGCCACATAGGTGAGCACGGTCTCATGTTTGAGGAGGCATGCTGCACGTGACGTTTATGGATATAATCTAGTCGTTGTATCCGGACATGTGTTTGCAAATGTACACCAGCAACATCATCCAGCTTGTCCATTCACCGGTGGCAGTGGATGGAAATCATTTTTACACGGACATTGCAATCCGTTGGAGGGGAAGGAAGGTGTGCTTGATGATTGTTTTGGAATGTTTTGCCAACAGTCTAAAATTTCAATCATGGTTTGGCTTTGATGGTTGGTTGCCAGATGGATCAATATTTCCCTCCATGAGATGTAATATTTGGAAAGTATGATTTTGATCCTTCAGATGTGAGTTTGATTGGCATTGACGATTGAATGAAAGGTAGCTTTGAATTGAACACCGTGGATAATGAAATTGGAGCCTCCTGAAAGTCTACTTAGTAAAGGTACGCCAGCAGGTTTGGTAACCGGAAATTTGTGGGTTGGAAAATGTATCGACTTGACTTCCCTGAACCAGGGTTGTTAATCGATAACCGTCGATGTCGACGGTTATCGATTTTCAACCCTGCCCTGGACATAATGCATTGTGCTTTCCACTAGAGTTGCATCCAAGGTCTACGACTGGTGGAACTTTTGTCATCACCGCCATTTGTATTCCGGCCAACACACATTACGCCAAAGTTGAACAAACTGGTCGCATTGATGCGCCATCGTATCATTAACATTGTAATGTGTCGAGGTTTTGTTCGATCAAAGAAACGATTGCTCAATCGGTAAAAGTAGAATCAAACAATTAAAGTCAGTCAATCAGGTTGCAGTGTGTGTGAGGAAATCACTCAAACCAGCTGTGCTCAGGTTAAGGCATATTGCGGTACATGTTGCATGTTTCTGCGTAAAACGCGGGCCATACTTCGTTTTCCTATTTTCCAGATGTTATAATCATTTTTTTTTTGTAAAAAAGTGTAATTGTAATTATTTGGTATATTATGGTATGCCACGTGTCCTTAGTTTAGTGCATGTCGCATTAGGGTGTTTCATTCTGGAAAAAAAGATTGATATTTTTGATAGGCCACCCCCTAGTTCAGTTCATAACACAAAAACAAATATCTGTGCAAAGAATCAGCTAAATTGGTCAACGTTAAGAGGTCGCGCCAACGATTTCAATTTTGTTCGGGATTTTCGTCAAATTAGTATGGGAAAAAATGATGACCCACTAAAATCATTCTAACTTTTTTCTTAATTAACTGATTTGCATGAAAATAAAATATGTTATACTTGAAACTATAATAAACAACTTTGTTGAAGGCTGAAAGTCGATTTTAAGCTCCAGAAAACAGAAATTGGCTTTCGGAACTCAAATTGCAGATAAACCTTGATTTGAGCAGAGAAGCAGGCATGCTGATAGGGCATACTTCATAGTATGCTTTGCCAGATTTTTTTTTTACCTCAATGTTTATAAACATATTGTGCTGTCATCTCTGGATACAATAGTGCCATGGAGTTGAGAAGTGATACGGAGAAGTGGTTGATCGGTCAGCCCATTACCAGGTTCACCGGTAATTCCGAGTAACCGAGAAGTACTGCAGCTCTTCTTTTTTCATCGCGCACAATCTCGCTCCATGATACGACAATGCTGCTGGAAGGTGGTTCAATCGGCAGAAAAAGTTTGGTCAGAGCTCGTATACCAATGAAGAAACCAGCTTCTCCTTAATTTCCGGTTCCTTCAGACTCTTACCGTCATTACATGCGTCCCTGTAGGAGCCCAACATGAATCCTGCCCTTCCTTTTTCTCTCTGCGCTAAAAGAAATTCGCGATCTTCTGCTTTCGTAATCATTCGAATGAGCCATATCGAAAAGGTTGCCTAATCCTTCGTTGAAGGCTTAAGCTGAACAAATTTTTCGTCAATGTCAGAAATACTTTTTTTATGCTTGTCCACCGATCGTGAAGTTTTTCCAAAGCCTTGATACTATGGCTGATTTTCCTCATTGGGATACAAGCTCTGACCCAAACTTGTTCTGCCAATTGAACCACCTTCCAGCAGCATTGTGAGATTGTGCGCGATGAAAAAAGAAGAGCTGCAGTACTTCTCGGTTACTCGGAATTACCGGTGAACCTGGTAATGGGCTGACCGATCAGCCACTTCTCCGTATCACTTCTCAACTCCATGGCACTATTGTATCCAGAGATGACAGCACAATATGTTTATAAACATTGAGGTAAAAAAAAAATAATCTGGCAAAGCATACTATGAAATATGCCCTATCAGCTTCTCTGCTCAAATCAAGGTTTATCTACAATTTGAGTTCCGAAAGCCAATTTCTGTTTTCTGGAGCATCAAATCGACTTGCAGCCTTGAACAAAGTTGTTTATTATAGTTTCAAGTATAACATATTTTATTTTCATGCAAATCGGTTAATTAAGAAAAAAGTTAGAATGATTTTAGTGGGTCATCATTTTTTCCCATAATAATTTGACGAAAATCCTGAACAAAATTGAAATCGTTGGCGCGACCTCTTAACGTTGACCAATTTAAAGGGTGTCCACGATGAAATTGCCACACTATGAAATTGCTCTAACTTTTTAACCGTTGGGTAGAATTTAATGAAAATTTGGGTGGATTTAGTTCATAGTGCATTATTTACATCCTGCAAGTTTTAAAGTCCTGTGATCAAAACGCGGAAATGGAGTCGAAAGAACAGCTCGTGCGTGATAAAATCTTGCGCATTCATCACGAGAACAAGGATCTCTCGCATCGTTCCATCGCTAAAACGTTGGGAATCGCGAATTCCACGGTGTCGCGAGTGATTAAGCGGTTCGAGGAACGGTTGACCACCGATCGGAAGCCCAGAAGTGAAGGAAAAAGTAGTCCGTACAACACCAAAAATCACAACCGCGTAGTTGGGGCCTTCAACCGAAATCCGAACGCCTCCGTTAGGGATGTGGCTAAGAAGCTGCACCTAAGCCGAAGTTTTGTCCAGAATGCCAAAACTAAGGCTGGGCTTTGAACGTTCAATGTACAAAAGGCCCCTAATCGCGACGAGAAGCAGAACAAGTCCGCCAAAACCCGTGCCAGGAAGTTGTACCTCAACATGCTGACGAAAGTTGAATGCTGCATCATGGACGACGAAACATATGTGAAGGCCAGATCAAATCAGCCAAACAGATCCCCGGCAACCTGTTTTTCACGGCCAAGGATAAGTTCAGCGTTCCGGAGCATGTCCGCACTCAGAAGATGTCCAAATTTGCGAAGAAATTCCTGGTTTGGCAAGCCATCTGCACGTGCGGGAAGCGGAGTGCACCTTTCGTGACCCAGGACACGATGAACGGACAGGTGTACATAAAAGAGTGCCTCCAGAAGCGGCTGCTTCCTCTCCTGAAGGCCCACAACGTCCCAACAATCTTCTGGCCGGATTTGGCCTCATGCCACTACTCCAAGGACGTGCTGAAGTGGTATGCGGACAATAAGGTCAATTTCGTGCCGAAAATGTTCAACCCTCCCAACACTCCGGAGCTCCGCCCCATCGAGAACTACTGGACAATTATGAAGCAGCACCTTCTTAAACGACCTAAGGTAGTGAAGACAGTCGAGGAACTGAAGAAAGTATGGGTTTACATGCAAAAAACGGTTGATTCACAGGTTGTCCAGAATCTTATGGCCGGGGTTAAGGCCAAGGTGCGGGCATTTGCGTATGGACTGTAAATAAAATACGAGTAAAATGGTTAAATGAAGTTTAATAGTTATTTCTCAATCCCTGAAAATTTGATGGCAATCGGATGAAAACTCGAATTTTGCGAATCAATTTTGTGTGTGGCAATTTCATCGTGGACACCCTTTAGCTGATTCTTTGCACAGATGTTTGTTTTTGTGTTATGAACTGAACTAGGGAGTGGCCTATCAAAAATATCAATCTTTTTCCAGAATGAAACACTCTAATGTCGCATTACTCCATCACTATTGAGAAATGATGAAGTGTTCGGTTTTGATACAGTTGTAATTCTTGACTTTATCGCAAGGATCCGACTCTAATTGTAAGGTCCCACTCTTTATATTCTTCGGAGTGTTGGAACACCCTCTAAAGGCGCACCCCTTTGTCAGTCAAAAACGCATTCCTTCGCAACTCAAACTAGAGGACAGCGAATACAAGATTAGGAATCACGTAGGGGAAATGACGGCTTCGGCATGCCAGACTATTTTCGGCAACCCAAATTGAAACACTATTTTCACTGGATTTTCTTACAAAAACACTTCGCTGAATGCATGCAAACGATTCTTTATGCTTTCAGCTTCAATTTGACTATATTTTTATCACTGAAAAAAAGCAATCTAGCAAGGTTTTCTTGAAATGAAACACACGCACTACAAATTGTAGCTGATTTCGAGTTGCCGATAATAGAACAGCAGATTTACATGCAGTTCAAATGGAACGGTTGCCGAAGAAAAACTGGTTGCCGACAATACTCGCTCTCACTAGAGAAGATTGGAGCTTTGTAAAAGCGTTTCAAAACAGTTTTTGACAATTCTTTCGACTGAAATTGTTAGAGCAGCTTTCAGCAATAGATTGTAAACAAACCAATACTGCATATGTGTGTGTTCCTTAAAGAAAAAGGCTATAGAAAGAAGGTCGCTGCTTAGGTTGCCGAGAATATGTGAATTCCCCTATATGAAAAACAACTACCTAACTCATTTTTTCTTGTCTCAAGATCATCATCGGTGGACAAAGCCGAGTTGTGTCACCAACAAGGCATTAAAAGTAAAAAGGACTAAGATGTGTTCCTTTGATTACAAAAACAACCCTGTTTCTCTAGTTTGAAATAGTTCAGATTAGGCTTCGGTTGGTAGATCTTAATGCCAGTAACGCACCATGAAAAGGTAATCTGCCGGGCGTTTTTGGGCTCTATATAGATATTCTCTTATATATGTACCTAAAACGAGGTAATATTGATAGTTTTTTTTAAGTATATTCTCAATATTTTACAGCAATTAGTTTTTATCAATTTTTTTTAAAACAAGTACTGATGACTCTTAAGTCAATTCGTTAGTAATATGATTGACAGAAATTCAATCATTTGCACTATTTTTTTTAGTCTTGTGACTGAACATTAGTATTTTGATTTGGGGTTACTTTGAACATGCATGGTGAATGTAGAAAAAATGCGTGAACTCAAATAATTTAGTTCTTGAAATATGCAATGTTGAACGAGTATTAAATCAGAAAACATCATCAGTAATAAGAATACAATATTTAATTTGTGATGGCTATATTAGAAATACATTTCAAAAGTGATGATTTGAGTGCCCTTTTTCAAACAGGCGATGAACAAGAAAATTGAATGTTAATATGTTTGTAAAATATGTAACACATACAAAATAAAAACTATGTACCATATCAACGGAAATGTCCTAAGCTACAATATGGAACCAATGTTTCCAATTTGAAAAAGGCGCAGAGAGTAAATTTAATCATTGTATTCTACTATCAAAGTTAGCCGCATTATCAAAGATACCCCGTTTTACGGTACTTCAAAAAAAAATTATCAATCTTTCAGTTTTTCTCATAATCAAATTTTCAGTTTTTCCCATAGGAGAAAGAAAACGTGATTTATCATGTTTGCAAGCATCAGAAGAGATGTTGCTATCTGCGTTTTTTAATTTTTTCTCCCGGACCAGAAATAAGTCGCATCGCGAGTGATAATTTTCAATATCAGTTTATTTACGCGCTGCAAGGTGCGTGAAAGAGCTCGGCATGATTGGGGTGGATGTTGGTTCGTTTGCCTATTTTTGCAAAAAAATAAGTGTTTTCGAACGAAATTTATATCGAAAGTGTACCAAAACTGCTTCTGAACGTGTTTCGCAGTTGGGTGTGGTGAAATTCATGAATTCGCGTTTGATTTGCAGTTAAAGTTCCGTATGACAAAATTGCTCACAGAGTTCCCTTTTTTTGTAGTTCAACGATGACGGGTTAGCGTGAGAAAGATAAGCATTGGGAATGTGCTCCCGGATATATTGATTTGGTGAGTACGTTCTAGTTGAAGATTGTTCTTATATTGCGCGTTTCACACCAAATTGGACTAATAACCGCGTTTTCACTTATTAAAAAGTGTGATAAAACTGCAAGTTTACGTCTTATCGTCTTGGTGTCTTCGGTGCACTTATTCCTTACGTGCACTTTCATCACACTTTTTGCATTTTTGAAAACAGTCCAGTTTCAGATGCAATCAGTAATATATTTCTCGATTGCATTTTCGTGGGGATGTCCAAAGAGCTTTGAGATTTGGGCGTTGTTGGTTTTGTGGGCAGACGCGTTGGTCGCCGATTGCTCGCGAATAGGGGCTCAGTCTCGCAAATAAACTATATCAAATGATAGAGGAATCATGCATCTACCTGTTTGTGTTGTTGGTTTTTGAGGATGAGCTTTGGTTCGCGAGGGATTGTTGATTGTCATGTTTATTTGCAGAAGCGATTGCGCCCTGGTCTCAAAGTTCTGTGAACGTGTCTGCTTTTGTGGGAAGTGCGTTTGATGATGGGCTTGGTGTTGCTGGTGGCACCGCTATCAGGTAGGGGAAAATTTCCCCTATCTGATGGTGGTGTTGGCATGTGTGGGCGGGATGCCGGTTGCGCCGGATTGGGGATCGGATGCATTGTTTTCGGGAGTGGATGCGTCCCTTCGGGGGAGCAATCGAGATTTATTTTCATCGTTCTCATTTGTCAGAGGGATGACCTCGATCGCATAAAACATGTTACTCGGGTTTTAACGGTTAGGTGTCTACGAATAATCCATTATGATTTTTTTTTTATGTTGAAGCATGATTCGATAAGAAAATAAATGTCTCGATCGAACATGCAAGCTTGGCACTTGAGCGATTAGTTTTTGTTGTGTTGTTAAGTGTTTCCTTAACATAGTGATTTGATGCTGGAGGGTAGTGAACATATGTTTTATATGGCTTGGTACGAGGTACATCTTTACTACGATGGAAGTGATTCGTATATATTGTTTCCTTTCTTTTCCAGCTTTGGTTCAAATAGACAAATCTATTGATCTAGACTGAATACGTTCAGCTCATCGATAGTGGAATAGCGTAGTTGTTGTTTGAACCATTTAGTTTATCAATTTAATTTATCTGTATAACAATTATTCACAAGCATTCTTCCAGGTTAAGTCAAGAATAGTTTGATGATGATAAATCTTCCTAATATTCACATTAAAATTATGACCCGATGCTGTCAGCGCATCAGACTGTTATTTTTAAGTAACTCCACATAATTGTGATTTCATACCTCCCTCCTGGTTGGATGGATGTTTAAGATTACCATATTTTTCTAGCTGACAAAATGGGGTCATTTCTGTATAATTATTCTCTTTTTTCAGCCTTCATTCAGACTGGATCTATTGATTTAAATTATTTAAGTTTTCTTCCAGCTCTTAGATAACGGAATATAATTAGATTTATACCAAAATGATTCACTCAGCTTCCACCCTGGTTTTGTCTGTTGATTTGATTTGTTTGAATTGGTTTTCAGCTCTTTGGTGTTGGCAGTCACGGGCGGTCAATTTTGCTCCTGCACATACCCTAAGTTTATTTTCAGTTTTTCGTTGTTGGATCGTCTTCAGATTTATATTATAATGATCCACCATTTTGTTTAGGCTTCAGGCAAATCCAAGTATAATGCATGATAACATTGATTCATTTAAAACCATGGTCGCATCACTTATCAAGGTGAATTCTGATCCATTGAACCCAACTTACTACCTAAATCGCCTTTCCTGTGTCTTTTGTTGGGGTGCAGAGGTAAACATGACCCACAAACAACAAAGGTAACTCTAATATTCCTTCCCTACTCCCACCTGATTGCAAGTGGCCGGCGCCGTTATTGATCTACAAAATATGGAATCACTGAAACTTGTACATTGATTCATTGTACAATTTCACTGATTCTGATCAATCACGGAGTAGCAACCATTGATATGTGCAGTTAGTCTAAGCTAAACTAATCAAATTTTTAGTTTTTCTCATAATCAAATTTGAAGAGGGCTTTTCAAATATTAATCCTAAGTAACTATTCTGCAATCATTTGGCATCCACTCAGATTTATGATTGTCTTATAATGGCAATGAATAATCCATTTAGTTTAAATACAGCATTTCACAGTGTAAAACGTTCCTGCTTAGTAGTTCACCTTTTCGCTGTTTTAAAAACCTTTTTACAGCCGAGCGAGAAGTCAAAAACTGTCTTGTTTTAAAATTAAATTTAAAGTAGTTCTTAATCCCACCATAAAACTGTTCTATAAATCAATCATAAACTTCATCAGTATTTTTTTTATTAATGTCTTGATAAAATACTCTTTAAACCTGTTCTATCATTATAAAAGCAATCATAAAACCATTAGGTTTTAAATGAGAGCAAAAGGTATATGTTGTTGCCTTTTAGGCGTTTAAAAGTGTATCATAAAATTTCTTCTGTTTATAAAATTGCACTTTAAGGAAGGATCCTCATAGTGAATAAAAACCAAATTTATGACAATGATATCTCGAAGGATTAACGAAGTCGAAGGAAAAAATCTAGCGATGCTAACGACCGAAGGGAAGTCGATTTCAGTAAAATTTAGTTCTTTAGAAGAAACAGTACGTCCGACGGAACGGGTACCATCAACGACTGAGCATCTGGTGGAGAAGAGTGAAGTGAGCGTGGTTCTCAAATTCGTAAAACATTGTCAAAACAGTCTGAAAACAGACCAGCCTTCTCCAGACCTTGCGAATAGATGAAGATCGGAATAACTTGCCTCAGTACCGACAGCAAAACACTGAAACTGTCAGTTAGCGAACACTAGTTGGTTTCCGATCCATAGCTGCGGTTTTATTCGGCGAAAGGGTCATCACTTGGAAAAAAGTTCATTCAACCGTACATTCCTGCATCGTTTGATGGTGCACTTCCAGAACCATTTGGAAGAATGGGATATTTTCGGGAATACTCGAGGTTACAGCTGTGCAAAATGCGAAATGTTGTGAATACTTTCTGAGTAACTGCTTCCAAGCCATCGGGAGAGAATCGCCTGCAAGAACGCTGATTCGCACAGCGCAACTATCGAAAGATAAACAAACTTTGACGTTTAACATTTTGTAGGCCACATTGCCGCCATAAATGCTGCCATAAATCTGAACGGATTGGGATCAAGCAAAATGGCTTTAGATAAAAACAATACAGTCTACAAGTTGTCCTCATAAAAGCCAATTCAAAACCTGATGAATTTGTTAAGGATTTATTGAAAGCAAAATAACTTTGTCACAAATGGCCCATGAAAATCAACTTTTATGCTTCCGCCATATTACAATTATTTTGTTTGTTTTTTACAATCTTCGATTTTCAATCTATATTTCACTAGATATCATTTTATTTATCTAGCAATGAGAAATATTTAGAATGCAAAAATCATGAGAAAAAAAAATCTCGGCTAAGCATAATGATCGATCTGAAGAATATATTTTATTTACTTAATGTAACGATTTTGAGTCGGCGAGACCATTTTTCATGCGCCGATGACGCCGATGCTTGTTTGATTTTTTTTTATTGAAATTGCAATTACCTCGATTCCCGATACCTATGTTGCGTATCATATTCAATAATTGCAAAGTATGCACATAAAGCAAAACAATATTAATATCAAAATACGTTGAAATGTTCATTTTTAGACAATGATTTTAATTGTAACAATTGTAAGAATTGTTTTATTAATTAGTTATGCGCAAACATTTATGAAACTACGTATTATTTTCGGTGCACTTATTCCTTATGAGCCAAGGAATTAGTGCCCAGAATATACTAAAAAAAATCACGTAAACCCATAGTTTTATAAGCGTTTGCGCAAAACTTACACAATGCGCGTAGCAGTTACTATATTAGTTGAACGCAAACACTTTTACAATAACGGTTCTACAATAAATATGTTTGGCATCTTGAGGCCACTTACTCATTGGCTCATAAGAATAAGTGCGCCGAAGATACTAAAAAGATTTGATGTAGTACTGTAGTTTTAGAAGCGTTTGCGCAAAAATAATAAATAAAATTTGTCTTGTGTTGCGCAATAGCTTTACTACAATTATATTGATGTGCACCAAGGCTATCGCACCAAAAATAAAACGTCAAAGTTCATCATAACAAATCCGCACGCTTTGGAAGTGTACGCAAGTGGAGCCATTTAAAGTTTAGTTTTTATACTGCTCAGAAAAATGTCTGGCGATCTGAACAAAATATCGTTGTCTTTGCTTTCTGTTGACACCAGTCATAGCAGTGAAAAATCCAGTGCAAGTTGGAATTACTTTGGGAAGCTCATGCATGAAAAGAACGGACGAAATACACACATCATTCCGGAAAAGGTGTTTTGTGCCGCTTGCTTATCGGATGCAAAAGCAAAGTGCAGTCAACATGACGAGGTGAATGTCGATTGTGATCGCGATGTAGAAGAACCGGTTATTCAGGAAGTTTTTGGGAGGTATGTTTACTGAATTTTCTCTGCATTAAAAATAATTCACTTATCTTTTGAAAACAAAGCATATCTAGCAGAAGCTTGTTTGTTGATGATATGTTGATGCTACTCTCTGTTGTGCTCTTTCAGTTTCAGTATTAAATCGTATTCCGTGAACGTCAGTACAGGAAATTTGTCTCGACATCTACGAGAAGACCATAGCATTACCGAGAGCAAACAGCCGAGGAAAGTATCTACCCTGCGCAATTACTTTTCAACTACGCAACGATCCCGATCATCTTCAGTGACGAACAGATATGAAAGGTTTCTTCTGGCAACCTTTCTGGCGTTATGGTTTTGTAGAGATTTGCAGCCGTTTAGTGCTTCTTCAGACTCTGGAATGCTGGATTTCATGCGGTTACGTTGAACATATATATTATGTATTAAGTGTAACTGTAACCTAGGTGCAAACAGAAGCTATATATCTTATTTAATTTCTTTTAGAAACGAGGAATCATCGGATCACAAGAAAATCTTCCAAACCGTACAACAATATCAAGAGATGCACTAAATGATGTTTACAGTGCCATGCTAGACGAAGTCAAGAAAGAGCTCAAAAGTTCAGGTAAATTTGGAGCTCTGACTTTTGACTTGTAGACAGACGGTTTCAGGAGACGGTCATACATCACGTTTACATACCATTTCATTTCAGGTATTTTTAACTTTATGTGTTACATTTTTCTAAATTAAAACGTTATTCTTCCTTCAGATGAAATAGAAAAAGTTAACTTAACACTACGGACTACAGTTATGCTAGAACGTAAAACTGGCGAAAATATACGGAACGTAATATTGGAAGTACAACAGCTCTTCGGCCTTCAAAACAGAACTATTCACGCTGTTACAGACGCTGGAGCCAATGTAAAGCTTGCTTGCAGGCTGGCTGGTATCGGCAACCATTTGTGTCTGGGACATGGTCTCCACAACTTAATTCTAAAGGATGGGCTGCAGCAAAACGGAAGGATATATGAGGTCGTGCAAAAGGCAACCAAAATTATTGGAGCTCTTCGTTACCGAGCATCAGAATTAGAAGAGGAAATGGACAAAATCAACAGGCAGGCTATATGTGACACAGAAGAAGCCGGAAATGTGCTTGAATTTGACGAAATGTATCCACTGCCTCAAATCGATGAGGATACCACGAGTCCCGATGAGTTACAAGCCTGGAATCAATCCTATAATGAAGACGACGGTGGTGCTGTTTACTATACTGGTCAGCCAAAGCCAACACCGACAATCAAAACATTTACAGTAACGCACTGGCATGCTCTACTCCACATGTTGAAAAGCCTCGGCACAAATAGAGCAGGTATAAATGCCATCCTAGGGCGCATGGACAAGCATGATTTAATGTTGACAGTGTATGAATGGGCCCTATTAGAAGAAGTGGTGAAATTTTTGGAGCCATTTGAGGTATGTTATCAAAGTTACACATTTAATTGTAAATAATAATTTTTTTTTGTGTTTTTAGGAAGTCGTAAAAATCTTGTCGGCTGAGAAAAATTCGACCCTGAATATTGCTTTATTAATGCGGTCTGAAGTAGAAGATTGTCTTGCCGACAAAGATGGAGATTCTTTGGCAATAACCCAAATGAAATTAAGGATGTCACAGAAGCTAAGCCATAGGTTTCCTGTGGATGATATGCTGATTTCTTCAGCCATGTTAGACCATCGCTTTATAAATCTAAAAAGTATAAAAGGCGTATTGGATGAACGATCAATCGGTAAAGCTGAATTTCTGGCGAGTTTTATTAAAGAAAATATCAAAATGGCCGATGTTCACCCTTCCAATATAAAACCTGCTACTTCAGTTCATGACTATGGTGCGTCTTTATCTAGGGATATGACAGCTTCATTATCTTCGCTACTCACTCTCGCCATGAAGCATTCCAACATTGAGGATGAAACGTATTCCTGCATCGACCAAGAATATTCAGCTTATTTGTTTTCATCGCACCCGAGTCACGTCACAAACAACGATATAATCCAGTTCTGGAAACGAAGGATGCACCAATTTCCATGGCTTACTATGCTTGCACGGAAACTGTTGTGCATTCCTGCTACAAGCACTCCGAGCGAAAGAGTGTTTAATGTAGCAGGATTGACGGTATCAGCACGAAGGTCTAGCATTCATCCGAACAATGTGGATAAAGTGATATTTATCCATGACAACTACGAATACTGCAAAAATCGCGTTACAAAATAACACCCACACTAATGTATGAAGTAACTAATCAGAAATATAAATAAAATATAATTGGTTCAAGTTACTTTTAGTTTAATTTCATATTTTTAATACGATATTTTTACGGCCACCATAGAGGAACACCGATACACGCCGCCGCCGCCGGCAGTTAAATGATTCCTACGCCGCCGCCGCCGATGGCATGACCGGCGCACAGGTCTACTTCAGAACCTTCTCCAGGGTGGGCCAACTAGACAGATTCTAGCATCAATGACGTTTTGGTGGATGACTCAATGGCAAAGCAGTCTTGACCAGGGTTTTATGAATGTTGTTTTATAGTTGCTTTGTAGTATTTCATAAAACTTAAAATGTTACTTGGGATATATTTACATAGTTCGAGATGCTTAACGACAAAAATCAGACTAAAGTGTTCATTTTAAAGGATAGATGAGAAGATGAAAGATAGAGTTGATAGTTCCGTTGGAGTACGGCAGTTGCAAAAGAAACTTTGAGGAAGGTACAAATCGGGTTGATCATATCTCTTTACCAAACTCCCCAGTTGGAGAGGGATGGTGAGGGGTAAGTGCATCCACTTTGATGTGATATTAAAATCAATTTTTTTGCTGTGTATGTAAAATGTCTACTCTACACCCAACCGGGAAATGTAAGATTTTATTACAGATTTGCATGAAAAGTATATAGAATTTGCAATATTTCGCGGCATGAAGACATCGTGCATGTAGTCGCTGGAAGGTTTTTAAATAATTTTGTAATTTATATGTTAGCTTATTTTTTGAACAAAGTTTGTTCCCCTTAATACCTTGCGTCTGTAAAAAACATAACGTGAAGGTTTTATACAAAAATGTGCATTATGGAAAAAAAACTTGCTTGTACGCCACAGTCCATTGCAAGAACTGCCATTACATTGGTTGTATGAAACATATGCTTCTTCTTTCTTCTTCTTCTTCCTCGCATTTCAAACTTATTGCATATCGCATATTAACTTATTGCGTGTTGTGTTCTAGGCGCACTTCCACAGTTATTTATTGAGAGCTTTCGATGCCTGTATCATTTTAGCATTACAATAATTGTGACTATTCCCAGGGAAGTCGAGAAATTTTCCAACCCGAAAAATTCCTAGACCGGTTCGGGAATCGAACCCAGCCACCTCCAGAATTATTTTTCTTTGTAGCTACGCCTTTACCAACTGTGATAAGGGAGACTCCCCGAAACATATGGAGAGAATGTAATAAATCCAACCTTTCATTGCATGTAACAGAAATTTGTTTTGCAAGCTCATGTTTTTAACAGTCTCTAACAAAACAAACATCAACCTTGGAGCTGATATGATGAACGTTTTTCGTTTCCTGTGGATAGGATCATGTTACACAAACAAGTTCCTAGCCCCCCCCCCCCCTTCCGCCCCGTCACTGTTGAGCCAGCAATCGTTGATGATATCATCACTTAATCATAACTACCTCAATCCACCTGGTCCATCGATGAAGCAAAGCAGATATGATGGATTTTTTTTGGAAAACACACATCCAATTCCACGCCAAATCCATGCTGTTCCACCGGAGCACCTGCGAGCGTGGTTGATGTTTGTGTATTGTTATCCAAACCTCCCTCTCCAGAAATAGCTACTTTATGATCCAATTTGATCCAACCAAGCGAGCTCCTCCCCCCAATTCACAATCGCGCGCAATATCTATCGCCCATCAAGAGTGATAAGAAGCTTGGATCCATTTCCCCCGTAGAAGGGTGGATGACGGGTGGTGTCAGACGCGATGCGAAACTCAATCATTTCCTCGACCGTTCGTTTTCTCGCCAATCAACTATGGCAGAGGGTTCAAATTTCGCCGAATCGTGGTAAAAGTCCACGGAGAGCACATCGAAAAAAAAAAACCTATAAATGATAGTTTCCGTATCGCGGAATCAAGCACCCGGTGAGAATGACTAAGGGTATATTCTCTAGGAGAAGGGAGTTGTTTTGATTTTCGAGCAAAAGATTTGAGGGAAATGAAGCGAATGTCGATCTCGGATGACAGCTGGGTTGCGTTTCCCTATGGATGTATGGCAGTCATCAATGGTGAAGGCAAACAACAATGAAAAAGAACTCGACATCAAACGGTATCGTGGAAGTTCTTTGTTAATGTTGGCTTTCGGGTAATGCGAGAAAGCATGATTCGTTTCGTTTGGCTACAGCGAAAATGACAATCACGGCCAATGAGATCAAACCAAATTTGAGTTCAGTTTACTCGTTAATCATAAAAAGTGGTGGAACTCAGTGATGAGTAAATTTTCCTAGTTTTTTTTCCAGAGTTTTCCATAGTTTTTCCAAGAAAAAATTCCCGAATATGAGGATATCCCAGTCTATTGGTACTACTCCTTGACTGAGTAAAATTTTCACAGGAACACATGAGGCAAATTTACTTATCGCTGAGCTCAACTAATTTTTGCGATTGTGAGTAAACTGAACTCAAATTTGGGTTGATCTCATTTGCCATGATGAAGGATATGCAGTGAAGGTGGTGGAAAAGGAATCACAAAGCACTGCTGTCAGCTTTTAGATGCTTTACAAGATGCTCAATGGGAAGGCTGTTGTTACCTTTCAAGGTGGAATGAATTCCATTGAAGTGAGCAAACGAGTCTGTTTTCGCTGAAATAGTACACATATCACTTTGTGTTAGTTCACTACAGAAACAGCCGGTTCCTGATGATGGGTAGATGTGCAATCACTACTGTTTAGTCATGACAAATGTGAAATGAAAAATGTCATAAGTTCTACTTTTCGGCAGTCGGTGGTTGCAAGAAATGTTGTATGTAACTCGTTGCAAAATACGATTTTTTCAGCACTCATCGTAATTATCAAACTCGACAATCTTCGTTGGATAAATTACGACTCGTGCTGAAAAGTCTGCGTTATAAAACTGTTTGCACAAATAGCTATTTTGGCACGAAGTTCTGAAATATCGCAAAGCTGATAAACTAATATTTACAACAAAATAAACAATTATTTATTCAAATTTTTAAGTTGGGTGCTTATTGAAAAAATCCGAATATTAAGATTCAATTTTTGTAATTAGAAAATCTGTTCATTTATCAATTATAACTTTTGGAAGCTTACTAATGTAAGTCGTGGCAAAATAACTTTAGAAATCAAAGTGTACCTAACATCACCAATCCTTATGTTGCAGAACTATGACAGATAAATGACTTTGAAATAAAACGTAATTTAAGTTAACTTAAATTCAACTTATCTTTACCTGTGCTCAGTAAAAACTAAATAAAACAACAAACGAATGTAAATTTCATTGTTTCATTGTAGCATATTAAACTTCCAATAGAATGGATGATACCCCATATTATTTCCTTAATGCTACAACTAAGTAACTTGAAATTTGGCAATTTTGAGTTGATTACACCAACATATTTTTCTTGTCAAGCTCTATAATAAAACGATCGTCAAATTACTGTAACAAACAAAACAGATATTTACATTTTTCAAAAGTAGTTATTTCAGTATAGAACAACGATATTGTGTGCTACAACAAGATTGTTCGATAAAATCTAGTTTGTTTCCATGCGATTCGATACCTGTTTCAATCGAATTAGTAAAGCGCTGTATTCTGTGATTCTGAACATAGCAAATAGCTTTTCGCAGTCGAAAGGAAAGTGAGTAATCAAAATTAGTCATTACCAGTGCCACATTGTAAGTTCTATCGGGGTTTTAACAAGTCTTAATCATGACCTACATAACCTTTTTAATACCTAAAATGTTACTTGGGTAAGTTGAACCTATAGCTTAAGTTTTTGACATTATTGATTTCCATTTACGCTATCTCAAAACAAACCACCCACAGAAATGTTGAGGTTTTTGTGGTACAACTGGATAGCTAGGTTGTTTTTATTTAAAATTCGATATTTTTTCGTTAAGGTGATACTCCAAGGAAGCCTTAGCGTGAAACTTCAAGAACACAAATGTAAACTTCCACAAAACGTACAAATATGAAATTGCCACTTCTTAGTTGCAGCGTTACAACAAACAGAGAGTATCAATTAGTGGAGGCGAACCAGCCCCAGGCTGAAAGCCTCCCTAATAAAGATAAAAAAGGTAGCAATTACATTATTGCATGTTTTGTGGAAGTTCTTGAAGTTTCACTCTAAGGCTTCCTTGGAATATCACCTTAATATAACATGAAAATTATTATTATTATTATTTATCTTTATTAGGGAGGCTTTCAGCCTTGGGCTGGTTCGCCTCCAACGTAACATGAAAATGTGATACTCGATCATACCGAGAAAAAGGATAGTTATATCATATCAATGCAGCGTGAAAATGCGTTTTTAAGCTATTCCAAACCTTATGCCATCGTCGCAAACAAGTGAAATTTTCAAACTTGTTTTTTTTTAAACTTCAAATTGAGTTATCTAGTTGTAGCGTTAAGGTTTTAAAACTTTCATTATATAAAGTTTTATAACTTTCATTATTCTTTGTTTTCTTTTTTTTTTAGAGAGATTGCAGATAGGGAAAATGGATATAATGTCGACCTAAATGCCCCTAATTTGGGCCCATACATAAATTTAGCAATCGACTAAATTTTCAATAGCAACCAAAAATATCCATAAGTACCGTTCATCATGATACAATTGATATGTTGAGAATTTAATTATATCCCAATGAAATACTCTATTGTAGTACTAGAGCCCTTAGCAATACTGATCTCTCTCTCTAGATTTCCTTATCACCGAATGATCACACGAGTAACCGTAGGTAGGGTTTTTAATTGTATTCGATCATGAGCATCTCATATAAAGGTTATACAAGAGCCAGATCAGTCTCAGTCGCAAATAAATAGCCAATCGAAAAGCATCTACTACATTATATTGAACCGAGCAATAATGCAAACCTTTTTCCATACACCGAGACCAGACCAAATAAATTATTTTTTAACGATGGGCCCAATCTTAGAGCCATAGGCCAACATTAAAGCCATTTCCCTTATATCGTGAAATATTCACTCACATTCTTGTTTTGGTTCGAACCATACAAAAAAAAAAATGCATTCTGAATCACTCTTTTTCTAGCCGAGATGGCAAGCTACACTGAATCTTACTCAGAGAGTAAAAAGCGTATGTTACACATTCGCTGAGAGTGACCTACGCTTTTAGAAAGTCACCCACAATTGAGTAAAAGTCAGTTTCTTTTTCTGTGTACAACGCAACGAACACGTTTTTATAGCTCTCAGTAGTCAAAGTATGTCTTCAGTAGAATTAGCTACGATTCCCTTACATACGCATTATGATTAGCATTCTAAGCCCTACCATTTTTGACGTAGGACTACGTTTTTGATTTCTATATGGGGGTACACTTTGTGAAAACCAAAAATAGAACATGTAACAACATTATGAAAGATTTTAAAAGTTAATAACTCAGCTGCCCCTGGACCAATTTCAATAATTATATTACCAATCGATCAGAAATATGTTTACGCATCTGTAAAATTCTAGAGTTTATTATTTTCAAAATGTCACTATTGAAAATTGCACGAATATGCAACTGTTGCTATGGTAGTTAAAATTATCACCGATTAGCTGCGAAAAGCGATTTCCCTAACATTGATTTCAAAGTTGAATTCCATCCGGTCTCACCAAACGGTCTTTATTCAATCACCGCGTGGTGAAGGGTGGTGTTCTCCAGTACACAACTAAAGGCTCCCCGCAAGCAGCTAGCTATCAAGACTGACCTCAACCGCTGATCGGATGAAGTTTCAATCACCGTGTGTGGTGGTGTCTGGTCGTCGGCATCAGCAGCAGCAGCAGTGCTTTCGGCGTGTGGCGTTGAACTTTGTTCTCCCATGGCTGGTAGCGAGTCACTTTTTAGTGACTTGGTCACTTTTTTTCAAGCCAGTCACTAAAAGGTCTCTTTTTTTAAGGCCAAGTCACTAAAGTCACTTTTTCTTGGAATAAGTCACTATTTTAAACTTTTTTAAACGTGAATTTATTTCAAGATTGATCATTCTTCTGAATAGACCAACATTTTGTTCTATTTTATGAACAATTCGAAGTTGACGACCTTGCATAGGGTTTTTTTTTATACGTTTAATCGTGCTTCTCTATCTACAGGGTGTCCATTCATTTGGCTTAATAATGTTCCCTGAGTTTTCCAGATTGTTCCATAACTTTGGCGGATAATTTCAAGATTTATAATAAGAATGCCATTGATGAAATGCGTTAAAAATATGTTTTTAACGCAAACGTTTTTAAGACATAACAATCAGTGTTAAAGAAACAGCTTTACTATCAAATCCATTAAATGTTGAAGGTGAACCTTTAGTAGTAAGTATTATTATTATTTAGCTTTATTTAGGAGGCTTTCAGCCTTAGGCTGGTTCGCCTTTAGTAGTAAGTATTTTAGTAAGTCTAAGATCACAAAATGTTTAATGTCTTGAAGTTTGTACTAACAAAAATGTGGGAACTTTACAGAAATCCAGAGCATTCCAAAGAAGGTTTAGAGGTGTTTACAAAAATTCCATTTAATTTAAAGCAGAACCGAGATCCTCATTAGAGTTGAGAGTTTTAGGTAAGGAAATTTTCAGCGACTTACAAGGAGTTCCTTAGAATTATTGAATATACCAAGAATTCAATGATTGATCCGAAAACTTTGGAAGCCTCAGGGAATTATAAATATGCATCAGAAAATTTACTAGAACATTTGATCAATTTAGAGAAATTAAGGTAAGCATAGAAAACTTCTGGGATGTCCAGGCTTTCCAGGGAAAATTAGTGTTTTAGGGCAAAGTTACGTGAGCGTTTATAAACTTTATAAAACATAAAAAAAATTGTAGAAGTTAATGGCAATTAAATTAATTCCAGTAAAATGGTGGGTTATTTAAAAAAAATACTAAGATATTCCTGGCAGTCTAGATAATTTTAAGGAAATTGAAAAATATTTTGGGCAGTTTTAAAATCATCAGGAAACTCTAGACTATTGAAGAAGCTATGAACTAGTTTCGATAATTTGAACTTCAGACAAATCTTGAGAACTTCAGGGAAAATCATATAACTATATTAATTTTTTCGCCGCGGAAGCTTAAAGATTTTTCAGAATAACTTCAAAAACTTCACAGAAGTACAGAGATCTTTAGAAACATTTCGAGAACTTCATAAATGTTCATGGAACTTAAGGGATCTTCCGAGAACTTCAGAAACTCGTATGGAAATTTTGGCCCCCTCCCTCAAATAAGTTTAGTTAAGTTCCAAAAACAAAGGGAATTTCAGGGGAGTTCAGTTTCATTAGTTTCACTAAATTAGCGAAGAAGTTCCCAGATTTTCAGAGAACTTTAGAGATGTTGAGTAAATTATTGAGGTTTAGACATAAGTCCAGAAGTTCACGCAAGCTTAAACATTTTTAGAACAGTTTAATTAAATTCATGGTAGTACACCAAGCTTCATGAGAACTGCAAACACTTTGGAGAAGTTTCGAGAACTTCGAGAAAGACATCGATCTCGCTAATAAAGCTCTAAACAAAAAAAAAAAAACCTCAAGAAAGAACATATATCCTCAGAGCAGAGATATTCCAGAGCAGGGAAATTACATAAATTTTAAAAAAGTTTCGAGAAATTCAGTGATTTGTTAACACTTTAGAGAAGATTCATGATCGATAGGAAAATTGTGGAGTCTTAAGGAAGTCCGAAAAAGTTTAGAGAAGTTAAAAATATGATGTAGTTTATAAGAACTTCAAGGCAGTTTAATTAACTTCAGGAATATTTTGGGAACATTCAAGTAGTTCTGACGACCTCAGAATAGTCCATTCCATATTCAACGGAGATTTCTCATGAAAATTAACGTGGAGTTTACTATCTTAGGCATGAAGTCTAAAATTCCTCAGAACTGTTGAACAGAGTGCAGTTGATGTTTTTCTCAAAGATTTTTTTCCCAGAACTCCCGTGGAATGAGGTCCTTAGAAATTATGATAAATTCCATGAGCCTTAAAACTGTGCAAGGAATTTGACTTCAGATTCTTGAAAATTCAACTAAGTAACTTTTCATTTCAGTATTTATTAAATTTGTGGGAAATATGCATATTCTAGAACAAACAAAAAATCATGTGATGTCTCTGAATGTATTTGTTATTGAAGATTAATCCATTATGGAACTATAAAGTTCAATGTGTGAATGAAAATAACTAGGAATATCAAATTCTTAGTAAGAAAATTATTAAATTTCTTTCAGGTATTTTCAGGTCAAATAAAATTTGATGAGAATTCCCGGGGTTTCAGGTTTTTTTAGGTAGTAGAAGCTTGGAGGTTTGGTCATAAGCTTTCTATTGAATCTATCGCTTTAAAGGTTCATATCGTACATATTTAAGTGTTCATGCGAATCTATTTGAATAAGTCTGAAATATCAAACTTTTATTGGTATGTCATCAGAACGACTACTTTTTTTTTTCCCTGTGGTCACTTTTTGGTCACTTTTTTACAACTATAAATCACTATTTGGTCACTTATTTCTTCAACATGGTCACTAAAATCACTATTTTTGACAGCATTGATCGCTACCAGCCCTGTTCCCCTTACACAACGAAAGGCTGTCTGCAAGCAGCGAGCTGCAGCCCACATGAGCATCCATAGAAGAAGGAAGAAGCCGCTGCGCTATTGATCGAAATCAGTAGCTCTTCGTGAGTCGCTGTGGGCCATTTTTGTCAAGCAGTATAGTAAAGAGTATAAATAGAGAGAACCCTGCTCAAATTCCTATTCCTTCGCAAAACACAAGCTCTTGCTGCAGTTTAAAAATAAGATTTATTATATCAGACCACGTAGTCCTACGTCACCATTGCATACAACCCCATAGGGCGGAACCTACCTAACTAATAAAAACCAAAGATTTAAGTAAGCTACCTAACCTACCTACCTAACTAATAAAAACCAAAGATTTAAGTAAGCTAAAGGAGAATTCCGCTAACTAAAGCTAAAGGAGCATTCCGCTAACAACCCAATTTCATTACTTCATTATGATGGCTACCAAGCCTTTGGGGATTTTCCTTATTAGAGATTTGTATAGATTTTTCTCCTTTAGCTTACTTAAATCTTTGGTTTTTATTAGTTAGGTAGGTTCCGATTCAACACATTGTAGTTTCATTTTTATACCTATGATCTTGACTTTTTTACCTAGGGGATGAGTACTTAAGGGGGTTAGATTTTGATAAGTTCTTTAGTGGGAATGACACTGATGAAGACTGCACATTGTAGTCGAAATACGTATCTGTCATGGATACCAAAATTAATTAAGTGGAATTAAATGGAAGATAACCTTTTTTGCTGTTTTATTTACCATTCCGCTAACAACCCAATTTCATTACTTCATCAATTTTCTTCTTTATCACCTGTTTGAAAAAGCACTCAAATCATCACTTATGAAATTTATTTCTAATATAGCCATCACATATTAAATGTTGTATTCTTATTACTGATGATGTTTTCTGATTATATACTCATTCAAAGTTGCATATTTCAAGAACTAAATTATTTGAGTATCACGCATTTTCTTCTACATTCAACGAGGATTGTCAAAGTAACCCCGAATCAAAATACTGAAGTTCGGTCACAAGACTAAAAAAATAGTGCAAATGATTTAATTTCCGTCAAGCATATTACTAACGAATTGACTCAAGGATCATCAGTACTTGTTTTAAAAAAATAAAATTTGAAAAAAATTAATTGCTGTAAAATATATTAAGAATATACTTCAAAAAACTATCAATGCTACCCCGTTTTACGGTAATTTAAATTGAATTTCGTTCATAAATGTCCATATTATAAGCGTTGAAAACCTGACACTAATTCGTCACACTTTTTTTTTTATATTTTCACTTCAGTATAGTTCACAAATACGTTATCCTTCGTCAGAAGGTTGGAGTTTAGCACTGGTCTGTATTTTATAACTGCGTAAAAATGTGACTTGTTGTCACAAACGGACATAACATATTGTTCTATTACCTTTTTTAGAATGATAACATGCAAAAATTGACACTGTTAGACGTTTGATTCAAGGAAATAAACAAAAGTGTTGTTGAGCGATATGTTTCATACCATAATAAATTGAAAACGTTTAGTGTACAAATCGAGCAGATCGCGAAAGTGTTTCAAAAAGTCATCAATGAAGTTGAGTACTGATTCAGGCAACCATAGCAGATCGAAGCTATTGCAAACACAGTAATCCCTCCGTTTATGCGGTGGTGGGTGGTATCGTCCACGCGCATCTATTTTACAGCTTTCCTTCACCAAATAATCATTTTGTCAAGCTTTTGCATTAATGTTCCATCAGTTGTCACATCTGTTGTTTGCATACATCCTATAATTGTTCACAGAGGACACTGCTGTGCAAAACATGGCTGGTACCTCTATATATGCATTTAGATTATTATTCGAAGTCCCTCCTTTTTAACACATTCTGCACACAAAATAGCTCACCCCTCACAGAATTTCCAGCCGAATTTTATGTATGGGGCGGGGCATAAAGTATCTTTTGCGCAGAATATGTAAAAAAGAAGGGACTTCAAATGTTAAAGCAAATGCATATATAGAGGTACGAGACATGTTTTTTAGTGTCAGGTACTCTATTTTGTAATCTGTGCAAGGGAAATCACAAATCGAGTGTCAACAAAATACATGGCATGTTGAGAGATTGAGCTCGTGAGAGAGAATTTCTCTCCCAAATTTGAATTCTTTTGGCTCTCTGGGGACTGGTAGTAAAGCAGGTAAAATTGTATGGGGAAATCATTTTTATTTAATTGTAGCTTGTTTAACAATAATTTCCGGGAAAAAACTGAACGACAAAGTCCCTGATTAATTTCTTTAGGTTGTCGTTCACTTTTTTTCACTTGAATATGCACCGAAAGCGAATTATTCCCACTTCTCTCAATTTCTATATGGGGAGTTTCATCACTTCCTACCAGCGGAACAGCGCCATCTCTGTGGAAAATGGTCGAACAAAATGATTAAATGGAGCTGATTTTCCGTTGATAGCTACCTTATGGTTGACACTAATCAGGTACAAAAAAATCAACGTAATTGGTTGAAGGACAGCCGAGAAACGGCGGTGGGTGGATGGTGCCGACTACGGCATAATTGAAGGGATTACTGTACAACGCAATATCCATACGCACGATTCAACTTAACACTGCATAGTACGGTTTAATGCACATTCGAATTATCTACACAGGAGACTAATGTTCAGGACGCCATTCCAATGTCAAGACAGGATGCCAAACGTCACACACACAAAACATCGATATATGCAGGAGAGAAAGTGGGACGGAGAGAGAGAGAGAGAGAGAGAGAGGGTTGTATTGAGTAGATGCACACTCCATCGTCCGCCGTTAGCTAAGTACAACGTTACAAAGGACATCGGAATTGAGATGCAGCCATATACATGAGTCAAAAAAAAAAAAAGAAAAGAAAAAAGATGGATTTAAACTTATGCAAAGAGCGCACAGAGAAACATAATCGAAAAGTCAAAAATAACCATTTGAAATTGATAGCATGGTAAGAAAGAGAAAAACATAACACAACGATAACGATAGTTGATGATGCAGTTAAACAAGAGAACAACAGTTTTTCCCGGGCATCGCATAAAAGTACAACAGAGAAATCGAAAACTTGCAATCAGGTTGTTGTAGTTTTTTTTTTTGTATGGTTTGTTGAGTAGAAGTAATAGAAGGAGAGAGATAGAGAGAGAGAAAAAAAGGATGTATTTATGATGACGCAACACCAACCTTTCCGTGGCACTTGGGCATCGTTTGGCCAGGAGGTAAATTTTTTGACCACGAAAGCTTTCACAACGACAAAGATACGATTGTTGATATGAATTGTCGGTCATTGAGAGATAGGGATAGGTTTACAAGTAGCACTTCTTCTTATCATTGGTTTTTTTTTGAGGGATGAGTTGCACACGTATAAAAAGTAGGGTTAAATGTAGAAAACGAGTGCTCGGGTGATATTTTTATATCTCTTTTGGCAACGGTATAGAAAGCAGCAGTGTACAAATAATAAAGGGTGTTGTTGGGTGTGCTGGTGCATGTGTTCTGTGGTGGTGGTTGTTCATAGATGTTGTATCCCGTCACCGCACATGATAACAATATACTGCTCAACCAGAAAAAGGAGCATCTCGACCAAAAACAGCACAACAATGTAGTGACAGAGAGACGAACCGGGATGACATTGTGAAGTGAAAACGTTGTCAATAGTTCCAGAGACTTGATTGCACCTAAAGCTGTTGTGAGCGTGGAACGAGAACGACCACAAGCATAGCATGGAAGATGATGCCAAGTTTATGGGAATTGTCAACGGTTGTTTTCTTCAACGGTAAAGCTGGAAAATGTCGTGACAACAGCTAAGCATCAGACTACAACGGACAGCAGTGACGATGCCGAGAACAGGAATAAGGGCGAGGAAAAATCTGAGATCATAAAAATCTGAGTCGACATGCTGGAAGGCTTTCGCTTTTGGGTTTCCATTTTAAATTTAAAAGTCATATTCGATTTAATGGTTTAGAAGAGAATCAGTAGAATATGTCACTTCCGGTATGATTTAATCTGTATAAGATGTTAAAGCTCTCTAATAACCACTGAACACCGTAATGCTGAACAGCTGAAACGTAAAAGCCAAGAAGCAGACGAGCATAATAAATTCCTAAAGAAAACAATCGACTTCCAGAAATGGCTTCTCGTCCAACCTTCCGCATCGGTTACCAACACAAGATGAAAGCAAAAACAAAATAACCTTGCAGCTCAAACGTCAACCGGAAAGAGAAAGCATTCCGGTGTTTACTTTCCTGTTTCGCTGCGGGCAGCACTGGGGACAAGGAAAATCAGCGCTCCAGAACGAACTCGTTCACTTTTTCTTGTTCCATTTACCAACAACCATCCGCACAAGACTTCCTCCCACAGCAGATGAAACGAGTTGAGATTATTTGAATTGTTTTCTCCCTCCTTGGAAACAATGAAAGTAAGTCCTGTCATCATAATGCTTTTCTTTCGATGATAAAGTCACCGAAAAAAAGCTACTCAATCCTTCCCCGGGCGGCCGCCGACCGCAGAGCAGTAATGGAATTTACTTGTAAGGCGGCCGAAGAAATGGGCGAATCATTGTGACTTGTACCATGTACGTGGCGTGACGACAGGCGTCCGTCCGGAAGAATTTTCACTCCGTGTCCCAAATTAAGTTACCTGCAAACATCTGTGCTGAATTATAGCCTTCCTGGAAGGCGGCCAACCGTCGCCGGCAGACCGGAGGCCAAAAATCCCACTGTCGGATACGGTTCAATCTGATTTGACATGAATTACTGCACCGTGACTGGAGGCCATGCCGACCAAATAGAAGGAAACCGTGGGTGGGTTCTAAGATGTGGTGGTTGTTTAAATGTTTTGAAAAATATGACGATCGTATTGACAGCGTTAAGTTGTCTCAAACAAAATTTCCAATAGTTCAAGTTTATAACATCGGGACAACGCTGTTGTATTTTCCTTCCAGCTTCATTAACTCGTATTTATTTTTTGCGAAGCAAAGAGACCCATTCAAAAGCGTTTTCTCCGTCCAGCACACTTTTGTGCACTATTTATCCCTGTTGCATAACAGAAGTCGATGGTGGGGACAGCAGGTTTAAATTCGTGTTCAGTTGGTTTGAAAATGTAATTACTCAACGTCACTGGACGTAGGGTACCATGATGCTTACAAAAGAACACTTAATCGAGAGCAGGTATAAGTTTCAGTAGGAGCTGCATGAACCAGGAAAAAGACAAAGGAATAAGCATAACTATGCCCGTACTTTCTATATGTTCTTGGCGTTTTTTTTCGCATCCATTCTTTGCTATTGCATTTAACCCTAGAACTGTTTCCCTCATCATTTATCAGCTCCTGACTCGCCTGGTCTGCCCTATTGTTGACGTTCACTGGGGAATCACGACGACGACAACGACGCTGACTTTCGGCGGCACTCATGCCCAGTGTTGCCAGATTGTTTTAAAATTTATCGGTATCGAAGGTATTGAGAAAATGGTATTTATTTTATTTAATATTTTTGTCGTTTTTGAAAGCGAAAATTTTAACGATGGTGACGACAGGGATTTGAGGGGAATTGCTTTGTTTGACGACTTTCTCAGTCTTAAAACACTGAATTTCTGAGAGAACACAAAAATTTCTGGGAGAATTAATTGAACTTCCTTGGGAAGACGAAAGAAACTTCCTGGAGACGCTGGCAGAAACTTCCTAAGGTAGATCGGAAGAAACATCTGAAGAAAGTCGGAAGTCAGATCGTTTACGGAACAGTTAAAAGTAACACGGACATATGTACGGAACTTCCCAGATTATAATAAGACTACCGAAATATCATCTTTAAAGGTCTCTGAACTTTCTTGAAGATCACGAAATTTTAAAAAGTGCTCTCACAATTTTCTTGAATTTATTGTTACATCAGCATTGAAGTTCTTTCATTGTCCCGATTATTTTAATTTTTAAAAGTTTTCGACACTGCCATTAAAAAGCATAGAACTTCCCATAAAATGTTCTCACAATGTTCCAATGTTCCTTACGTCTCCTAAATTTGCATGAGCCCCTCAGGACATTGCTGAAGTTTTCGGAAATTGCCTGAGTTTCTCGGAACTCCTTTATAATTTCAGCAATTTCATTGAAATTAATTGATCTGGTGTTCTCTGAGCTTCCTGACAACCATTAAATTTCCCTGAAGTTCTTTGAACTTGTGGCGTTTCCAAAATATTTATGATGTTTCCTTAAGTTCACTGGAGTTCGCTGGACTTGTCTGAAATTTCCGGGTTTTCGAATTTTAACAGAAGTTAATGAAACTGTCTTTAATTTATCGAAACTTACACAGAAGTCTGGACTTTTCCGAAGATTCAGAACTTCTTAAATATTCCTGCTAGTGTTGATCCGCAATAAAAATCTGATAGCATTCTTGAAGTTCCGGGAAAGTTGAAAAAACTGCCGGGAGAAGATGAAAGAATCATTCGAGCGAAGGCTGAAGAAGCTTCCAAGGTAAGGTGGAAGAAAATTCCAGGGAAATTTGGATGAAACTTCAGGAAATTTAAAAATGAATAAAAACTTTTCGAAGTTAAAAAATGTTTAAAAAAAAAAAAATTTCTCGATTCCCTAGGAATTACCGGACTATTTCTCGATTGATGGGTAGCCAAAAATGGTGAGGAAATGCAAACATTAGTCGAAAGAGTATCAAGCATAAGGCATCTTTAGAGATAATTTTTTAGAATTTTAAAGGCTAAACAAATATGAGGTATTCAAAAAGATACAAGTCTCTCACAAAAATTGTCTCTGAAATTCGAGCGCGGGCAGGCAATTATAATTTTGATTATTTAAAAAATTGGTATAAATCTCAAAAATCGGTATTCTGAGGAACCTTATCTGTAGCCCCGTAACGTGGGTAGATCACTTTTTCGTGGTACGTTACGGGATGTAAAATCTACCACCGATTCCTAGTCTTGACTACTTCAATCTAGGAGAACAGGATTTTTCAGTAATCAAAGGAACGCATCTTAGTCCTTGTTACTTTTTAAACTTTTTTTCTTTTTTTATATTTACTTTATTTGTACAGGCTCAATCGAATAAACTTTACAGAGCCGAGTTATCCTTTGCGTTATACATTATTACTGTTTTAAATTTAAAGTTAAAGGAACTGGACCGAGTACTCGCGGTTGTCTCGAGGTTAGTGGAGATTTACAATTTTTTGGATGGGAAAAGGGAAGAAGGAGGTTTGAAATGTGGTTAACGATACAACTATTTAATTAATCCTAAAGCATAAAATTATATCTATTCATGTTTAAAACAAACATTGAACAAAAAAAACCCCACACGTACAAAATACAAACTAAACACAAGGTTAATCAAACTTACACACTAAGAATTTTTTACAGGAGTCAGTATTTTTTTACTGGGTTTTGAAATTGCTGAAAAAGTCGGTAAAAATTCAAATGACCGTTATCCGTAAGGAATCAATGAAATCGACCAATTTTAATTTCTATCATTAAATGGAGTTAACAGAGCAAAGTATGTACAAGTTCAGAACAAATTTTCTCATTAATAAATTTTCCACAGATTTTTAAACTTTTACCGAACAGTTCCGCAATTCAAAAACTCGGTAAAACCGTACTGACTCGATTAGTGTGTACAATCTAAGGTTAATATCCTTAAAGTAACCATTAATGAGTTTCATAAACTCCAGATCGCGTCTAGCCAAAATATCCCGAACTGGAACATTAGGTTGTCTACCTCGAGCCCGAAGGGAATCATAAAAATGTGATCTGACTTCACGATACTCCGCACAAGACCAAAGGATGTGATCAGCGTCCTGGGCTTTTTAAACCTTGTTGATAGTGATAAGTCCCCGGGTTGCCTGGACCGAGGATGAACTTGAAACACGGAAAAATGAGTTAGTTAGTCTTCACCTATGTGATTCCTAATCTTCTATTCGTTGTTCTCTAGTTTGAAGTGGTTAAGACTAGGGTTCTGATGCATGGTCACTATCGGTGACATTCTTTAATTTTGTTGGTAAGGAATCCAATTTTGACTGACAAAGGGTCGCGCATTTGGAGGGTGCTTCAACACTCCGAAGGGTATAAATAGCGGGACCTTTCAATTAGAATCGATTCCTTGCGATGAAGGCAAGAATGACAACTGTATCAAAACCAAATACTTCAGCATTTCTCAATAGTGATGGAGTAATACGACATGTACTAAACTAAGGACACGGGATAAACTACAATAGATCAAATTACTGGTCGCAGTAGTTTTATGTCCCGAACAGAGGAAAAAAAATCCTTATCTGTATATCGGTATCTAGTTCGGAAATCGGTATAAATAACGATAAATCGGTATATCTGCCAACACTGCTTATTCCTTCCAACTGCTGTATACGATTCAATCTGTTGCAACTTTTGCTCTTTTTTCAAGTCTCCAAGGGATCAACAAATGGAAAATAGTGAAAATATTACAAAATAAATTAACTGGTGCAATGACTTACTCCACTAGCAGAGCGGGGTATCACCGAGCAGTGTTAAATATGATGCTGGAGCTGTCACGATTGTGGAAATAGCTTGCAATGACGGCCTGGATTCCCGCTCGGTTTACTCCTTCTTCTTCTCTTCTTCTTCGCATTTCATGCTTAATGCTTATCGCATTTTAGCTTATTGCGTTCTTTCAACTTAGTGTACTAGGTGAACTAAAGCATTTATTAGTTGAGAACTTTCGAGCCAGTACCATTTTTGCATTAGTATAATTGTGTGGCAAGTACAATCATACTCTATGCCCGGGGAAGTCGAGAAATTTTCCAACCCGAAAAAATCATAGACCAGAGCGGGAATCGAACACAGTCACCTCCAGCATGGTCTTGCTTTGAAGCTGCGCACAGAACAGAAGGGGAAGTGCAAACAAATCGATGAATCAAAAAGTGGTTCGTTTTTCTGCTCAACAAGCAATGTGTTGTGGTAGCGTTCCACACGGGCTTTCTATGTGCAGTCACACTATCATAGAATGCTGCCTATCTTAACTGCAGGCAGAACATGCCTTCTACCGCTAGGTGCACTGGTGTTCGTAAATGACAAGTGGAGCCACTTTCTAATCCGAAGTTCCACTCGTGTGAGCTGCGCTTTTACCGACTGAGCTAAGAGAGGCCCGCTCGGTTTACTGCACTTCCGATTACGGTAGTTGCAGTGGTTAGATTGTCGAATTGCATAGACGATTTATTTACCGTTGAAAATGAATCGTTGATCGAAGATTTTTTGCTACACGACCGGTGACATCGACTCAAAATTGAATGGTTTTTCATTCAAAATCCCAAAATCGTAGGTTACTGCGTAAAATTTTCCATGGTTTTCCTCAAAAATCTGCTCGAATATGAGGGAAATCGATGAAAATTTTACGCAGTATAGGAGTATGATAGTAGACCGAGTGAAGCTCGATTTTCGCCATATTCGAAAAGTTTTCCTAGAAAATCAAGGATAATTCTGGTTCAGTCTGTGTGTGAGCTAAGTTTTTGCGAATTTGAATGAATGGGACTCAAGTGTGAATTAGATTCAACGGCCGTGTACAGTCTGGAAAATGCATAATATCTTTTTGTTTTACCTTTGAACTATAACTCTTTCTCTGCTTCAACTAGGATCACACCACCAGAGATCCGACAGTCTATTCAAAAGTATTCATACGAATTGTATTCGCTTAATCATGCGTACTTTTATTCATATCCATTCATGGTTTCCTCAAGGAAAGAGTGAACGTAACTCAAAAATGGCAGACTATGAGTAACGTCTACAACATTTTCAGTACTGATTATTAAATTCATGATTACCGTTTATTCAGTGCACTTCGGTTTTTATCAAAGTGAACTCCTACTCACTACTCACTACTCCTGACATATTTCAAATATTGAATTGAAACATTGATCTCAATACACCTTATTACGTTGTTTTTCCTTTTAATTCTACTACTTGCAATGTATCACTTGCACTTTCACTAGTTCAAAGTGAAAGTGACACAATAGTAGTAGAATTAAAAGGAAAATCAACGTAATAAGGTGTAGATTTGTCCTACTAAAACGCTCTCCATTGAATTTAGATGTAAGCAATATTTATTGCACGTACTTAGTTCTCTAAAGTTCTTCAAACGGCCTTTCAAACTTCCTCTAGTAGTTTCCAATTTCTTATGGTTGACAACTTCACGAAAAAATCAAACTCTCTTTTCAAAACCTATCCCTAAACTTTCTTGGGAATCCTTTAATTTTAACTTTTCCTCCTATAAAAAGTCCTTGTTCTCTTTAGTTAGTTGAACATCTTTACAAGCCTTCAGAACTTCTACCAGTTTACAGTGGGCAAACATTGACAAAACTGCGAGAATAACGAGATGAAAGCGTATTCAGTATCCTGGTTCTCAAGATAATCCGGATTGACCGATAAACTGGCCACATTATAAAAATTATCCTAGATGCTTGCGGTTTTTTCTATGTCGTTTAGAACCAAGAGAAAGATAGCGGCCATATCCTGGCTCACCGGATAATCTGGATTGACCGATAAAGTGGCCACATCGTAAAAAAATCCTAGAACCTTGTGATTTTTTCTATGTTTTTCAGAGTCACGAGATCAAGGCGAATTTATAGGATTATATATATTGCGGTACAGCGGTCATAACCTGGTTCTCCGGATAATCTGAATGAACCGTATAGTCCTGCAAAACATCGATTTTTTTTCCTAAGTTTTTGATTTACGCCTTAGCGACTTGCAGTCAATTTAATTGTTTGTTAGAAAGTTTGAACATACTGAGAGGTTAGCACATATCGTCGGTAAGAGTGGATGTGTGTGTGTAAGAAAATTTGCGAAAAAATCTAAGGGCACCGGTGGGATTCGAACCCACAATTCCCATTCAGTACACGGGTGTATTGCCAATTATACAACGGTGGATCTACATGGTCTATGGATGTATTTGGCTAATGACATTTGAGTTTCGAATCCGTATCCCACCCTAGTCTTTTTGCGCAAGCGTTCTACACAACAATCGTCTTTTATCGACGATATGTGTGCTTGAGCCTTAAATCTCTCTAATAAAGCAAAAAAAAAAAAAAAGATATGTGTTTGTACCGTCTAGTCTCAGTCGATGTGAACAAACACAGCTCATTTTTAATGTGCATCTACATGCTGAAGTATTTCCAGTACAGTATGAAATTCAAAAGTTGAGCTGCCGGCCTCACTTCGGACCACCGCACAGTGGGACGAAATAAAAAAAAGTGGGATATGGCTATTTACGATGAAACTATTTAGTGTAGCTTTTTGATGTCTTCTAGAATGTTTCTTTATTTTTTAAGTACTTTATTTAAAAAGTGATTTTTTTTTTGGTTAAGGAGGGTATACACTAAGATAAAACAAAATAACTTTTTTATGTCTTGTTAAATTTGATGAACACCTATGAAAACATTGAAGATGAAGTCTTTTTAAGAAACTTTGTTTAAGGTTTAAACTTTCTATCTCTCTAGTGGACGAAGTTATAGGGTGAAAATGGACTTCAAACGTTAGTACCCCCTTAAAAAACGTTTTTTCACCATAACTTTTCTCCTTGAATTTACTCGTTTTTTTAATAATCTACAAAGTTGTAAGTGCTTAGAAAATCCACATTTTTGTAGCAGACAATAAATCGCTATCTCTTTGTTGAAAGGATTTACGTCAGTTTTTACATTTTTTTTTTACACTATCTTTAAGGGTTAGCAGGTATTAGCAGCTAATGACAACGTCATTTTATTCAGCAAATTATACCCTACTGTTTCATATATAATTCATAGCGGGATCCAAGGGGATGCTTAATAAATATTCAAAACATGTACCTCAATGTTTTGCTACGTTTTGCTGTTTTCATGAAGATTTTTCCAAGAATGTACATTGGTACATGAAGACAAAAAACGAATTGATTACTGTTAATTATGACAAAAGAAATAATTATGGTGAACATTGGCACTAGCTATCAAAAGTAAACGGCAATTAAGAAGGTGATAAAACATTTATTCAAACTCTTTTGATTCTTGTTTGGTTACAATTTTCATTACAGTTGATCGTTCTCCTCCCAATCTTCATCGCTGGATGAACATGGCATCTCGTTCTTTAAAATTCTCAAAAACTTCAATGCATCTCCTCTGCATGGGATGCTTACCCTTCTTGGAATCTTTCGCATTGATGAAATCAATGGGTCTGAAGACACCATCAGTCGGCTTAAAATCTCGAGTAGAACGTGATTTAGGAAAGACTTGTCCAGAAAGCCACGTTTACGCATATGCAAATGAGCTCTGTACCGCTTGCAATTTTGCCATTTTTGTTGCAGGTTTGAGCAGAACCGGATGAAAACTTCTTTATGCTTCGCAGTAAACTTTTCTCACCAGTCTTATTCTTAACATACTCCAAAACACTATTATTTCTCTTTTTTGGATCTGATTGAAACCAAACACCACACAACTCTGCACACTAAAAAAAAATCATGTAAATTTAGGTGTTCTGAGATTGACATATACGAGCGTCATTTTTGACATAAAATTGAGTCGTAAAAGACGCAAAACTCAGCTCAATCAAACATAGTTTTCGTCGAGTACCGAACTTTTCAGTCTCGGAGCACTTAATTTTACATGACATGTTTGTTTACGTCTCATCCTTTATGTCAAAGATGGATTCCGTCACGTGTAAAATTAGGTATTTCTAAGTGTGTGATCTTAGATGATTCAACATATCGATACTCTTAAAAATCACTTTTGAAAACCTTTCAAACTACAGCCGGATTAATTGACTGAATGACAGCATGCATGGAAAAATTATACAATACAAAAATTGAATATATGATTTTTCCAGGATTCGTTAGTGTCAACATCAATTACGGGATTAAACGCAAATAAGTTTAAATAAATGTGTTACCACCTGCTGTATTGCCATTTAATATTGATAGCTAGTGAAAATTTTCACCATAATGATTTCTTTTGTCATAATCAATAGTAAGCAACACGTTTTTTGTCTTCATGTATGTACATTAGGGTGCTTCATTCTGAAAAAAGTGATGAATTTCTGATGGGCCACCCTCCAGTTCGATTCATAGCCCCAAAATATGAACCTGTGCAAAAATTGGTAAAGATTGATGAAGGTTTAGAGGTCGCGCCAATGATTTGAAATTTGTATGGGAATTACTAAGGAAGAATTTAAAAAATCGCTTATATCGCTATAACTTTGCTTCTACTTGTCCAAATGTCGAAAAAATTTAGTATGTTATTGCTATGGCAATAAACAAAAAGCCTACAGTTGCTACGCTCAGTTTTGCAGCGTATCAAGAATTATAAAAATGTGAAAAAATGGCAAAATAGGGTAAATTGACAGATGAATATGTACAAGGCAACAACGCCAATTTCATCGCAACAACAACAGGCTTGTTGATCATTGTCATGACAACCACATATTTTTTTTTCAACGTTTGGACAACTACAACCAAAGTTAGAGCAATGTAAACGAAAATCAATAATTTCCCATACTAATTCACCAAAATCTCCATACAAAATCCAAATCATTGGCGCGACCTCTAAACCTTCATCAATCTTTACCATTTTTTGCACAGGTTCATATTTTGGGGCTATGAATCGAACTGGAGGGTGGCCTATCAAAAATTCATCACTTTTTTCAAAATGAAACACCCTAATGTACATACTTGGGAAAATCTTCATGAAAACAGCAAAACGTAACAAAACATTGAGGTACATGTTTTGAAAATTTATTAAGCATCCCCTTGGATCCCCCTATGAATTGTATATGAAACAGTAGGGTATGAGTTGTTGAATGAAATGACGTTGTCATTAGCTGCTAATACCTGCTAACCTGCAAGGTACACCCTCTTAAAGATAGTGTAAAAAAATTGTAAAAACTGTCGTAAATCCTTTCAAAAAAGAGATAGCGATTTAATGTCTCCTACAGAAATGTGGATTTTATAAGCAGTTACAACTTTGTAGAATATGAATACTAGGCTACCCAAGTAACAAATGAACCAAACAACGTGCCAATGGTCATTAGGGTATGTGCTGATATGAAACATCATTCTCTATGTAAGAGAAGAGCTTCTCTTTTTTTATAGTCACTTTAAAGCTCTTGGGTCATTCGTGACTTGTCTGGGGGTGAGATTGGAATTCGTGACTTTGGCGTGAGAGGTATGGATGCTAACCACTACACTGGGGTCGCCCCCTCGAGAAGAGCTTCGTTTGGGGCACTCCTTTCGCACCACCTCTACAAGTTCTTTCCAATACTTCTAAAAGACCCGCTATCATCTCTCCTACGTAGTACGTAGTAGTGGTCCATGTTTTGTTCTGAATTTCCATCTAAGCGATCCTAAATTCCTCTCAGTGGAAATTTGCACAAGTTTGCTCCTTAAATCGCATGGAAGATCTTCAAAATTCCTTTCCAGGACCTAGGTACTAACAGAATGGATCTCGAGAGCAAGTTGAGAAGTTCATAATGGCTAAGTCCAAACGTGAATTAATCTATTAGTCACAAATCAATTTGCGATTATTTTTCTCGATCAACAAGCAAAACCAGGCAAAATAGCGAATAAAAAATACCAGCTTTTATCCTCTCTGAATTACATTACACTTTGCATAGGGTGAGTGTAACAGGTATGGCTATACATTCATATTATAGTGTGTTCTAATCATGGCATATGGGAATCCTATAGGCAATAATTGGAACACGCCATAATAGAAACGTATATCCATGACAGGTTCACCTACCTTAGTTGTTTGTTATGAGCTATAATTCAAAATTTATCTGTAATTCGACCATTTTGATTCACACCTGATTGATCAAAACGGTGTTTTGTGTATTTTTGAATAAATCATAGCACGTGATGGGCCATTTTGTCGAGTGCCAATAGGCTGAATACCATTAGGCCGAACGTCATTAGGTCGAATGTCATTACGCCGAACGTCATTAGGTCGAATGCCTTTAGGCTTAATGTGTCACTAGGCCGTAAATGGTATCCAATATCCAAAAAATATAACACCGGATAAAACTCCACCCGCAAACAAAGGTACCTCTTTATAGCTTGTCCAAGATGCCTAAAATCAATGAAAGAATAATCCGTTGATCATTTTTGAAGCTCGAAAAACTGTTCATGTTTTAAAGAAGGAGATATCTACTATGAAATATCATTGGCTAAAGTGTTCCTTCATGTGAAATCTCGGAAATTTACCCAAATTTTGGTCTTTTTTGTAATTTTTCAAAGTTCCAGAACCATAAACCCAGCAATTGAATAAAATTAACAAAAATTTAGGATCCTATTTTTGCATTGCATCTCTTAATTTTTAGCTCGTTATATCTTATTGTTGGCTTTTTTCAAGTCTTACATTTTTTTTTCGAATGAGATTTAAACATATTTCCCGGTAATATTTTTCAATTCCACATTTTATAATGTCTTCTATGTCTACTTAAGGGGACAGGACTTCTAAATTCTTCCTATGAATTTTCTAACTTCATGGTTTAGAATTTTAAAATGCGGCCTAACTAGTCATTCGGCTTAATGGTCTTTGGCCTAATGGCTCTCAGAGGTAAGATAAAGTTGTAGTATAACCAGTGAATCCAAACACATAAAGCAACCAACGATACAGGCAAAACGGTTTCTACGACTACCATGACAAACTCGCTCTGTACCATGGCTCGATCAGAGTGGCAGAAGGATAATGATAAATTGCTTGCCTGCTTTGTTGCAATATACACGGATGAGGACATAGCTTGATTTGAATCGAGAAAAGACATAACTAAAAAATTCCCATTAACACACGTGTATCATCTTCGGCTTAACTTCGTTAAGCAGCTTGCCAACAATTTGCTCGTTTCTTTTCTACCTCCCAAATGAGCTGTGTCGTACATGCTACTTGTCATGATAAAAAGGAAGAAGATTATATCATTTTTGCTTTCCACTTCTGACATAGCATTATCATTCGGTTCGTTGCTCACTTGTCATTTTGCCATTTTGAGATATTTTTGATTCCTTGAGGATAACAGATGGTCGTTTCTAAAAAAATCACACAATAAAAACCCAAATTTTTATTAAAAAAAAAACAGTAAAACTGCAATAGCCAGAAAAGCATATTTTAAATATTTTTAAACTCATGCTTATTTTAAAGCTTATCAAAAATGCTATTTTTTCTGAAATTAACAAAATGGTAACTTCATGGACAAAAACATATGAAACATGAAATTTTAGTAAAATTTTGGAAAACAAAATGTTTTTAAAAACTTTGGTAACTTTTGCAGTGAAAACAATTCTTTAGACATAAGAAATTGTTTTCTGCAAAACAACAACAATACGATGCAAATTACGCAAAAAAGAATATAAAACAAAATGTTTGTAAAAGTTGGTCGCTTACACTTTTTGATAACCTTACAGTTACCATTTTAAAAAAGTTCGGAAGATTTTTTTTCATTTCCTTATCCGTGACCGGACACCCGCTTAAACTGCCTCAGCTATCTGTAGTCCCATTGCAAATTCTGTCCGACTTGCTGAATTACAAGAAGCTGCTTTGAAAATGTTGATTTTAGGAAGGTTTGCTCATTTCAATGCATAATTAAATAACAGTCAAATTCAATTTCCAATCAGTCTCATCAAAGCACCCTAATTTTCCTGCACTAATAATCTATCCTTCCGGGTATCGCTTTCTTTGTAGCGAATCAACTGAATCCCGAACATCTCTATTGATTAGCTCGAACAAAAACGTAATCACCTACGGGTCTGTCTCTTGACCAACTCCACTTCTTCCACACCAGTTACATATACAGTGCATCGCAAAATTGAACGTACACCCTAATGGATTTGTTTTTTAAACATTGTAAATAGATATATATTTTTTTAAATCTTGGCTGGTGGTTTAACAGATATATATTGATTTTTTGCTATAGTTTTGGACTTTATTGGAAGAACTTGTATGAAGTGAGAATTATTTTAGTAAAGCGCTTGACATTTAACTAACACGTGGACACGTTTTAGCAAAATTAGTGGAATATTAATGATCTTTATTATGACTAAAAATGAGCAAAATTTCAAAAAGTTTAGTTCATTGCATTTCAAGAGATTAAGGTATTCCAAGAAAAAAAGCGTTTTTCTGAAATAGCTCTTACTTTTAATAAACGCAACCAAGTAAGCCCAATACTGTACCAATAATTGATAAATGGCAGCTTCAGTAGCCCAAAATTCAGAAACGTATCTTTTTAAATTGGGCTTTTACACCTGTTTTTTTAAAATTTAATGAGATCTGTCCGCTCAATTTTGAGACACACTGTATATGATGTTTGTCGCTTCTCCATCAAAGTGGATTTTCCTCACGTTACCTTCCTTCCTTCGGAACCACCTCAAGTTGAACCGTGCTTAGTTTACATCAAAAGATAAGTTTCCAGATAAAAGGATTTTCCTTTTCTTTCATGTGTATCTCTACGCGTGTATATCGTTAGTTTGCTTTGAGCTCTTTTGTTTGCAGAGCCAGTCAGTAGTGGTGTGCTCCGAAAAAGAGGTCAAACAATAGCCACTATAAGACTACTAGGAGCTTAATCAAAGCGAACGGTTTCGGATGGTGAGGGAAAATCGATTCGATGCGGGGCTGAGGAGTGTCATTTCAGCTGATCGATCGCATTTGGTTGATTATGTTAATTGGTATATGGAAATATGTTTTTGGATTAGAATGAAAAAGATTATCTTGCTCATTGTGAATGGTACCTAGTTTTATATTTTTCGGCAAAACAGTTCCTCGAATCTCTTGTGACCCAATTTCATGCCTGTCAATCGGGTCATCCACTCGCACTCTAAACTTGTAAATTACAGCCCCAATTTTGGGTACGTGGATCGTGATTCAATTAACTCGTTTAATCCTCACCACAACGGACTGGTTCCTCTAAATACATAACCCTCGTCAGCGGTACTTCTTCCTAGCCAAACAACATACATATACAGAAGCGGTCAAGTGAAATAGCAAAACATACGGAAAACTCACTCCAAACGTGGATGAAAGGGATTAAAATTAGCACACAACTTGAGCTTCGGGGCAATTGAAACACTACGGGTGCGAGGTCACAATCTCTATGGTTCCGTTTTCTGTTCTGGGAAAGATGGACTCGGACGACGGTTTGAAATGTTGGAATCAATCGCCTCAGATCCTGGGAAGGAATGTGGGTGGAATGCTGTGGCAAATCCTGTCCCTTCGTTAAGCAATGGGTTAGAGACATTATAGACGATGGAACCCGAATCACGACTCACGCTGATTCGGTTCAGTACAGTAGATATGATCTTCTTGTGAATGGACGCTTGAAACAAAAAAAAAAAACGTAAAAATCTTAGAACTTCACCACACAGCCAAAACAAAGGGAAGATTACCCTTTCAGCATAGCAAAAAAGGGGGAAGACATTGTCCAGTCTGTTTTTGACTTCCGAGAACAAGGGTGGCGCAATCCCGTAAAGAGACCGCCGGGTCAACACCATCAACCGGTAGGTGATGATGACGATGATGAAAAGGAACAAATCAGACCAGAAACCCAAACCAGTAAACCCAAACAACAAAACCGGTAGGGGCCAGTAGGGGTTGAGGAGTGGAGAACAAGGGGGAAACCCACACAGACTATATTACCACCTATGGATGTTGAGACTTTCGAGCAGCAGATCCCAGTAATCGTTTCTGGAAAATACAAAGGTTTGGGAGCAATGGAGTGGATAGGTTGGAATAAAAGAAAAATGAAAAAAAAAAAGAATGAATATATAATAAGATACAGTGAACGAGGATAACGCGAACATTAGGACGGTGTCAGACTTGTGGAAGGATTTCAGAAACATGTATTGTTTGACGGATTTGATTCGCTGTTGAGTTGTCATTTTGTACTACAGGACTTACCAAACATGCTTGTTAAGTGCCCTTTTTTGCTACATTGCTCTAAAAAATCGTTGGGATGCTTTATATTTGCCATATATCAGCCATATAATTTTGAATCAGTTTCTATTCCATGGTGAATGCGATTTTTCAAATTACTAACACAGTTTATTATGGTTATAGGTACTCTAGTTTAACATGATTAACGACACCAAGTCAAATAACCGTGGCAACGAAAAATAAGACAACACATTTAATTTCTCGACCAACAATTGAAAAGGGCCTGTATAATCTTCTTTTGGAGCGAACCGAAGCTTACTTATGCAAACCAACAACACCATTGAGTAGGGGAAATAGTCGCCAATATGGTTGGTAAATGTCATTTTCAATCCAAGATCTCACGTGATTTGTACAGATATACTTCTGTCACTACCTTTGGATTAGACAATGGACAACACACCCAGTAAACCAGAAATGAAGCGGAGGAATCGAACCCTCACGACCGCACGGCCATGAAACCCACCCTCAATCGAATAGGCTTGCATTGCCTGGTGCCGTCTCTCTTGCTTACTCTTCGACGAGTTCCAGCGATTTGCCAACAAGGCCAAAACACTCACCCATAAGTCACTAATAGGTCATCACCCTTAACTTAATCACTATCACCCAACTACACCCCCTCGTCTCTAAGCTATTCATCGTCACAAACCAACGGTGCAGCGTATATTCCAACATCTTCATATTCACCCATAAGCACGTACTTTCTAACCTTCCCCAACTATTCACCATATTTCCTCTGCATACCGAGTAGAAAAACCTACTTTTTTATAAGTTTAATCGTTCAATCCATTTCCCATAAAGTCCGTCATATTCTCCAGCATTTACCAATGCAAAAAATTTGACAAATATCATAGATGTTATGGAAAACTCAGATGAGCTCAACGAACTTCAAATAGCTTCAGTAGAGTTCTCTAAATTTCACTAAACATCTCAAAACTGTTCTGCAAGCATCATAGAAGATTATAGAGATGTTCAGATAACAAAGCTCCACGGATTCAATAAAGCCTAAAGCTGCTCAAAGAGGAACAACATGGCATTTCCTCAGTTTTTTGCACATTAAAGTTGGTTGCACAAGAGCGCATGTTTTTTTTTTTTTTTTTGTTCTTGTTACTTTAACACTCTTGGGTCATTCGTGACTTATCCGGGGTCGCCCCCATATAGCGCATAGTATTGAAAACTGAATGATGTTGGAAATCAATTTTTTCTCTTTTTCTGCTCTAAGGTTGATCCATCCCTGGCCACTAGAACGAGCGCTATTTTGATAAATGAGAGATTGTTTTTAAAACATTGAAACCAATTTAGACCCAGGTAGAAAAAATCTAGATTTCAGTGAAGTTTTGAGGTTAATTCCAATGGAATTGATAGGATATTCTGAGGAACATTCCAAGGGAATGTTTCAAGGGGATTCCAAGGATAATTCCAAAGAAATTCTTATGATAAGTTCAAAACATTCTAAGGAGAAATTAAAAAAGAAAATCTGCAAGCATTGCAAGGGAATTCCGATGAAAATTTCAGAGCCGTTATGACAGAACACTTTAATATATTTTTGGTCATTCGTGACTTGTCCGGGGATGAGCTTGAAATTCGTCACCTTTGCGTGCGATACCTGGATCAGTGCAATCAGTGCCGAACGCAGGACTTTTCTCAGGTGGTGAACTCTCAGATTTGCGCCCTTCCCTCTGAACCCCTTCACTTTTACGATGCCCTGAACATATTCCATAGCGGTAGCGTAAAATATAAGGAGATACCGCAACCAATTCTCACTATAATACCTGTTTCCCTGATATGAAGTGTGAGTTATTCAGCGCAGGGACGCCAGGTGTATTTAGAAAAAATCTTCAACGAAATAGACGAGATGTATTCATATCCCAAGTAACAATTCTGGTTTTATGAAGGTTTTGAAGACCATGATTTAGACTTGTAGAATGCTGTAAAACCTCTATAAAACTTGCAATGTTACTTGGGATGTCTTCATCGCTACTATTAAAAATTATCGGCGGAGAATGGTGTTCAATATTTCAGATTAATAAAACTGAGTCTACCGAGAAGTTCAGGTACCTTCTCAGAAGTCAAGTGCAATACGCAAAAGTTCAGAGAACATCATTTGGCTTAAAAACGGTCGTAGAAGCTAGAATCTCAGAAATTTTCTTAGGGGGCGACCCCGGCGTAGTGAATAGCATCCATACCTCTCACGCCATAGTCACGAGTTCAAATCTCGCTCCCGGACAAGTCACGAATGACCCAAGAGAGTTAAAGTGACATTAATAAAAAAAATCTTCTTAAATAAAAGTTAAGCAAACATTGCTGAATTTCAAGTTCGTAGATTTTCACGAAACATCGCTTGAAAAGTTTGTTATAGTTAATTGAACTGAGTAGAAGTTCTAGAAAATTTTTAGAAGTGCAGCCATTTTTTAGAAGACTAGTTGACTTTTGAAAGCACAGCAAAATTTGTACAAGCTCATTGAACTTCATAAAACTTCAGGGAATTGTATATTTGCATGTTTTGTTAAAATTCAGAAAATTTTGTAGAACTTCATTAAACATTGTAAAACATTTGCGAAAATAAGATAAATTTGGCGAATATTGAAGGAATTCGTGGAACTTTGCTGAAGTTCAGGGATTTATTTTTTACTTCTTTACATTTTTTCAACTTTAGGGTCTATTAAGATGTCTAGGGGACATCTAAGATATTCAACAAATTCAATATAAATTCGAAGAACTACTCAAGACAGAATTTCGAAGAAATTCAGGGTCCTTTGTAAAAATTCGGGAAAACTTTAAAAAATTGGGAACTTTATACAAGTTTGGTCAACTTCGTTGAATTTAGGTAACAATTTCCTGTTCAACAGCTGTATACAGGTCTGAAGAGATTTCTTGCGATTTGTTCGTTGTTGTAGTTTTTCGTTGTTTGGTTTTACTCCAAGGCGGACTGCTTGGGAATTTCAGTCCACAATTTCTGTCCTGAAGCGTGTAGATTTTGTGTTTGGAGGAGAACTTGACCTGTGATGACCAGTGCTCGGAATTTTTTTCTCAAATTTAATTAATTGAGCCTCGCTGCGTGAATAAACTCGCTTACGAATGCGGCAAACAAAATTCACGGTTGAGATTGTCACATGCATATTCATGTACTCACACTCACAAAACCGAACATTCCAGCTTTTAACTCATAAAAACTTTTTAAACCTCAATTGATAGCATGATTAAGCATGTTTGGTTCACCAACCTCTGATGTACAAACAATAGTAATAACAATTAAAAGCGCCGACATATAAAACAATGAGTTTTTGAACCTGAAAACTCACCGGTCATTTTTGTGAGAGTAGGCTGTGCGTGTGTTCGAACCTGACGTTTGTTTTTTTCCGTGGAGTTTTTTTATATCTATAATCTGCTGATCTGGCCATAACCAGGCCCAGGAGGCCATTTCTAGTTCCTCATTCTAAGTCCCTATTATTTGCCGCTGATAAGCTGTTCCGACGCCAAGTAGAACCTCCACGAGGCGTCCCATAATTCATCCCATTATTCGTCCCATCATTCGTCCCATCATTAGTTCCATCATTCGTTGAGTCGCAGCGTTGAACCTGACTATTGGCCACGAAAAGGCTTGCCAATGCACATAACAAATCGACTACATACATCCGAACATTTGTTTATCTCAAATCAAAGGAAGACATTCCGCGCCAGTGCGCAAAACAGTCAGGTTCATTGAGTCATTTTGATATGAATATGAACTGCCATCTGCCTCATCATTCGCTGCTTCGTGAGAGTCTGAAAGATTGAGAGGTAAACGAGTCACTGATAGCCGAGAACTCAGTCAGTAGCTCAGTCAACACATTTATTCTGCCGTGATGGTACCCAATATTTGTTTTGAATGACTGATCGTACATTTTCTATGGAAAAATGACTCAATTACATGCTGTGTGAGCGAAGGCAAGCGGTGTGCGTCGCCTGCTCGTGAGTGACTGAATGTTTTTGTTGGCTCTTTCATTGCCTCGTCTTTTACCGTTTGGTACAAACGGTCTGCACAGAGCAATGGATTGAATCAAGACGGTTTTATGACAGGTGGGCAGGAACTTACGGTCTCCCAGTGTTGGTGAGTTCTTTGCCGTTAATGTTCACGAAAAGTTCACTATTTTGCCATACAGAAATTCAAAACAAAAAATTTTGTCTGCGGCTTTGGACTGTTTTTGATCTGTTTCGTACGACCGGAAGGTGTATGCTGGTCACAAATGCCGTGCCAAACTGATTTCCTACTCAATTAATCAATCTTTGATGTGAATTTCGCTAATAAACACGAGGAGCATTCAAAGTGTTTTTATGTTACTTCATACGCGAAGTTAACGATTTTCAGAGTTGGTTGGAAATGCTAACATGAAGCTTTAGTGTGATGATTTATTAGCTAGAGAATGATCTTTAGAAGAGGGTAGGTGGATAGTTCCGTTAGAGTACGGCAGTATGAAAATTGAATAGAAGTTGAAAATGAGCGAAGGGCCATTAATGCGACAGTTTTAAGATCGACGCACATTTTTGCCTAACCCGTACGATGTACGCGGGGACTTGAAGTATGTCTCCAAGTCCACAGGCAAAAATGTGCGTCCCTCTTTTTGCTCATAAACTGACTGCGGCTGTGGAATAGTTCTAGCGACGTTTTCATCACTACCTAAAGCCCCACGTTGCGAGAGCATTTCCAGTCGATGGTGTGTTATAATGCAGTTCTTCTTTACCCAACTATTGTGTTGCTCCTCTCGTCATGACCAACGTGATCATCTCAGAGAGGAGGCAGTAGGGTGGTTGTTGCGTGCTGTACCATCATCAGCATTGTTGACGGCTACTCCCGCCTTGAGTTGTTACATTCAAAGTGTTTTTATGTTACTTCATACGCGAAGTTAACGATTTTCAGAGTTGGTTGGAAATGCTAACATGAAGCTTTAGTGGGATGATTTATTAGCTAGTCGATCTTAAAACTGTCGCATTAATGGCCCTTCGCTCATTTTCAACTTCTATTCAATTTTCATACTGCCGTACTCTAACGGAACTATCCACCTACCCTCTTCTAAAGATCATTCTCTAGCTAATAAATCATCACACTAAAGCTTCATGTTAGCATTTCCAACCAACTACGAGGAGCATTTCTTATAGCAAACTTGCCATAACAAAATGGGCATGGTTCATTTATGTAAACAAACTAACACTTTTTCCGACTGTGGCACCTATGTATTAGGCGCCGAGGGATTGAATAGTGCAGTGCTTTCACACTCAGCCTAGGCAGTCAATAATTTTACGCTCTGTTCCGCGCAACTACCATAAACCGGACTAGTTCATGTTGATCTTCGTCAAGCTTCGTCTACAATTTGGTCTTCTACATCAACACTAACTTGCAGCCTTCAGGTTCAATTGGCTAAACTTGGGGAGGTCGTTCCATTTTGTACATTTTTATCTTTTCAAACCAGTAACGTTGGCAGATCACCTTTTTGTGGTGCGTTACTGGTATAAGATCTACCACCGAACCCTAGTCGTGACAACTTCAAACTAGGGAATCAGGATTTTACTTGTTACTTTTTATGACTTCATAATAGTGACAAGACTCGGATAGTGACCACCCGTTCTGCATTTCTATATTGTATATTTCAAATCAAAAATATTGTTAATGTTCATACAATGTTCCCTTTGTCCTTCTCCTTTTCATTTCCCTCTTCTCTTTTCAGAAAGCGAGTAATGGCGCTATAGCCATAAGTCATAAAAGACTAGGACAAGAATTAGTGCTCATGGCCTTACCGTCAGAAGAAAATGAAGCATCACCTAACCTTTCTAGCTTTGATGCTTCCAAGGACCAACCAATCATATAATTACCAAAATCGTAACATACGGTACGAGATGTCCACGTTTCATCCATTTATTGGATTCTGTAGCATGGTGTTTAAATCTTCGATTTAAACAGGTCCGATGTTTTCTGAATCATCTTACCCCTTAAATGCTGCACAGTAGGCCTGGCCGTTTTGATATTTGTGACGCATCTTCAATGTGAAACATATATCAAATAGACTAGAAAAATGATGTAGGTATATATATCATTTTCCAGGATGTTTTCAAGAACTGGCTATGTTGGTGTTAGATAAGATTAGACTGAAAACTCATCGGTGATTTTTGCGACGTTGAATTTTGGAAGGCAAAACTCATAGGCGTTTTTGAGTTTTTCCGACTGATCGAGAATAGGTCGCCACAATGCCGCTCCGGTAGAAAGACGGTTTCCTAATAACTTCCTTTCGGTTAGAGTTAGTACCTTGAACTTCGTAGAAGTTCAGTCACAATTATGGAAGCTCAGTTAACTTGGTAGAAATGTAAGGAATTTTGTAGAAGCTCAGGAAGTATTGTAAAAGTTCAGCATACTTCTTAGAACTTCAGGGTTTGATTTGGGAACTTTGTTTCGTCCAGATGTTTAGGAAGATTCGTGAAAAAATGTTCATGGTCTTTCCTGAAGTTTGGAGAAGGTCATGGATGACCTAAGATCTTGGTCAAATTGAGTGAAATTGGAATACAAATAATTGTGGAAGTGGGAAAAAGTTGATGGAACTTCGTAGAAACTGTGCACATTTTTAAGAAGTAAAGATAGGGAAACATTGTAGATGTCCAAGGAAAATTGAAGCAATTTTTCCGCCCTTCTTGAAATTTTTGCCATCTTTGCCACCTACTGAGTACGGTGCTGACTGGCAATTATAATGAATTGTGGTTGAAATGTGCATGGAAATTAGTATGGGAAAACCTACTTGTTTTGCATTTTCATTTATAGGGAACACAATTTTGCTTTAACCATTCAACTAATCGTGTTAAATTATAGTTCAGAAAATGCCTAACAACTTTGTAAAAAAAAAAACGTGCGGTGTTAGAATATCGCTAAAAAGTATTATAGCTGTGCAAAGATCGATATTTCTTATTTAAATTTAAAAAAAAATAACTTTTCCTGCCAACACTGCCGGTTAGTGAAATCTCATACGCGTAGTTTGAGAGGGGGGGGCGGCTTACTACACCATCCCTCGCCCCCTCACTCATATCAATGAAAGTAAAGTTTCAAACTGAAATAACTTCGGTGTTTCTCATCTTGCCGAGTTGGGTTCAGATGTGTGATTCAAAAATATTTGCTCAATCTAATAGCCAACCCCCTATAGTAAGCCCCCTCTCTTACTACGCTTATGATTTTGAACTATTGTTTTGGAATAATTTATCTCATCAAACAAAACCGATAAGAAAAGAAAATTCGAAATTTTTTCTGTTTGGCATCTGACTTTCATTGGTACACTGTCAGTGTTGGCAGGAAAAGTTATTTTTGGCATTTAATTCAAACCATAAATATTTTAACTTTTATAACATTTTTTAAAACATCAAAGCACCGTAGTTTTTGCGACAAAATTGTTAGGCACTTCCTAAAATATATTTTTACATTGTAAGTTGCACGGGTCAAGCAAGCTCTATTGATGAAAGTGCAAAACAGTAGGTTTTTCCACACTAATTTCCATTCGAAATTCAAACGCAATGTGGAAAGCCGGGTTGCAACCAAGCGTCCCCAAATTTAGCACATTTGTTTTGGACTTCAAATGGAACCAAAAAAAGGGGTGTTCTCGTTTGATGTGGTAAACTTTGCGCTTTTCCATATAACGGTAACCAACTCTAGTATATTTGTGTGCAGCACTTGGTCAAAGTAAAAGTTTGATACATTTTTGTACAGAAGTCAACTCAATTTTCAGTCTTCTTGCTCCTAATAGTATTCTCAATCTAATTCCGAGGATTATTAAAAAAAATCCCTTGATTTATTTTCCGTGCTGAGCACCAATGCTACCGACGCCAGGGAGGTAGCTCCCACACCTGGACCCTGCCTATCGACCCATCAACTTATGAACCGGGGACCAACGGCTTTACTTTTCTTCCGAAAGAAGGCGTGATCAGAGTTGTTATGACTCAGAACATCCCGGCGGCGCCGACTTGGATTGAATCCAGGCCTGCTGGGGTGAGAGGTAATCACACTTACCACTGCACAACGGCACCGCTAGTCAAAGTTGGGCTAGTTTGAAATTGTTGACAAGCAAATTATTAGTTTCGTGGCATTTCCCATACATTTTTCCATACAAAATTAAAAATTCTTGCGCCAATCCAGATCATACCCAAATTCATTCAAACTTTTAACAGATGTTTGGTGCCTCAATATGCTTCGAAAGAGCAGTGGTGAGCAGGGGGTTGTAATGTTGACCCAGCCAACTGCAAACATCAGCACAATTTTTCTAATTTTCTAGCCTGTATGAACTGAAAAAAAAACTCGGAGAACGTCTAAAAAAAACATTATACAACTTAATGAATTTGTTTGATAACTTTATTTTTAAAGTATGAAAAATGATAATTCAGTGTTGACATTAGTTTCAAGAATTACAAGATCCATAATCGCTAAAGATGTGGATTATTCATACCGTATTACTCAAAATATCCTAACCGTTTTTGGCTTCCTTCACATTCCGACACCGTCATAGGGGATGGTCATAAACTACGTAGACAGTTTAGAGGGGAGAGTTTGGTGAGTTCCTACTGTTTACGCAAGGTGGAAGAGACTTGAAGTATCTTAAAAACTGTCCACGTTGTTTATAGACAACCCCTTTCGAAAAAAAACTCATCAAAACAATATGGGAAAGTAAAAAGATTTCTAATACCCTGTTTCCATATGTGCTGGTTCACACTGCTGAGTAATCCGATCAAGTTTGTGCCAGAAATCGTAAATCAGCACCGAATAACAGTTAACATCATGCTAATCACCATGAGTTTTGCAAACGACAGGCTCACCAGCACGTGAATCAGCACAAGTGTAAACCCCCTTTCACACAACAAACACACGATTGGGAATGATGCCGGAGGGATTCGTTCTCGTTCAGTCCCAACAGCTTATTTAGAATGACATTTTCAGTTACACACTTCCCTAATAAAATGGTTATTTTGCCTAACGACGTATTAAGGGTATCATCCAAACCATTTATGGAATAGTTCTATCATGTGGGTTATCGTTCGGCTGTGGTATTTTTTTATTAGGGTTGTTAGTGTGGTTGTGAATTGTTTGGTTAAATTGTGTAATGGATTTGGCGAAGGGTTGGTAGAGAGAGTGTGTATGTACAAAATGAAGAGAAAAGAACATGTGTTAGCTGTTTTCCTTTCGGGTTTGTCACCAAGTGGTGGAAAGAGTATGCTGGTTTCTTTCTATCCTGGTGGTGCCAATCAATAGTTCAGAAAGACTACATATAATGAGCGATATATTATTTTTTGGTTTGGGTGGAACAAAAAGAATCAGTGTACAACAAAAATAGTCACATAACATGTAACATATTGAACGGTTAAACTAGACTGTAATAAAGGTATCGGTTGTAACCAGTTTATAAGTATATGAGATTATACAACAAGGTAGAAAAGAAAACAAAACAAAACAAAGATAAAAGGAAAGGCTAAAGTTCTGAAGAACACGAGAAGAGGCATGCGGAACTGGGAAGCGCACTACTTACGATGGCGGCGGGCTGGGAAGAGGTACTTGGTGAATTTTCCACGTCGCTTCCGAGAGCGAGTGTTCGTCCGCTGCGTAGCATCTCCAGAGCGATTGGATCAGCGTGGCAGCTGGCTGACGGCGTCGGATCATGTGCTTCTGCCGTTGCTGTTGTTGTACTTTCAAGGCGAACCCGCTACCGAGAATGCCCTACAGGAGAAAAAGAAAACGAAACATGAACAACGGGCAGTGGTGATGGTGCACGAGGCTTGTGACACAAGGATCTTGCCAGACAATTGTTGCGCTGAAAAGAGTCAAATCTCGATTACTTTTTCAGAGGGACGTATTTACTTTGGTAAACAAAGAATCGAACGTCAATTTGTCGGAACTCCAAGCGCTCCCTCACAAACGAACACCACCATCAGAAAGGGTAATGTTTCCCCAATAAGCTTTGACAAATTGACAATACTAGATACGTACTTTTGAAAAAGTAATCGAGAAATGTTGAACCAAGAGCTAATGTCACGGTAACGACCGGCGTGGTAGAAGGTCAGTTTGCTGAGGGCGATATTTAGTGACAATATTTCCTTTTATCGTGAGAATACGTTCAGAGCCGTGCTTGGCTAGAAGAACTATGTTTGCAGAATCTCTTGAAGGAGCGCCAGTCCCTTGAGTCATTTAAATACTAATAAAGTATTCCAACTCTGGATCAGCCTTCTGTCAACACCCGCAGATAGGGTTGATATCCACAAGTACCCTCTTCAAGTTGCAACTCAGAAAACCATAATGAAATTCGTGAAAAGCTCTTTAAAAGAATAATTTTATGATATGAACGTGCTTTCTCCGAACACTTTTTTCCCTGGCTGCTGCTGACAGGCTCCGTCTCGTGACCCAACACGGGAAAGTGCGAAAAAATAGCTTAAATTTTACAACCTCCCCTGAAGCAAGGGTAAGAGTTAAGGGCCACTCGCTCCCGGGTAAGAAGTAAACTCTACACGCTCCCGAGTGTATAATCTGTTCTGAGAGCAACGGCTGTTTCGTCCGACGACTTGTTGGAGCAGCATCTCCCGTCGTATCCAAGCTCAACTTTGGCTTAGCCTGGACTGTCGTCGTTTGCATGAGTTCAGAAAAAAAAACACCTAAACTCCCAGCTAGCTGACTGAAAACTTGAATCCTTCCGTTGCATACCAGTGGGGACGCTCGAGATGTTGCTTTTTATTGTTTAGGACAGCATGATGCTGACGATTAACACACTACTGCTACTACTACTACAACTGTTATGTGGGGTTGGGGAGGCAGAAGCTTCAGGAATGAGAAGTTTCGAGCAAATTTTAACTTGTGCAGGAAAGTTTGGATTGCGCAGCTGGAATTTCTCACTTGCAAGCATGCTTTCAAGTTGTTCTTATCAAATTGTTAGTTCTTCGTAAGTTTCGAGCTGCCGTAAAGGCTGGGTTGTTCAACGTTTCACATTTACGCCCAAATGGCAGGGGGGCTTGTTTTGTTTAGATACATTTTCGCTGCACGGTACGCTTATGAAGAGTCAAAAAGCAGTCTCAAGTAATCTCACAGGAAGCAAAGTGCGTAGCCAGGTTTCGACAAAGAGGGAGCAACATTACGAATGTCTTATCTCAAAGAAGAGCAGCTTTCAACAAATCAGACAAATAAATCAGACGTCACCAATGCTGGTACGAGTATCAGTACTGGCTTACTACAGCACATTTTCAAATTTAACATTTTTAACTAACTAAATTGTTGCGGGGGAAAAATGCCGTGATATTTCTAAACTGGGTTTTGCCGGCTACACTGTATTTTAGCACACAACAGAAGACGAGACTCAGCAGCGCGACGGGACAGTTTTGTATTGTTTGGAGTTTTGCTATTTTCTGAATAATTACCGCATATATTTAAAGTTTATAGTATGGAATAATAGGATAAAAATAAATACTAACCACTTCAATGCATACATAGTAAAGTTTTGCAAAACTGAGTGATCCATCCAGTGTTATGTTTTCCGTCATACACAAGCTTGCATCAGTTCTGTGATTGTCATCAAATGCAAGCGACAACGTTTCATATTCTGTGCTTTTACAAGCGATCATTTAAAAATGTCCCTGTACACCAGATATGATGTTTAATAAGAGACGCGCGGAGAGAATACAAGTAAATCTGGTTGCACGGCCAACTAAGTTCTTGTGTCTGCATGATTTGGCAACCCACATTTTTGGGTGACTTTTAATTTTAGCGACTGTCGTCTAGGTAAAACGAATACTGTTTTGACCGTATCGGTAATTATTTGAAAAATTCCATAGAAATGGCATCCTTTTGATGAATAGAAACACCTAAAAAGTAGAAGGATCTGTGCCTACAGGCACGAACGGAAGCTTGACGTAGGACCGCTAGTGGACGGAACAAATGTGAAGAGCATTTAATTCTTTTAATTGATCGATCCTCAATTATCTTAACTCTTTCCGGTTTTGAATTGTAGGCGTACCAAATTTGTAGTAATTTTTGTCAAAAAGAAAGTTGATGAAGAGAATCGATCAAAATCACTTGCACCTCTGCTTTCAAGTTTGATTACAAGAACTCTGGAGAGCATTTTGTTTGGTCGTTGGGGGCGTGTGGTTCTGAATATAGACAAACAGGCACAGATAAATTCTTTTCCAACTCTTTACTATAATAAGCTTGTTGGCCCTGAAAAGGGCCGTGTTGTTGCCAAAGTTGGTGATGATTTAACCTCCGAAACCGTACAGAGTGCGTCTGTCGCTTCAAAGCGTGGACGACATCGATGGCCGCTTACGCTTGGCATGTTCAGAGTAGGTGACAGAATCATGGATCTCATTTTCCAGGAACACCTTCAGCACACCTCGTAGATCAGACCGAAGATACGTTTGCCATCGCCACGGTGAACCAGACGAAGGATGGCGGTTATCACGAAGAACCTTGCGATGACACTTGGCGCCTTCTTTGCCAAGACCTTTTCTTCCTTTGCCACGACCAGTCATTGTTGCTTGTTGGGTAGAATAGTGGACTACCTACTGCTGCTATTGCTGCTTCTGCTGTCTGCACACCACGCCGTCCGAAGCGAAAATGAGTTGAGGCTTTTTGACTTTAAATGATCTATATTTCTTGAATTTGTGTGGTTTACATGTATGAATTTTCAAGTGACACAGATGCGTCTTTTCAACTTTAGTACATTTGAGATTTTAATTATTATTTACACTTACACTACAACTAACCTACAACTACTATATACACCTAATCTACTATATACAAATTGCGGATCAAAGCATATTCTGATAAAATACATTTTTGTGCAAATGTAGTGTTAATTTCGTTAATTTTGGAATCTAGTGTCGAAAGGACGATCAAGAACCATCCTCAGCACTCTGTTCTGAGTGACCTGAATTTTGTTCCTGTGAGTCTGTGCACATGATTCCCACACCGGAGTTGCGTAGAGGATCGCAGGTGCTATGATTTGTTTGTAGACAGCCAGATTGTTCACCCTTCGGGATCTGAGGCTAATCAGCGGATACAGACACCTAACCAAGGCAGAACACTTGACTACAGTTTTCTCTACATGCGAACGTAAGAGGAGCTTTTCATCGAACAACATCCCGAGATAGGTTACTTCGGCAGACCACTCAACCCTTGTGCCATCCATGATTACAGTACAAGAAGGAGCCGGTTTTAGTTTGGGCGATTGCCGATGATTGTTTGTGTTTTGGAGGCATTGATTTTAATTTTCCATGTGGTGGCATAATCAACAAAGGCGTTAAGGCATCGTTGAAGTTTGTTTGTTATTTCTCGAGGTATCCTTCCTTTGACGGCTATTGCGGTATCATCTGCGAACAGGAAAAACGATACCTTAAACGACCTTTGCTGGAGGTAGTTACGGGTGATTTTAACCAGATGTAATGGGAAGTTGAAGTTACAAAGCTTGTACACAAGTCCGTCATGCCAAACATTGTCAAACGCCTTTTCAACGTCTAACAAGGCCATGGCTGTGGACTTGGATACAGCTTTGTTACTTCGGATATTATTCATCACCCGTACTAGCTGGTGATTGGTGGAGTGGCCCTTTCTGAATCCAAACTGTTCCGGAAGGAGAATGTTATTTTCCTCGACAAACTTGAGCAAACGATTGAGAATGAGTTTCTCGAACAATTTGCTCAGCGCTTAAAGGAGGCTGATTGGTCTGTAGCTTGAAGGCAATGTTGGATCCTTTCCGGGTTTGCGGATTGGTATGATTTTTGCTACCTTCCAGATGCTTGGAAAGTAGTGCAGTTCCAAACATCTGTTGTAGATAGCGGTTAGAAGAGACTGCAGTTTTATGCCGAGTCTCTTCAAGATCAAGTTGAATATACCGTCAAACCCGGGAGCCTTCATGTTCTTGGTGCATTTCAGCGCTGAGCAAATCTGTTGTACTGTAATTATATCCGCCGGAGGTACGACACAAGGGGAGGCATCTAGGTTTTGAACGCATTGCGCAACCTGATCTTCGAGCGGACTTTGGATATTCGAGCCAAGCAAATGCGATAAAGCGACATGCTCGCCGATCGCATTTGCTTTCTCATGTGGGGTGATCGCCATCATTTTCGACTCTGAGAGGTGAAACTGGTTTGGGATGAGTTTTGAGGACGTTGGATATTTTCCAGAATGGTCTGGAGTGGTCGTCCAGATTTTGGACAACACGCCGGAAACTTTCATTTCGGAGTGAGTCCATTCTGGAAGCAATCTGCCTGTTCAGATCGGCCATTTCACGTTTTTTGCCCAGATCTCCTGTAAGCTTTGGCCAGCAGAATCACCGGAAGTTGCTTGAGCGGAATGCACCCGCGAATTCGCTTGCCTTTGCTGAGGAGCACGAAGAGGCGGGAAATCCTACGTCCGAAATGCCGGAACTTTGTCCTTCTTGCGTCCTGGTTGGTTGTTAGTTGCCGCCTGTTTTCGGATGCGTTTGAAGTCCTCGCGTTTGGAACATCTGTCTGTCGGAACCTTGATGAGCACCACCACATTTGGCGCATTTTAACGCCACGGCTCCATCCACAGGGTAGTTGGAAGTGGCGTGTTTTTGAGCGCAGTTGCTACAGCGTGGCTTAATGTTGCAGATGCGAGTGCCGTGTCCAAAGTTCAGACATTGTTGGCACATGGTCACATCGCGATGGCCTCCACGGTATGGCTCCCATCGTACGATTATGGAGTAGATTGAGCGGATAGCCTGCAGCGCATTCAGCGTCATCGTTCCCTTCTGGAAGTGCACCAGGAAAAGACAATCCGGGTACGTCTTCACGTTTTCGTCTCTCCTCGTCATCCGAAAGACAGCGATTGGGGCCAGCTTGTACCGGTCCTTGAGTTCTTCTTCGATCGCCTTGGGATCAACATCTGGTAAACCCCTGATGACTACCTTGAAGGGCTTTTCACCGGGGATGTCGTGCGTGAAGTATTCCGCATTGGAATCCTTCAGGAATTTGACGGTGATTTCGTATTCCGCTTTCGTCCAGAGTATCACCTTAGTGTCGATCCAGCTGATCTTATACTCAGCTGCGATGCCCAGCGATGCGAAATCGCCAATGAGCGTCTTGAGTGGCACTACCTTCACCACCAGTGGAGGAAGCTTGACTTTCACCGCACTCGGTCCGGCAGAATTCTCGGTTTCGACGGCGTCGCCGAAATCACCGATGTCGCTGGCGTTCGTCGCGGTAACATTGTCGCGTCCGCTCGTACCATCGGATTGTCCTTGCTTCTTCTTCCTCTTTTTCTTCCGCTTCACCGGGACTGGCTTGGTATTCCCAACATCGGTGGGAAGAGTAGCGTACCTATTTGAGGTAGGTACCGAGCTACCCTCACCACTGTTCTTCTTCTCCGCTTGGTCACGAAGTCTGCTCCGGGAGTGCTGTCTTCCCATCACGCGATGCGACCGACACTACTGACGACGCGACGTGCAGTATATCTGCGAACGTTTGTAACAAACTATAGGTTTATCGAACAACTCGACAGAGCGAGCAAAGACCGAACTGTACTGCTTGACGTTCAAGCAGAGAATGATGAGTTGAGGCTAGACAGCAGCGCTCTTTTATATCTTTTCAGATTAAAACAGAATAATGTGCAACCAAGTGGTACTCAATTATGGTGACTGGGTTTGGGAAGAACGTTTATTTCATGAAAACATTGATAAAATTATCACTTTTTATGTGTACATTGGACAATTCTTGAAATTATCACTTTTTCAAAAGTTTCTTGTTGAAAATCATCAGTCGGAAGCATTGTTATTGATGCGTTGAAATATTTCTGATCGATTGGTGATAAAATTATTGAAATTGGTCCAGGGCAGCAGAGCTATTAATGTTCTTTTTTTTTTTTTTTTTTTTGGACCTTTTAACAGTTGTCATTCGGGTCCTTTAAAACTGGATGTTTAATTACATTTTTGTTTTTGATTTTAACCCCTCTCAGATTGTGTTTAAAAGCTGTACTTCCTCAAGAAATTTCAACACTTTTTGGCCGTTTCCTCATCATCCGCAAGAGATTCTTTTAAGTTGTCCGTTAGCCCTGCTTTTTTCCGCTCCCTTCCTAACTCGATACAGTCCACAAAGATATGTTTAACAGTTAAATGGCTATTACAAAATCTACATACGGGAGGATCTTCCTTGTCTAGTAGGTATTTATGTGTTAGTAAGATGTGCCCTATTCTTAGTCGTGCTAGAATAACGCTTTCTTTTCTCGTTGATCCTACCGCTCGCTTGTAAGGTTTTACGCTATGCTTTACTTCTCGCAGCTTGTTATTACTGGTCGATGTCCATTCAACTTGCCATTTGTGGTTTGTATGTGTCTTTATCAATGTTTTCGATTCTTTGAAGTCAACGCTTTCGATGTCTACATGGGTTGCTTCTGATGCTTTTTTGGCTTCTTTATCTGCTCTCTCATTCCCAGCTATCCCTATGTGACTGGGAACCCAGCACACCACTACTTCTGTTCCCCTGCGTCTGATTTGATTGTTTATCATAGTTACTTCATCTTTCCAATGGTTTTTAATTCTTCGATTTTCCAACGCAGATACCACACTCAGCGAATCCGTGCATATAATGTAGGCCCCCACTCGCTCTTGGCTTGCCACCCAGCTTAAGGCTTCCTTAATCGCTATACTTTCGGCACTAAATATACTACTAATGTCATTCACTCGTTTCCTTATTATTGTATCCCTGACCACTACACTAAACCCGCATCTTCCGTCCTTTTTTGATCCATCCGTGTATATCGGCGTGTGGATTCTGTACTTGGTGTTCTTCATTTTTCCAAATGTTCGCTGCAGTTCTGTAGAGCTCGTCCCTTGTTTACAAAGCAAATGTAAACTTTTGTCAACCCGCATCGGTTTCCTTTCCCAGGGTGGACATTTTGCTCGAGTGAAAGTCCTCGTTGGTGGTAATACCAAGTTCAGTTCTTGAAGTACTCTGGTTCCCCTGATGGTCACGGTATTCGCTTCCCTAGCCGGTTCAGATCCCCAAATTTCGCCAGAGCTATCGTCCTCGCCGCTCGAGGCATTTGAAGAACTCTCACTGTTGTTTTCTTCATTGTGAACTTCGTGATATCCACTCAATCCTGCTTTGCGTGCAACGAAAATTGCCTTCCGCTCTTCTAGTAATGTTCTCAAATCCGGTATTCCCGTCTCTACTTGTAAGCTAACGACGGGGCTCGTCCTAAAAGCTCCAGTCAATGCTCTAAGTCCCGAATTATGCGTCGTTTCAAGGTACTTCAAAGCACTTTCATCTAGTCCTGACAATATTGGAGCAGCGTAAAGTATTTTTTCTAAAACAGTAGCGCGATATATTTTAAGTAGAGTGTTCCTATCACCGCCCCAAGCCCTAGCAGCAATGCTACGAATGAAATTGATTCTTTGTTGACAGACAGCTTTCACTTCTTCAGCGTGTTTTCGAAATTTCATGAAGCAATCCAGTGTAATTCCCAAACATTTGTGGCTTGTGTTAAGAGGGATACCGATTCCGTTCAGGTGCAGTGTTCCTAAAAGACGGGGTTTACGTGAGCGCGGATTACGAAAAACTACCGTTGCGCTCTTCTCTGCAGATATTGTATATCCTGTTTGGTACTGCCAATCTTCGATCTTCGTTAGCGCTGCTTGAAGTGTATCTCTGATGCTTTCAGAGTTTTCTCCAGTTGCAATGAGGATCACGTCATCTGCGTAAAGAAGGCATTTTACATCTGGTGGTAAGTATTGCATGATTGTATCGATCGCGATTAGGAACAGTGTTACACTGAGAATTGAGCCCTGGCATAATCCCGTCTCCATGCTCTTTTCGTTTGAAAGTGTGCCATTTACCAGCACGTTGAACGTTCTTCTTTCCAGCATTTTATGCAGGAACCGTAACATAGATCCATCAATTTTCCAATATTTCAGTCTCTGCAGTATAAGTCTCCTCCAAGTCGTATCGTAAGCCTTTGTTACATCCAAAAACACAACCTGTGCGTATTGTTTCTTATTTAGTGACTCCCTGATAGTTTCCTTGAGTACAGCTAAATGATCGACGGTTGTTCTACCTTTTCTAATCGCATACTGGTGCTTACTCAAGAGTTCATTAGACTCCAGAACGTGCACCAAGCGATTATTAACCATTCGTTCGAATACTTTTCCAACGCAACTGTTTAAGTATATTGGGCGATAGTTTCGTGGATTGACCCGTTCTCCTTTTCCTTTATATAAAGGAACCACAATGGAACGTGTCCACTCTATAGGAAATATACCCTCCACCCATAATCTATTGTATGCTTCGAGTAACTGAGTCTTGCAATCTATTGGTAGATTAGCAATCATCGCGTAGTGCACTCCATCCGGTCCAGGCGACGAACCCTGTAGGCCTTCGAGGGCTTCTTCTAGCTCGTGATACTGAAATGTTTGATTATATTCAGAATCATTTTCCTCGTCGATTTGAAACTCCTCTGCTTCCGCTGCTTCTTTCCACTCTGTGAACCTCGTACCATAAGCTTCGTTACTAGATATAGCTTGAAAGCTATCTCCAAGACTATTTGCTATACCGTTATCATCTATTACTGTTTCGCCAGCGCACACTATTGCATTGACCATCTCGTTTTTATTTTTCCCTTGTATTCGTCGATATTTGCTCCACATTTCTTTTACTGGGGTTTGCACCGTGAAAGTATCAGCTAATGCTACCCAGCTCTTCTTTTTTGCATTGAATACAACATCACGAGCTGCTTCTCTAGCCTCACGAAACTGCTTGGCGAGTTGTTCTTTTTCCTCCAATCCGGAACTCGACGATTTTAATTTTCTTAGAGCCTTCCTTTGGTTTTTTATAGCTGCAGCCACTTCTTCATTCCACCATGGAACACATTTCTTTCCTAAAAATCCTTTTGTTTTTGGGATGAACCTTTCTGCTGATTTAAGGATTGCCCGAGTAATCTCTTGTATTCGCTCCTCCGCACCGTATTTTCGTTCAAATTTGATGTCAGTCTGATATGACGTCCAGTCGGTTTCTTCTATTTTCCACCTAGGAAAGGTTTTCCGTGGCCTTGTAGTTCCTGGAGAAGCTATAAAGGTCGGGGAGTGATCACTGCCATGGAAATCCTCGGATACGGTCCACTCCAATTGTCCTGCAAGGTCCGCGGAACTGATTGCAACATCGATGCAGGAAAATGATCCGTTCGAATGGTTCACATGCGTTGGTTCTCCGGTATTCAGTACTGCTAAACTGTTCTCTTCGATAAACTCCATAACGATTCGTCCTCGCGAAGATATATCCCTGGATCCCCAAATAGTATGATGGGCATTCAAATCTCCCACTAATAGAACTGAGTTAGGTGTCTGGGTGATTATGTCCGAAAGATCCCTGGTGGAGATTTCTTCTCTGGGTGGCAAGTAAACATTTACGACACGAACATTGAGTGGGGGACCTACCTTTACTATTATTACTTCCAGATTTGTGTCGAATTGGATTTCTTCAGCGTCGATTCCAGTTTTGACCGCCGTTAGTACTCCTCCTGCTGCTCGTCTGCCTCCTTCTCGTTGTCTGTGAAATATTCTGTAACCATTGATGGCTGGTGGTTTCCGTGCTGAACACATGCTCTCCTGCAAGCAAATGATGGCTGGTTGCTTCTCTTTTATAAGTATGTCCAGATCAGGTTTGCTAGTCCTTAGTCCTTGGATGTTCCATGAGATTGCGATCGGGTGGTTCTTTGCTGGTACCGTTTTGTTGGCAGAACGTCGAGGCGACTGACAGAGCACAGGTTGGGCTGTAACGTCCTCGCTCCCGTCCCCCGAATTGTCCTCTTCTCCAAGGAGAAGCGGGGAGGCTACTTTCTCTTCGCACTGCCCCAACCAACCTGCGGTGTTGCGTGGCCCTTGTGATGAGATTGGGATATCCATTGCGTTTGTGAGATTTCTACTGTCCATTGTGTTATGTTGTTGATTATTCCGATATTCGTATCCGTGTTCGTTGCCAATGTCATTATTCAACGTTTTCATATTTGTTGAATTTATGTTTCTAGACATTTTTCAGTTTTGGTGGTCTTTCTCTCCTAGTCCTTTGTTGGTCACCATTACTTTTGGCATTCTCTTTGTTTTGTTTCTCGGGTTGGCCAATTCGAGATGAGCTCCGGGATCGTATGGCTGTTACTTCCGAGTTTTGCTTCTTACGTTCGTTCCTGCGTCTTCTGGCTGCTTCATTACCTTCTTCGTTGTTTTTATTGTTACTAGGTGTCGCTTGTATTATGTCTTCTTCGTGTCCTTGATCAGCTTCTGTCATGTTAGCGTCTTCTTCGTCCTCGGATATCCCCATTTTTTGTTTAGTTATCGCTCGATTTGCTTTAATTTCCATTATTTCAGCCTTCATTTTTTGGAATTCCGCAATGATGGTTCTCATTTGCTCTACTTCACGTCGTAGCCTTTGGATTTCCCTGTCTTTTTCGGTTTCCTTTGCAGCTTCCTTTAGCTTGATGATTTCCGTTTTTAACATTTCCACTTCGTTTTCTTTTCTGATACGTTCAAGCCGGTCCTGTGCACCGCTCACTCCAGCGTATGTATTTTCCCCGTTTAGTTTCTCATATTCCTTCCTGGCCTCTGCGAATGACATTCCCGTTTCCACTTTCATTTTGATGATCTTTTGCTCCTTGATAAACTTGCTGCACTTTCTGCTGATTGGTTGATGGTTTCCTTGGCAGTTCTTACAGAACGGATCCTGATCGCAGTCATCGAGTCCTTCTGGATGTACTCCAGAGCAATTTTTACAGACTGCAGTGTTTGAGCACTTGGTTTTGGTATGGCCATAGTTACAACAATTGTAGCAAATCATCGGGTTCGGGTAGTACAATCTCGTTGGTAATCGTAATGGGTTAAAGTAGTCATACTTAGGAGCAACGGTTCGTCCAATGGTAAGTATCAGTGTTGGTGTGTTGATTTTTTTCTTCCCTTCTAGTCGAGATATTCTTCGAACTTCAACTACTCCTTGATCTTTAAGCTCCGCTAGTAGATCTTGTTCCGTCATTTCCACAACCTCGTGGCAGCTCACAACACAGCGACACCTGCTTAGAGTGGGATGGAGCTCTACTACAACCTCTGTGCCGTCGATTAGTTTCTTCATGCTGATTAACTGTTTCGCTTGCTGAATGCTTCTGGTTCTAAGCACGTACTTCCTTCCTTTGTCCTCTGTGCTTGCTGATTCGATTTTTCCTCCACATACATCTTCAATGGACTTTCCGATGATGAACGGGACAGGTAGTTTTGAATTTTCGCCAACAGCAGACATTTGTAGAATTAAACGTTCTCCATGCAAGCCAAGGCGGTCCATCCACGCTGGTACAGTGCGGGCATTTTCGTTACTATGCTGCTCATTATTGTCGTCTGGTGGATCACCCAAGAGGGGGTCCCCCGGTGCGGAAAGTGCTGTAGCCATGAGGCCAGGGAGCACAGGAGGTTCAGGATCCGTGTGCAACGCTCAGAATCGTTTTGTATTTTAACCGCTGGTTCAAACTGTTTCCCAACTTGCGCCCTAGCCTAGACTAGTAACGACAACCCTTTCACCTTCTATCTGAACCACCCAAGGGTTAAGGTCCAGGTGGACAGTTTTGCGGCCCCACCGAAGTGGGAGACGACTACGCTTTCTCCTAGTACTATCTCAACCAAGCGTTAAAGGTCCGGTTGTGATAGGGACGTTTTAACCCAACACGTCCAAAGATCCAGGTAAGTTCAATATCGAACAAGTAGATTCGTTCTCCACACGCCTAACGATAGACACTGCTCTTGACCAAGGTTGCAAAGACTCATTTCAGCTAAAACAATGTTTTTCTAAATTATGAAATAATTAGATGCCATGATCAAATTTTGAATTGGTAGGATACAAGAAGAGGTTGCAAAGAATGAGTTTGACATATTAAACCTGTTTATTTCACTTCATGAGAGTCACAATCAGTGATTTTTCACAAACTCACTCACTCACTCACTCACTCACTCAGCGATCAGCAAATCGCTGATTGTGACTCATAGAAAGCAAAATTTACAGGTTTTATGTTTCCAACGCATACTTTGTAACCTCTTCTTGTAAGTTACAAGTAAAACATGCCATCATACCATCTTTTGGTTTTATTATTCCGAAAAACATTATTTTAGCTGAAATGAGTCTTTGCAACCTTGCTCTTGACAATAGAGCAATGCGTTTGTGAGGAGCTTTCACTGGCAGCTAGCTACGGTTGGAGCAAGTTTTGCTTGCAAGCGATGTTGTATGCAATCTTGCTTGCGCTAGCCGGCTTATTCCACGCAAGCTATAGGAATGTCAAACAGTAATCCACTTTCCTTCAGATGCTCTTGTTTACTCAATTTTTAATAAGTTCACTCTGTCTTCCACAATCTTGGCAAAAGTAAACTTCACTTTCTCGTGCCACTAAACACTTTCAGTAACTAACTGAACTTTGAATAATTACAGCCCGGTGGCTATAAACACTCCGAAAAACAATCCGAATTCCACACGTCTTAGCACTCTGTCTATCTGTATAGAGCTTGAAGGTGCGTTCTGAAGGTCAGACGATTTGTGATATTTTTGTATTAATGTTCTAAATCTTTCATAATTTTATTACATGTTCCATTTTAGGTTTTCACAAAGTGTACCCCCATATAGAAATCACAGACGTGGTCCTACGTCAAAAAAGTATCCGAAATATTGCTTCCTGTGTAAAAACAATATTACAAAGCGTACTAGCACAAAGTACAATTTTCAAGTGTCCGTGGTTTGAAACATTCAAAAAATTTGCATTTTTTAAGAGCTTCTTTAAAAAAAGTATGTACAAATTGAAGTTAAACTTTTGGAGATATTTGAGTTTTTCAACACTGTTTTGAAATTTGCACTCAAAATTGCAAAAAAAAATACCATGTTTATTTTTCCAGTAAGACTTTATTTTTCTCTACAACTTTGTCTCAGACGTCATTTTGATCAGAAGTGACGTTTTTGTGCTACAATTTATTGAAAAAAGAAATGACGTGATTTAAAAAAAAAAAGTACAAGTACCAACACGGCCGATATTTTGTAAAAATGTAAATGACTGCCCGTAACATACGATTATGCAAAGTTTTATGCAAATCGGAGAAGGTTGAGCTTTTCCTATTTATTTGGCCTGGAACTGCTCTAAATTTTAAGTTAGCCATACATGAAAAAATATGAACCAACTCCAGTTAAATTTTTGTGGATACATTCATCAGTGTTTGTGTTAGTATGTTAATATCATGAAAGCAAACACTTAAAAATCAGTTGTGGACATGCAATATCCCATAGTCACCAATATCTTCTTCTTCTTATTCGCATTTCAAGCTTATTGCATAGTGCATATTAGCTTATTGCGTGCTCTCAACTTAGTGTTCCTAATGCACTTCCCCAGTTATTAATTGAGACCTTTCGATGCCTAATACCAATGCATGCATTTGTATATTGTGTGGCAAGCACAATGATACTCTATTACCCAGGGAAGTCGAGAAAATTTCCAACCCGAAAGATTCCCTCGACCGGACCGGGAATCGAACCCGCCACCTCCGGCTTGGTAATACCTTGCCTTTACTGACTAGGCTATGAGGCCCCAATATCTACGCATTTTTATATTAAAAATATGTGTAGCTATGAGGAATGATGACATTTTGCTTATTTTATAAGTTCTAAAAATTCCATAACGATTGTTTAACAAACATCAGAAATGTTTTAAATAAAAATAAGATTGAAGAGTGGCTCTATTGTTCTGACAGGTAATGAACAAGAAAAAATCGTTGGGAATTTCAAAAGCATCAACAAGATAAGTCATTCTAGATTAGATTCTAGATAAGTGAACTCTAGCAAGAGTCCTAAAGGGCCACACACAATAGATCAGTTTGCATTGCGTTAAATTTGACAGTTAAACAAATGATTTGGCTGTCATTTTGCTGCAACGTCACTTTGCCGGATCTTATGTGGGTGGCTCTTAAGGGAATTATGGAAGAAATTCCCAGGACATTCCACGTGAAATTGGAGTTCGTGCAGCAGTTCCAAGGGATTTTCAGAGGTATGATTATTCCTGGAGAACTTTTAGCGGATTGAAAAGAGGAAATCGAGGGATATATTAGAAAGGCCTTTGATGGATATGTAAAGAGGAATTCCTGATTAGAGAATTTGAGGAATTCTTACAAAAAATCCAGGACACACTGCAAGAACATTCCTAATCTGTTAAAAATAATCTAGAAACTCGTTAGTTAATTTCAGATAATCTTGCGGGGAGTACCATTCCAGATCTATTGTAAAAGAAAATTTGCTGCAAAAATTCCACAAATGATTCCGGCGAACTACTTTAACACATTTTGAAATGAGCTTATAAAAACTATTGCTTGAAAATTTCAGCAATTTTTCTGACATTTTCAGGTATTTGAAAAAAACCTCGAGCTCCACAATTGCTTGCAAATATATGAAATATCGACCGGCGTTTTCTGTGCCCCAGCTGGAGGACTTCCCCGTTGTAAACAATCAATAATATTTCAAAACTAAATAATCGACTTACCGCCGGCAGGGCAAAGAACGAGATTCCAAGTAAGGCGCAAAACGATGCAATAATTTTTCCTTGCCACGTTTCCGGTACCATATCGCCGTATCCGACCGTGCACAGCGTTATCTACTCGAGCAGCCGATCCATTCCGGTGGCGACGACGGTGATGATGTGGTTGCACAGTACACGTAAACCGAGGTGTCGATTTCCCGGAAGTATTTCCAGCAAAGGGTGGCGTTGATTCCGACAGGCATAAGGTGATTTTCCGACCATGAGCAGCAGAAAAGTTGAAACGGGAAAGAGAAGACGTATGAAAACTCGATCAAATATTGAAATTTTAATCTTCCACTGTTCGGATGCTTTCGGAATCTGCAGGAGATGTGAGGTGTGCGTTAATCCCATTACGCTTGCCATGAGTGCTTCCGCCCTTTTGCGGTGTGTGTATTTTTCGATTCGATTAGTAAATCCTAACTTCCGACCGGATTGGTTTATTCAATTATACATTGATGCACGGAAATGTTACCTTGGGTAGGATGGCTTCTGGCTTCTGAGGAAGCAATCTCACATCCCACCTGCCAGCAGAGGCATTATTTAGATAGTGCTAAAAGCATCCGAACAAGCGTTGGTTTTGACTGACTGTACTTACCACACCCCACCACAAGGCTTGAGCAAAGTTATTGAATTTGGTTTCCTTCACATCCTTCTCCATTAGGTACACTAAAAACGAGGCAAAAATAAGGCCCAGGAATCCTATGTACAATGTTGTAATTAATTCCTGAAATGCAAAGAGCAGAGAAATTCGTTAGTAAAATGCATTTTGCTGTTTTAAATGAATGAAATGATGGTGTAGGTTTAAGGTCTCGACATTGATAACACTAATGGAGTTCCAGCGGCGCCGGTGGTGTAGTGGTAAGCGTGATTACCTCTCACCCCAGCAGGCCTGGGTTCAATCCCAGTCGGCGCCGCCGGGATGTTCTGAGGCATAACATTTCTGATGAAGGGAAGTAAAGCCGTTAGTCCCCGGTCCATGAGCTGATGGGTCGATAAGTAGGGTCCAGGTGTGGGAGCTGCCTCCCTGGCATCGGGTAGCATTGGTGCTCAGCTCGGAAAACAAGGTCGACGGAAAACAAATCAGAGAAAAAAAACACTAATGGAGTTCTCTTGACTTTAGTTGGGATACTCACGGATTTAAACTGATCTTTATTGCTTATAGAAGCGTTAAGTTTTCTGAACACGTGTTTGCAATTTTCCCTGGTAATGGTCGATTCTACAGTAACAATGCAAGTATGCAGTATTGGATTTAAATGTCCAACCGACAATAATTGTGTGAACCCATAAATATCAATTTGTGTCACCTGCAGTGTTGAAAATAAACTTGCTTTGTACGAACATTTACATGGCTAACCTCCACATGCAAGCAAGCAGAATAAGAACGATGAAGTTCAACCTAGGACCAACAGAATCACATGATGCCATAAACAAAATGCAAACGAACGTTACATTCCTGGTACCCCAGGTTCGTTCCGCTCCGGATTACGTTGTCCGTTTTTAGGATTATCTCAATGGTTTCTAATAGTTTCACATTTCAATTAGAACGTCACCTGCAAAACCAGTAGACCTCCCCTTTCGGAAACAATATTCAAGTCTAATTAATAATCCACAAACCCTGGAATCTATTCCTGGAAATTAATGCTTTCAAACGAGCCGGACAGCCTTCGCCTTTTTTTCCCAACAGAATAATTACAGGAAAAATACACTATCAAAATAGTACCTATCATTGCGTCTAATGAATACTTCCACGCGAGCAATAAGCGCCTTGGTCGTCGTCGTCATTGGGACGGAGTAAAGCGAGCACGATTAATACGATAATTAGTGACCATAACTTCTAGGAAAGGGGTATACACATACACACACACAATAGAAGTGGGTAATGTGCGGTCCACCCACGGAGGACTATCCGCGAACAAAGCGTCTGGGCATCAAGGGCAATTAATCATTTCACCCATTTCAACGAATGAAACGCCACATTCCGGATGGGTTGACCCAGAAAAACGCCATCTCAACGAGCTCGACCGGGCGGCATCCATGATATCGCAAATTAAAAGAAGCATAATTTTGGTTGTACAAAAACTACCGATGACAATTTAGATAATGAACTTGTGTTGCCTCCTGCCAGGCCCGGGTTTTCCCTACTTTTTGCACTGCTAACCCATGTCTACGTACAATTCTTTCTCATGGAAATTTATGATTCCTTGAGTGGGTAGCACTCCGTCACGTAAGGCAGTCAAGAAACAAGGCGACTAAATAGGAGATTCCAATCGGTTGGCGGCGATTCACACTTCTGTTCACTTGAGATAATGGTGCCCCCGGCGGTCAATTGATTTATGGGTGCTGATGCGAATCTCTGGTTGAAGATGGATGACACTTGTCGTCGAATTGATTCGTCTTTTTTATGGTCCAATAAATGTCACACTTGAGGTTAATAGATTAAGCTTTGAAAGCATTCATCCAAATCATCACTGAACACCGCCACTCCGGAATTGTGGGTCACTCGATGCTTGGTTTTGGCTATCAAATCAATGTTGAGCGGCTTTCAAACTTTTTTTTACATGATTTGTTTTCCGTCGATCTTGTTTTCTCCGTACTGAGTACCAATGCTAGCAGCTCCCACACCTCGACCCCACCTATCGACCCATCAACTCATAAACCGGGGATCAACGGCTTTATCAGAGATGGTATGCCTCAGAACATCCCGGCGGCACCGACTGGGATTGAACCCAGGACTTTTGGGGTGAGAGGCAATCACGCTTACCACAACACCACCGGCGACGCTTATTGTAGAAAGTTGGAATTGACTTTCATTTAAGGAGTACGAAAAATTCCAATGTTCTCCATCTGAGAAGTCTACAAAATCATTGATAACTACACAGTTCAAAAAAGTAGTGTAAATTTCTCTTCAATCATAATCACAATCAAAAAACATCATAATTAAAATTCAGAAATTTTATCTGATGCAATGCAACGAAATGTAACTTTATTGATAGTATTTTATCTTTCAATATATATGTTGCTTACATTCAAAGTGTTTTTATGTTACTTCATACGTGAAGTTTGCGATTTTCGGAGTTGGTTGGAAATGCTTTCTAACATGAAGCTTTAGTGTGATAATTTATTAGCTAGAGAATGGTCTTAGAAGTTTGACTAGCACTGTCGCATTAATTACCCTTCGCTCATTTTAAACTTCTATTCAATTTTCATACTGCCGTACTCTAACGGAACTATCTACCATGCTTGGCATACACAGTTATTGCCACGAACTGCTCATTTGCTAATAACTTTGCACACAATTGACAAAACATAGTTCTATTTGAAGCAGAAGATATAAGAAAGTTTAAGCTTGTAATAAGTACGTACGAAAAAGTAGATTTTAATTCTAGTTATAAACTGTATTTGTTTTTGCGTTGTAAAAATCATGTGAGAAATGCTCGCTGCACATCTCGGACTTAAAGTGTAAAAATTCATTGATGTTGATTCAAATGTTAAGATTAACCTACTCTTTGCATATCTGTAGTAAGCTATGATCCTTATCTATCAATTACTTTAAAGTAAAACAAATTTCAGCAAATGAGTGAAAAGTTTTTAACAAATGAGCAGTTGTTGTGTACAACTGTGCATGCCAAGCATGCTATCTACCTACCCTCTTCTAAGACCATTCTCTAGCTAATAAATTATCACACTAAAGCTTCATGTTAGATAGCATTTCCAACCAACTATGTTGCTAAATTTCCACTTTTACCGATAGTGAGTAGATTTCTACTCACTTTAGAGTGAACATTAATGAGGGTGAACGATAAAGGATGAGGCAATGCAAGAGCTATTGAAAACATTCGATCACTCACAGACAGAATACTCACACAGCATGCTTTGTCATTCAAAACATAGAGTGGGTAGCAACAAGGAAGAGAAATACGTGCTGGTTGAGCTGCCAAATGAGAGCTCTACTGTCAGTGACTTGTTAACTTCCCAATCATTCAGACTCTCACGATGAAGTGACTGTGTAGACAGATTTCTGTTAAATTCATACGAAAATCACTGATTGAATCTTATAATCACTTTAATAAAGTATAAAATAAAACTCTGACTGATTAGCGCTCTGGTCAACATCAACCAGAAAATGGGACGTTCAATTGAGTTGAACGCTGCTTCGAATAACCAGGCAATTACGAAATTACAACATTTTTCGAAATAAAAAAATTGGTACATGTAGTAGCTTTTACTTTTTACCAAACTGGCTGCCAAATATTTTTTCTGTTTTCGCTTCTAAAATCGACATTTTAGGAAAAAAATTCAAATCTCAAATCATGTTTTTTAAATAACTTTTTGCCCATAGGAAGGTGGCGTCATGCTGTTAATAGTGCTGAGATTAAAACTGACAGCTTACTTTAATCCATTGATTTCTCCAAGCAGAATCTCACGAACACTAATGCACCGTGTAAATCCACAGGATTTTAACAGTTCTTACAGCCATTTCTTCAATAAACATCACCGTTTTCTGTATATTAAAGAAGTACCAGTACTCACGGGCCACATAAAATGATACGGTGGGTTACGTATCGTACACACCTGATCTACCCTATAAACGTTCAATGTTTTTTTTATGAACGCCAGTCTCTGTTCCGCAATCGAGGGCCACTCACTGACGAGTTTCGATTGCCAATTGGTGACTAATCACTGAGGCCTCGCAGTCAGTAGAGGTGCAGCTACAAAGCAAGACCATGCTGTAGGTGGCTGGGTGATTGCCAGTGCGGTCTAGGATTTTTTTTCGGATTGAAAAAAGAATGACACTGATAATGACCATGAAGGAACGACATCAATAATGACCTGAAAAATCCTGTTCCCCTACACAGATAAAAAATCTGAATTTTAATTGTGATGTAAACATTCATTCACGTAGACTTGTATTTCGTTTCACGCATCCGAGCAACTTGCAAACAATGTTGTTTACAAAGATGGGCTTTTGTATACAATATTTGCTACATTGCATGAAATTTGTCAGAACTTAACATGATATATTGTGTTGGAGTGTTCGACTGTGAGGTTTTACAATAAACAGTTTCGGCTTGGCAGTCTGGCTATCACTCAATCAGAACAAATTAATTTTGTAATTTGTCCCTACGTTTCGGCTCTGATTAGGGCCTTCTTCAGGGGAAAATTGTTGGATTTGTTCTTTGTCTAAATACTGTTTGAAGTCTAACGTCTGTTTTTCTGGTGGTAAGTTTTTATACATAGCGGTTTTTAGTTGAATATTCAAAGTTTTTTTTGATATTTTTTTTATATAATTTGTGTCGGGTATAAATTTTTTTGCGGTTGTGCACTCTTCGAGGGTTATGGTGGCGTAGAAAATAAATAAAAAAAGGTTGAGGTTGGGATTGAACTCGCGACCATCTACTTGGAAAGCGGAAACGGTAATCACTATGCTACCAACGTTTTATTGTTAGCCTGAAACAGTGTTGTGGAATAATGAATGAATACGCCGTTTGTAAAGCATGCAATTAAAACATGGATGCATAGTGGTATAATAGCTATTATGCTGACTGTATTCACCTTTATTCAGCAATATTGTTAAGCAATGCAATGGAATCTAATAATGGAGCTAGAAAACATTTATTAGACGTCTAATAAAGTTTGTTATTGAATCAATTGAAAACAGTCGAATTAAAGCGTCTATGTATGTGCAAATTACACTTATTCAGTTTGTTATTAGATCAAACTACTGGTGTTGAATCAGGAAGACAGTCATCGTTTGTATAGCTTTTAATAAGTGTATTAATCAAATCAGAGCAAAAATCGGAATAAAGGTGTATCTATCGGTCTCAATGAGGTTTTTTCAGTACATAATTTGACAACTCGTTTTATTCCACATTGGACATTGGACACTGTTATAAAGCATTCATTCAATATATCTGCTTATTTGTGACTCTGAATTGTTTGTTGGGATTTCACACCGTTTTATTATTCAAAATGCTTTAAACTTCAATTCAGCGGTATATATCAGCTGATATAGGTTTCTATTTTACAAAATATGCTTACTAACTAAGTGCCAAAACTGGCTCATCTACCCTAGGTGGCAGGAGCATTGCTTAAAATCGATGAAAATAGTCTCTTTTTATAGTAAATTTTCACAAATAATAAGCCCCCTTTAAGGACAAACGGTTATATTTGTACTGTTTTCATTTCAATTTACGGAGTAATCACATTGATGCGTTTCTTTGGAAATAAGGAAAAACTTTTAGTTTTTTTTCCTTCGGTGGTAGTCAACATAAAAGTTAGGAAATTCGACAACACTCAAAACTCTAGGTTGCTAAACTATGCCCCATCTAGCTAATACTCTGCTGCTACAACCAGTGTTGGCTAAAATCAAGATCAGAAAATCAAAATCAGCTATTTTTAAAGATCAATATCACCTAAAATCACAGGCACCATCATCGCAAGCCATCATCATCACGAAAATCACCCGTAATTTTCGACCAATATCAGCAGTAATTTTCGATTCCCAAAATAAACCAGCATCAATATCAACCAGGATCAAAATCATCGAAGATCATAGGATCAAGAGTCATTTTGAAATTCAGGTCAGCATGCCGGATGAAATAAAAATGATGGCAGTGTTCACTCGGCTGTCAACAGTAGCAGGCCACTCTCGATGTGTGTAACACGATCGTCTGTTTACTCGGCAGCTACCATTGTGTGGTCCTCCTCATTGTGATGAGTGTGTGAGTTTTGTGATGAGTGTGTGAGTGATGACCATGTTTTGCGTCCATTGCTGCAATAGAAGCGCTCTGCCCCTCGTTGGCGATACAGCCATACAATAAAATCACTGGAAGCGGATCACATTCTTATGGAAGAGGTTTATTGGATAGCGGAAGATAAAGCGTTTATCGTGTTGTACCTTTTGACTATAGTTTTAAGATATTTTGTATAGTAAACAAGAATGCTCGGCTCTGTAAAGTTAATTCGGTTGAGCCTTTAAAATAAATCAATAAGCAAATGGCGACAGCGACTTCCGGACACCGAATATGCATCTAAAACCCATACATTATGGGTATCTACGAAATGGACTTGATGAGTAGAAGCGGAAAATCAACACCCACCGCCATTTTGGATTTCAATTTTCCACTACTCATCGTGTCCATTCCGTAGATACCCATATTGCATGGGTTTAGATACATATTCGCTGTCCGGAGGCCGCCATATTGGGCTTTGGTCCGCCGTCTTGAATTCCAAAATGGCAGTGGATGTCGGTTTCAAGCTTTGACTGTAATACCAAGGTATTGATTTTCTGTTTGGTGATTTGGTAACCTCAAAATCAGGTTCGGTTAAAATCAACCTTGATTTTGCTGATCTCAAGATCAGCAGTGATTTTCGGCCATTCCTGAGTATGGATTTTGTTTTGATTATTCTCATCACTGGCTACAACAAAATTAAAGCATGTTTTATACTAGAAGTATTGTATGCCACACAACGCTGCTGTGGTGACAGGCCCCAGAGCGTCAATATTAGATGTCTGAAACCGCACAAAGATGGAAAACATAGGGAAAATTAAGGTAATGTCGGCCTAAGTGTCCCTAATTTGGGCCCATACATAAATTCAGCAATCGACTAAATGTTCAATAGCAACCAAAAACATCCATTAGTCACATCCCAATAACACGTTCATCTAAATAAAATTGATAAATAGTGGATTTTTAGCGATGGGCCCAATCTTAGATCCATAGGCCAACATTAGGGACATTTCCCCTATCTATTTTAATAAACTTACCAAAATTACGTAAAAATTACATCAAAGAATGTTTTTCAGAATTTTGTTTTCAATATTTGTGTGTGGCACTTTACAGAGCTGTCAAACTATCGCAGTAGAGTGTTGCCATCAAATACTTGGATTTCTCATCAATTTTGCATTTATATGAATCCTGGATTCGATGATAAACAATGGGGCATATCGCCTAGAAGTGGGCATATTACCCGAGATAACAATTTTACAGCATATGTAACATTTCATGCCATTTTTTTAGAAGTAGTCTTTTAAATCTTTTTATTCAGAATTTTGTTTTGTTTTTCTTTGTTTTGTTTTCCGTCGATCTTGTTTTCCGTGCTGAGCACCAATGCTACCGACGCCAGGAAGGCAGCTCCCACACCTAGACCCTACCTATCGACCCATCAACTCATGAACCGGGGACCAACGGCTTTACTTCCCTTCCGAAGGAAGGCGGGATCAGAGATGTTATGCCTCAGAACATCCCGGTGGCGCCGACTGGGATTGAACCCAGGCCAGCTGGGGTGAGAGGTAATCACGCTTACAACTACACCACCGGCGCCGCTGAATTTTGTTTTTTATTATTGACTCTAGGCACTTTTTTTTCATTCGCTTGTTTTCCGTCGATCTCGTTTTCCGTACTGAGTACCAATGCTATCGACGCGAGGAAGGCAGTTCCCAGACCTGGACCCTAACTATCGACCCATCAACTCATAAACCGGGGACCAACGGCTTTAATCGCGGTGGCGCCGACTGGGATTGAACCCAGGCCCTTTAAGGTGAGAGGCAATCACGCTTACCACTACACCACCGGCACCGCTAATTCTTGGCACTTGACAGCTTTTAAACTTGCATAATAGGGTGCTCTCACTAATTATTTGAATTGCCCGTAATTGTTGCATTTAAATATACGTTATATTCATAGAAATATAAGGGGGCGTTTTATACACTCCCTATATTCTCAATCGAAAGGGCTTTTGAAAAAATATTAATAATTGCAAGCCATGTCATGCTCATGTTCTTCCGCCTTATGTTCTCTCACAACCATCCTTAATTTCTGGTTCCTTAACGATAATATGGATGTCAACCGAAACTGAACGATCCAACAGATATTTCAGTACAACGCACAAAAGAAGAACCTCCCTTTGGAAAACTTAACTGGAAACTGTTTCCGAGTTGACTTTCGGTCACTTTTATGGCTAAATCCCTCTGAGATCCTCCAGCCTCTCCAGCAATGTAAAGCGGGGCTTAATAGTCGTATAAATCATGGCAGGTTATGAAACTTAATGAAATTTTCGAAGCTGTGTGCTCTCGAGAGTCCAAGCTTATCACAACACTCTCCGGTCTCACAAAAACAGCAAAATCGTTCGGAGATGCTGCAGTAAGAGGCATTCCCTCCACCCCCAGAGTCCAGAACAGTTTACTATGCTGGAACCTGCAATCGAAGAGGGGTGAGGTATTTTTCATCGTCGGTATGAGACTAAAAGAACTTTTCAGTAGCATCCTTTTGAGTAGGAGAAACAGGATGCCTACACAGTGAGGCAGAAAGCGAGTGAATTATTATCCCGACTTTCATAATGGGCCCAACAGATGCCGTCCGTCGACGAGAACGAGGACCACGACGATGACGACGATGATGATACCTTGTGTTGGATGGTGGGCCTCCACTCTAATGGTCAAATGGAAGAGAATACGGCCGGCGGGGCCTGACTGCTGTTGTTACCGGAATCCAGGATGGGCAAAAACTCAACTAGATGAGATGTTAATTGTTATGATCGCATATAAAATGAATAAAGTTTGCACCGGGTGCAGCAGCAGCCCTGACTGACTGCCGCACAAGCAAAAGAACTTCTTCAGTCCTCGTAGATTGTAATCCGATAGACGGCGAGTTCGCTAGCGTCGTCAGGCTGCTGATTAAGGGGATTCATATATTGTTGGAAAGTGACGTCTTCATGATGAATTTGAAAGGTTGAAAATTCGAAAAAGATTTGGGGCCGAAAAAGTGCCTGTGATTGACCGTGCCACCTCCTTTTACCTGCCAGTGCTGATAGCAATATGGAAGCTGGTGAATAGTAGGAAAATGGTAATGTGGTTCGCTGTGCTGGCATGTTTTCATTGTTCTCGCTTCCCGGAAAGCTTTTTCATTTTCATTTCCCGTTTCTGTAGAAGATAAGATCATTTTAGATGGGATGTTGAAAAACAAAGACGAGATTCCGTTTTGAATAAAGCTATTCAAATGTCTGATTGATTTTCTGCTGGAACACTGCTCTATATATATAAAAAAAACAGCATTTCGATAGAATGTGATTAGTGCATTGACTAATAGAAAAGTTAATAGACAAGTTAACAAGTTTATCAGTATCTCTAGTGAAGACGGCGATAGGCTCAAATATTGTTCAATAAGCTATTTTGTTATTTTCTAAATAACCTAATGCACAACTGCCAACGGGGAACCTAATTCCAACTTTTTGGAAATCGTGACTTTAAGACTGTTGTTGTTATTGTTGGTACTTTCAACAGCTTTTTAACTGTGCTACCAGTTAGTTTGGATGTCAATTCATCAGCGTATAGATCATTTTTATTTAGATGCACAATACTTTGCGCCTCTCGGAAGGTCGACTGTAAATGTTTTAAATGATTGCAAGTCTGTTTGCGCGTGTATTTTTTGCGATTTTGTCGTATTTTTTTTTTAGCTATGTTCCGTAAAATTTTGGTTGTGAAGTTTTCTGTTAAAAAATCGGCTCAAATTATTTAAAAAATCGGAAAAAATCAGTGAAAAATATCCAAAGTCGGTTTTCTGAGGAATCTTATCTGTATATTGGTATCATGTTGAAACAAATCGGTACAAATACCAATATATCGTTATATCTGGCAACGCTGACGAGGAGAGAGGTTGTTGTGATGCATAGCAGAACCCGTTTTTTTGGGTTTATCTGACATTTCATCACTGACCAAACATCGCACGTATTAGAGCATCTTCACCGTCGCAACTATCTATGTTCATTGTGCGAAACCTGTACAAGGCAATATGCTTCTTGCATGGATTTTGGCGCCTGCAATTTGTTTTAATATTTTCACGTTTGTTAAAAGATGCTGTGATCGAGAACAAACTAGTGGTATTTAAGATGTGAAATTTCAAAGATCGTGTGATCTATCTGTATACGTTTATCAAACGTATACTGTGGGCTTACTTTCCCCAATAATAAGCCCTCAAACTAACGTATCACTTATGAAAGGTCCTATAATTCTATGCACATTTATCCAGTCAGTAAGCTTTTACTGGGTTTTTGAATTGTAAAAGATTAAAAATCTGTGGAAAATTAAAAAATGAGAAAATGTACTGCGAACTTATACAGACTCAGTTCTGTTAACATCATTTAATGATATGAAATAAAATTTGTCGGTTTACGGAAATCTGAATTTTTACCGACTTTCAAAACCCCAGTAAAAAAGTACTGACGCCTGTACAATAATCTAAGTGTGCGCATATCTCTTAAGTAAGTGTTCCACTTACAATCCTTTCCCATCACCAGCAGTTGCAAGAACGTGTCCACGACAGTTCTCGACTGTTGGGCCTCAAGGCCGAGATCAACCTCCAATTTTGGTCTATATGGTAACGGACGGAGGTGGTATTAGTCTCATACAATGGTCTAGGACTTGTATGACTTTAAAATTTGTATAACTAAAATACGAAATGCACAATACCTAGCGTCTCTCCGTTTCTAAATGCTTACGCCCTGACCCTGACGACGTGCACCCGAACGAAGTCGCATTCAATTTGTCAACGGCAAAACTGCATCAGTGTAATGTGATGACTTTTGGTCAATTTTACACTCAAAATCAGTATTACAATGTTCTTGAATCAGGGAATAGGGTGCTATCAATAAAGATTAACATGTATGACTATACTTCTTCTTTCCTTTATTTAACGTCGGTCTCTGTTCCGCAATCTATTGCCAATCACCGACGGACATCGATTGCCATCCATTGATGACAATCGAATGTGCAGGAAGGCAGCTTCCACACCTACGTAGGATATCGCACCCATTCACACAACACACATGGGCCGGGACCAACGGCTTTGCTATGACCAGAGATTTTTATGCCTCAGAAAAATCCCACCGACCTCGGCTGAGATTGAACCCAGACCCATTGGGGTGTTAGAAAGCAGTCACGCTTACCACTACACCACCGGCGCCGGAGAGCAGCGCGTGAGGAAATTGATACCGAGAACTATATAAATCCCCGTTGGTCATCGTAGAAAATTGTTCCTACTGATTGTCCCACGTGTGACTGTTTGTTTCCGCCGAGTGTGCTTACTTACTTGTCTATGAGCATAAACGACGCTCCCTAGCAGTTTCCACGTGCCACCACGTCGGTCCATCCGCACCATGCGCAGGATCTGGAAGAACCGTAGGCCACGCAATGCACTCGTAGCAAAGACCTGGCCGGATGTTCCCATCACAAGTACCACTATCGATGCTATTATCGTAACTACATCTGCAAGGAGGGGGGAGGGATGAAAAATAAAGTGACGATCCATTTAATTGGCTGGTTACACAATGGGCTCCAACTACTACGTGGGGACAGTGGTAACGAGGGACTTACCTATAATACAAAAAGGCCGTTTTAAAAATTTCAGCCTCCCTACGGCTCCTTGATATCGTGACCGGCATCCTGATGACCACAGTCTGCAAAAATCAAAAAGGAAACTTAGTGAGTTGAGTATTTACTTTGAAGGCCGGTGATTATGATGCTGATTATTGTAGATATATAACAGTTTTATCAAGGATACTTGACGTGCTGCACAAAGCGCCGACGAAATAGAAAACCACGATAATACTACTGAGCAAATCCACACTATCGATTTTATTTACCTTCCATTTACAATTCCATGGAGCTTAGCATAATTGTTCATTCAATGAACCAATTTTGTGTTCTGAAATTCGTATATTTTGAATATCGCTTTTTGTCAAAATGGCATATTCGATGTTTTCAAATAATCATAATACGAAAATGGGTCATCTAATAAAAAATTATGTCCGACAACTGTCTGACGCATTGAAAAAAATAACAAATTTTGAACCAAAGATGAAAAAAAAAAAAAAACTGGAATAGACTTTAGTACCAAAAACATTATATTTTGTGTTGGATCATCCTTCGTGAGGAGGGTAAAAAGTGGGATCTTTCGATGATAGATGTGTTTATATCAAGAGATCCCAACCATATAGCATGTTGCTTCCTTGGGCAAAGATGATCATGTATTTCATGTAGGCCTTCAAAACTATGGATAGTGTATAACACAATTTAACACCAGATGGCACTAATTTTTAAATAATCATATATCTACTGATCCTGCTCATATGGAGGCTTCTTGTTTTCAACAAAGTTGTTTAGATGGACTAGACCTATTCTAAGGTAAACCCTACTCAGTCTCAGTTCAGTTCAGTTCTGAATTCACTCACCAGGTGCTATTAATTATTAATGTACTTTCACTTAACATCCTTCTTGTAGAGTAATCTAAAATAAAAGGCATTTTTTTTTTTGGATAAAGAGCTGGCAGAACCCTTTAGTATTTGGAATGCAGCACTCAGCCAAGTAGTACATTTCATTCAAAAAGTAATACCTGGCTGGAAAATTATTCTAGTCAGTCCATGTCAGTTGCTTTACATGACTCGACATACTGATAAAGCAATATTAAACCGGGAAATGATCACAATAGATCTAAGAAATGGTGGCAATGATGAATATACCAAATACGGCATAAACAAAAAATAACTCAGCACCTTCACTGGATAGAAGGTTTCTGTCTTCGGCAATGTTGATCAGATGGACTCGACTTTTCTAGGGTAAACAGTTCAGGTCATAATTCACTCACCAGGTGGCGCTAGTCTGTCATTAATTTTTAACTTACTTTAATTCAACATCTTGACTAGATATATGATTATTCTATTTTGGCGCAAAGTTGTTCAGATGAACTAGACTTATTCTAAGGTAAACATTTCTGCTCAAAATGTACTGGCCAGTTGACTGGTTCTCCATTAATTTTCCAATTATTTGCTTTTACTTAACATCTTGACTAGACAGAAGGTTCCCATTTTCAGCAAAGTAATTCATATAGACTAGAACTATTCTATGGTGAATAGTCCTGCTCTGAATTCACTCAACATATGGGTAATGTTAATGGTGAAGCTCTGCAGTTGTCACTTAATAAGGTACGTTATTTTATTGTATGTAAAGCATACTATTCATTGCAGGGCACAGCCATTAGACAGTGGACTGTCCACCTCGTATGACTTGATCAGTATGGCATCTGGTTGTATTCAATTTTCCATTGTATGAAGAGCCGGAGGGTGTACCCGTAAACAGAGATCAATGTTAAAAATGTTCCTAACCGACACAGAACGAGGAGATGTCCCAATGAGTGGGGAGAAGAGCCCACCTTCAATTCAAAAACTGTTGGCAACAGGGAGTTGGCAATTACACTCTCCTCCAATACAAATCACTTCAATCGAATGAATTCATATGTTTATATGTGGAATATAAGAATACAATACAATCTTTTTACATTACCTTCTTTAACTTGCCATTTCCTAAGCTACTTAATTCTGGTCGGAAAAGACAATAACTACACACTTAAGGGGGGAAATACAAGTAACATTTTTTTTTATCGATTTTTTCATATTTTACTTCAATTTTTTTTTTAAATGCTACGAGACGAGGAAGGTATCGCCGATTAACCATAAGTTCCAGAAATCATGTTTTTCCAAATTGGCGGGAAAGACAACTCAAAAAGTTCTCATCCAAATGACTTGACCGTTTTTAACCTAGCGCATCTTAAAGGAAATAGATTTTTACTCGATGTGAACCACTGATATCATGATAAAACTAACAATAAATAATTTTCAGGTCTGCCTAAGCTGGAAAAAAACAGTGAAAAATCAACTTTTTTTTTCAGATATTTTTTTCTTAATTTTTAAATCGTTTTTTGGGTTTTAGAGGTTCGCACAGAACAAAAATCTTTTCTGAATAAGGTCCAATTGATAAAAGTGAGTTTTGTCCATTTTTCAGGTCTCTAGAACGCCCGCCAATTACCAATCCCCACCGGAGGTGACCTCCTTCCGATGTGACCCCAAGGAGCCACAGAGGTCACACACCAATGATAAAAATCTCAAATAAAGAAGAAGATTTAAACAATTTAATGCAAAAAACCCCAAACGTTTGCGTTGTTTCATTTGCTCACAAAAAAAATCCGAAAATCGTCGAGTTTTTGACGTGTTACTTGTATTTCCCCCCTTAAGGGCTATCCACATTAGATCCGTTTGCGTTACGTTGACGTTAATTTGACAGTTAGACAATAGACTTAGCTGTCATTTTACCGCAACGCGTCCTATCCGGATCTAATGTACCTTCTGACCATTATTTCATTTTTACGGATAGTCTTAACTCATTGGAGGCTATTCGTTCAATGAGGTCGATGGAGCACTCCTCGTATGTCCTGGAAAACGATCTAAACTGAGTGCTTTATCTAACTGCTCCTATACTATCACCTTAGCTTGGGTCCCATCTCATAGCTCAATTCCGGGTAATGAGAAAGCGGACTCATTGGCTAAGGTGGGTGCTATGAAAGGCGATATTTTTGAGCGACAAATCGGCTTCAACGAATTTTTCTCCATTGCTCGTCAGCAAGTCCTCATCAGTTGGCAACAAAAATGGAATGATGGTGAATTGGGAAGATGGTAATATTCTATTCTTCCACAGGTGTCGAACAAACCATGGTTCAAAGGGTTGGACATGAGCCGCTACTTTATACGCGTTATATCAAGGCTTATGTCCAATCACTGCTCGTTAGACTCGCACTTCTTTCGAATTGGGCTCTCAGGCAGCAATTCATGTGCGTTTGGCAGTTGTTATCACGATATAGAGCATGTTGTTTGGTCATGTACCTTACACCGTGTTGCCAGATCTGAGTTATCTACATCCCTCAGGACCCGAGGAAAAAAACCCGCGATACCCGTTAGAGATGTCTTGGCGAGCCGAGACCTCGACTATTTGAATTTAATTTATGTTTTTTTAAAACGGATAAATTTGAAGATTTAGCAGCAAGTGTCATCTTGTGCTCTCCCAAGTTGTTAGCTTCCCATCGGTGTACCCCCATGTTTGTCTTTTTCATCAGAGTGTCGCCTAGTTCGAGATCAAGAGCACATTGATCTCCAAACCTTGTGTTCACAATCCCTACCCTGCCATCCATTTGTTACAATTTGTCACCCCTAACCTCGAGATAGCCGCGAGTAATCGGCCCCCGCTTTACTAACGTTAGTTTTAAGTAATTTTGTTATCCAAACAATGAATATCGGCTCCGCAAAGCTACAGCAAATGAGCCTGGAAAAATAAACGAATTATTAAAAAAAAAAGATAATAAAACTAAAAGAAGACGTTTGCCTCTTTTTTTTTCCTTTGGTTTGTTTTTTTCGTCGATCTTGTTTTCCGTGCTGAGCACCAATGCTACCGGCGTGCCAGGAAGGCAGCTCCCACACCTGACCTGGACCCTACCTATCGACCCATCAACTCATGAACCGGGGACCAACGGCTTTACTTCCCATCCGAAGGAAGGCGTGATCAGAGATGTTATGCCTCAGAACATCCCGGTGGCGCCGACTGTGATTGAACCCAGGCCTGCTGGGGTGAGAGGTAATCACGATTACCACTACACCACCGGCGCCGTTCACGTTTGCCTCAACAATCTGACTACGTAGTTTGTTGACAACCCCGCAATATTCAAATACAAAAATCGAATTGATTCACATTCCTGGAACTTGGCTGCTATTTATTGAAACGTAAGCTGCTTTCTTCTGATCAAAAAGTTTTTTATAGAGCAAACATTCCGAGCTAAATGCGGCATGGTTGACGTCCAAGTTCATTTTACGTTCTTTATTTATTTTCAAACAATTAATACATTTCAATACAGTTGACGTACACTCCGACGTTTTGTAACAACACAGCCAACAACGGCTGCACCTAGAGCATCTCTCACAATTTTTGCAATCCAAAGGGTAAGCGTTCAGTTCATAATTCACTCATAAGGTAGCGCTAGTGTGACATTAATTTTTGGTTGGTCAATTTGTTCAGATGGACAAGACCTATTCTAAGGTAAAGAGTTTTGTTCAGAATTCACTCACGAGGTGGTGTGACATTCATTATTCATCGTTTGCCCTAACTTAACATATGAACTAGATAGAAGGTTTCCGTCTTCGGTGAAGTTGTTCAGATGGACAAGACCTATCCTTGGATGAACAACAAGACATTATATGAAGATACGGTTCATATCATTTCTTGTTGTTCATCAATAGCCTAGGATAGGTCAGCCTCTGTTAACGTAGTGACCTAATTTGACAACGTATTATTTTAGGTCCCTGGGCGGTAAAGGTTAATTTTATGTTCACCTTGCAACGTCGGTACACTGACTTGAATACAACTAATTAGGCTACGGCAACGGTTAACTGTCACTGGATTCTGGTTCGTTGTTAAGAAATAACGCGTTGATTGACGGTTTGAAAGATATATTTCACGTTCGGAGTTAGTTTGTAAACTGATTTTATATTGCAATCCTGGTTCGTTTTTATAACATTTCCCTCCTCATGGGTTCATATGGAAGCCTTTGTGGGTTTTAAGCTATTGTACAAATTAAGTTGTTTTTCCACATTCATTTGCCCCCTAATTTAAGCACAGTTATAATCCATTTACATGTGCTCTTTTTCAATTGTCATTTTAATGCACACATCTACTAAACTTGTCTTATTTCCTTTTCTACTAACTTGTATGCAAGTTTTGAGAGTTTGACCGAGTGTGAACTCATTGTTAACTCATGTAACTCAGTCAATATTCATCTTAATTTACTACTACTACACCACTACTACTATTGTGGAGCATATATATGTATATATTTTTTTTTCCTTTGGTTTGTTTTTGCCGTCGATCTTGTTTTCCGTGCTGAGCACCAATGCTACCGACGTGCCAGGAAGGCAGCTCTCACACCTGGACCCTACATATCGACCCATCAACTCATGAACCGGGGACCAACGGCTTTACTTCCCATCCGAAGGAAGGCGCGATCAGAGATGTTATGCCTCAGAACATCCCGGCGGCGCCGACTGGGATTGAACCCAGGCCTGCTGGGGTGAGAGGTAATCACGCTTACCACTACACCACCGGCGCCGTTAGTGGAGCATATATTGTTGCTGTCAACTCAGCAGAATAAAAAAAATTTATTTTCTGCTGCTGCAGTCGCTTGGTAGTAAGGCTAATTAACTATTGATTTTTTAGCATTAATCAATTGATCATTTTAATTCGTTTCAGGTTGAATGACTATTGGGCTGAAACAGCCTCCATATTTTTCATTGGGCATTTTAACTTCAAAATTGGCATAATATTATTTTCCCGTCCTGAAATTATAGCACAATACAACTTGCTATTTTATTCATATGAGTCATTATCTCTGTTCATCAAATTGAGTCAAATAGTAGTGGCATGACACTAAACCCTTCGTTCTTTTGTACGAACCGGTATGTATACCATTCATAAACATAACGTCAACGTCGCTTTCTTCGTTTTGCGTTGCGTAGATTGCCTTGGAACGATCCGTTTCGATTACCAAGTTACGAAAGCCGTTGTCAACTTATCGACCTAGAACTTCTCCGGACTAGAAGAGACACAAACAGAGCCCTTACCGTGGCCGATATCCTACAAGGAAGGACAGATTGTGAGGCTATCCTGAGGCAAATTGACCTGAATGTTCAACCCCGACCGCTTCGTAATAACCTTATGCTAAGACTGCCTCTACGTCGCACAAATTATGGAGCGTACGGTGCGATTTGCGGACTGCAGAGAACATTCAACAGAGTTGCATCTGTTTTCGACTTTCATCTCTCCCGTGATGCGCTTCGTCGAAAGTTTTCTTCTGTTTTTCGTCGGCAGGAGTTAAGATATTGACTATAAGATATACGTTTTTTAATGTTTTTTTTTATGTTATGACCATGCTTGAATGTATTTTTTTTTACCATAGTTGATAAGGTTAAAATCATTGGGGCTTCATCCAGCCTGTTGATGTAAAACAATAATAAACAATAAGAAGAGTTAAACCACCTAATTACAACTAGATACCGCGCTATTCCGGCGAAAATAAAAATGCTACAGACTAGAGTTTCCATTTTCCGGTGGTTTTCACCATCCCGGGATTCGGGAAATATTTATTTAATATCCCGGGAAATCCCAGAAGTCAAAAAAGATAGTAAACTGTTTTAATGTTCGTATGTTTCTAATTTCATTTAACGATGTTCTGAAATGAATGTTTCATCTCCTTAGAAGAATGATTAAAAAAGAAGATTCCTTCAATACTAGGGACACCGGATTTAACGACATATCTTCATTTTGAAAACATTTGAAATTCTGTGAAGGTATTTTTTATCATGCATAGATTTTGAAGACATTTCATGATATGTGAAGTTGTTTCAAGACATGCGGAAGCTGAAGCTGGCATATGAAGATTTTTTTTAAATAAATGAAATTTTTGATTTCATATTTTAAGTTTCTTCCTGAATATGTTGAAAATGAATAATGTAACCAAAATCCGATATTTCAGAATAAAACTTGATCGAATTGAATATTCACAGAACTTTACGGAAATATTCGAGCTGGAGATCTTTTAAATACTTCCTGATCAACGTTCAGTTTTCGGAGAATATCTTCACAATAATACTTGAACAACCTGAAGCCTTGAAAAATATCCAGAGGACTTTATTGAAATCAGCTGGAGATCTTTGAAGTACTTCCTAACCGATCTGCCATCTTGAGAGAGCCTATTGAATGTTTGACCAGTTTAAGATCTTCAGATTTCCTGATCAACCTGAATTAACTCATATCTGACCAACCAGTAATCTTGAGAGACTATCTAGAGACGTTATTTGAATTTTACATACAATTTTGCATACCTTAAGAATAATAATTGATCGACCTGAAGTCTTGAAAAAATATCCAGAGGTCTTTAAATCTCCGACCAGCTGCATATCCTTTAAATACACTCTAATCAAACTTTCGTCTGGGAAGGATGTCTAAAAGACGTCTTTTGAATTTTTGAACACTTGCATATATTGGATGGGGGTATTCCCAATCTTTTGCCTTTTTTCGGCCTGTTTTTCAATTAATTTTTTTTTCAAGGAAAATGAATAGTAATGCGCCTAACTCTTTGGGATTCTTGTTTATTGAACATTAAAGTTTACAAATAATTTTTTTTCGACATAAAAAAAGACATTATTGACGTCACAAAATGGCGACAAACAGACCCCTGTTCGCCGCAAACGCCTGGACGGGCGAAGACTTTTCTCTGGAACGGCTTCATCTGAAACAGATTTCGTGATGAAATAATAATCTGCATAAGATTCTCTGGAGCTTCTCCCGTTGGCAGCAAAAAATCTTGCAAATTAACAAAATGGCGGCCATATGAAAAAACAGGCGATTTTTAGCCCGCTTTTTTGCAACTTTAAGGTACTTCAAACAATGTTAAATGTTAATATTTTTGGCTGACAGTGGGAGAAGCTCCAACGAATTTAATAAGGAACAAAATGCGCAAAGATTCAAGTCAATATCTCTTATAGTTTCTGAGAAAAATCTTCGCCCGATAAAAAAATGTGGTTTCGAGAAAAACGCGTTTAAAGTTTTGACTTTAGTTAAAACCATTTGGGGGTTCTTACCATTAGTCAGCTATGCCTGGACACCGAATTCGCTGATCGGAAATTGGGGATGATTGGGGGGATGAAAGTATATAGTCTAAAGTACAAAAAAACGTGAAAAAAAAAATTTGACGATGTTTATCTGGCTGCGCTTGACGGGGAATATGACGTTTATGTATTCACGGAAACTTGGCTCGATGGGAGGATCAATTCAGTGCAACTGTTTGGTGACTCTTTTACTGTCTACAGATTAGACCGTAATTCATCCAACAGCATTCGTACTCGCGGTGGTGGTGTGCTCATCGCTGTTTCCAACGAATTCGCCTCCTGCGTAATCTCCAACGAACTATTTACTACAATTGAAGCGGTTTGGGTTAAGGTCAGCCTCACTTCGCGGGACATCCTCATTGGAGCGGTGTATATTCCCCCTGAACGTCGACATGACTGCACCACAATGCAGCTTCATCTGGATGCTACCGAATTTGCATCGTCCATGGCTGATATAACGGATGTGCTTCTTCTGCTTGGTGATTTTAATCAGCCTGGGCTTAGCTGGTCACCCTCAGGCCAGGGTTATGCGTTTCCAGATCCGATTGCATCTTCAACTACTCCTGCCAGCCGCTTGCTTGTTGACGGCACGGCTTTTCATGGACTGAGCCAGATAAACCTTGTTCCCAATTTCCAGTCTCGTTTTCTTGACTTGGTTTTTGTTAGCAAAAGTGCACTTCTGGACTGTGTCGTCGTTGAAGCGCCTGATGTCATCGTTCCTCTTGACAATTTCCACCCTGCTTTGGATATATCTATCGCGAACGGATCTCAAATTCGTTTTGATGAAACCATGACTGCCACTCGGCTCAATTTCCGGAAGACCGATTTCCGTTTGCTGAGACGTTCCTTGTCCCGGATCAACTGGAATGTGTTGAATGACCTTGATATCGATACAGCAGCCGCTCGATATAATAGCCTTTTGCGCGACTGTGTTTGTGCTTCAGTACCGAAGTGCCAACCTCCAAGAAAACCACCTTGGTCTAACGCTACTCTCCGCAACCTGAAACGAGTGCGATCTAGAGCTCTCCGTGCTCTCACTCATCGACGATGTATCCTTACCAAGCGAAATTTTTCAATTGCCAGTAATGATTATCGCCACTACAACAAGCTTCTTTACAAGAGGTATGTAATTCGTACTCAACATAATCTGCAATGCCACCCCAAGGGATTCTGGTCGTTTGTGAATACTAAGAGGAAGGAAACTGGACTGCCGTCAAAAATGTTTCTCGGCAATGACGTAGCATTGACAACTGAGGACAAATGCAGCCTATTTGCTAGGCACTTCTTAAGCGTCTTCTCGAATGACTCCCCATCGCAAGCAGAAATTGAGCGAGCCGTCCGTGATGTGCCAACCGACGTCGTAAACATGGATGTTTTTGTCGTAGATGTACAAATGGTTATCTCTGTGATGAGTAAAACCAAATCATCATTTTCACCAGGTCCGAGTGTTATTCCATCTGCAGTCCTAAAAAAATGCTCCGATATCTTAGCTGCTCCGTTGTCCTTGCTCTTCAACCTGTCACTTCGTCAACAGAAATTTCCCGCACTATGGAAACGGTCTACTATGTTCCCTGTTTTCAAGAAAGGAGACAAACGTAATGTGGAAAACTACCGTGGGATTACCTCGCTTGGGGTTGAATCTAAGGTGTTTGAGTCGCTGATAAATGAGAGATTGTTTGCTTCCTGCAAGCATTACATAAGTACATGTCAACATGGTTTCTTTCCTGGCCGCTCCGTGGAAACTAATCTCGTCAGCTTTACGTCGTTCTGTATGGAAAATGTATGCAAGAAACTTCAAGTGGATGTCATCTACACTGATCTTAAAGCTGCGTTTGATAGAGTTGTGCACGACGTTCTGCTAGCAAAGCTTGAAAAAATTGGATGTTCTGTTTCCTTCTGCAGCTGGCTTAGATCGTACCTCGTGCAACGTGAAGTTACTGTATGCATTGGAAACTACTCATCGTACTGTTTCTCGAACAGATCAGGAGTTCCACAGGGTAGCACTTTGGGACCAATGCTCTTCTCTTTATTTGTGAACGATGTAACGTTTATTCTACTACGAGGAGGTAAATTGTTTTTTGCCGATGACTTGAAGATTTATCTAGTCGTTCGAGGCTATGCCGACTGTTTAGAACTACAAAACCTTCTTGAAATCTTTAATGATTGGTGTGAACGTAATTTTATGGTCCTGTGCGTCTCAAAGTGCTGCGTAATTAGTTTCCGTCGAACTAGGACTGCCATTTTGTTTGATTATAACGTTGCTGGAACTGCAGTTCAACGTGTCGATCACGTTAAAGACCTCGGTGTCATGTTGGATGAAAAGCTCACATACACTCGCCACTTCTCAACCACGATCGACAAAGCTAATCGACAGCTTCGATTCATGTTCAAGATATCTAAGGAATTTCGTGATCCTCTGTGTTTTAAAGCCCTTTACTGTTCATTGGTACGCTCACTACTGGAATTCGCGAGTGTAGTCTGGAATCCCTACCAAGCTGTATGGAGTGGACGATTCGAAGCTGTTCAACGCAAATTCGTCAGATACGCACTGCGCTATCTTCCATGGAGTGACCCGCTGAATTTACCACCGTATGCTGACCGCTGTCGTTTACTGGGTTTGGATACTCTTGCTAAGCGACGAAACATATCGCAGGTCGTCTTCGTTGCTAAAGTTTTACTCGCAGAATATGATGTTCCTGAGTTACTGGCCAAAATTAATCTGTATGCTCCTGCCCGAACACTCCGTCCGAGAACCTTGCTACATGAAGTAGTACATGCAACCAACTATGCTGCAAACAGTTCCTTTGTCGCCATGATTCATCAATTCAACGAAGCCTCTGACCTATTTGACTTTGACATCAATGCCTCGATGTTTCGTCATCGTTTGCTGTTAACCAATTTTTAATTTTTAATGAGTGACTACATTTAGATTTAAGTGTTTCATTGAGACTATCAAGTCAGATGGACTATAATAATAATAAATAAATAGATACGTATTTCGACTACAATGTGCAGCTTTCATCAGTGTCATTCCCACTAAAGAACTTATCAAAATCTAACCCCCTTAAGTACTCATCCCCTAGGTAAAAAAAGTCAAGATCATAGGTATAAAAATGAAACTACAATGTGTTGAATCGGAACCTACCTAACTAATAAAAACCAAAGATTCAAGTAAGCTAAAGGAGAAAAATCTCTCTAATAAGGAAAACTCTCTAATAAGGAAAATCCTCAAAGGCTTGGTAGAATTCCAAGAAAGATTTAAAGTTATAAAAGAGTCTCAAATTAAAAAATCCCTGGGTACACGCGATCCCGGGATTTTTAAATTAATTTCCTGGGATTCGGAAATACCGGGAAATGTAACAATGCCTGGATTTTCATCCCGGAACATCCCGGGATAGAAGCTCTACTACAGACAGCGAATCGAATGCGAGCACAACAAACAACGCTGAAAAAACGGCTGACAAACATCAAACCACTGTGTTGGTTTGGGCACTACCTAGAACTTATTTTTGATATCTATATTCCTTAGTGAACCTGATGGTAGATGTCACTCTTTTTTTGCGTGGAAGGCATGATGAGTCAACGTCACATGCTTTGATCAATGCCATTTTTTTATTCTATGGGCCGACTGTGGAAAATGTAAAGCTCACTTTTGATACATAGTATTGCACGTTACAACTCAATTAAAACTCGCCAGTTCCAGCTACGACGTTTGATGTTGATACCACAACTGGCGACACAGGTACACAATTGATACCAAAGGATACAAAATTGGATTTTTGTTCCCTAGGGTTACTGAGAAATGTGAACCTGGTTATCCCTTTCCTGCCGAAGCCATACAATTGTGTAGCTGATGTTTTCTAAATAACTTCTGCGTATTTCCCGTGCATCGAATTGTTCGATTTTAATATGGTTGCCCATCACGATTGATGATAACCAGAGTGGAAAATTTAATGCTCTTATTTGTATTGTCGCTGAGTGTAGGAAACAATCTAGTGAGCAGTATTGCTCAAGATTGATATTATTAAAAATAAATATTTAATTAAAATATAAATATTTACATATTATTAAAAATAAATATTTTATTAAAATATAAATATTTATATATACAAACAAATTTAAATAAAAACAATTTCGTAAATTTAGGTTAAAACTGAACAATTTTTTTCTTTTTTTATTATAATAATAAAAAAAAATGATTTGCCTGATAAAAAGGATTGCCTGAAGGGGTTAATCATAAAGATTTAACGCATTATTCATTATTATATTTAATAGAATTTAACTATTTCCAAAAGCTTCAAAAACTTTTGTGCATCATACACTAAAATATAAAAAAGATAAGCTAATTAAGTAATTGGGTTCATACCCCACTTATATAGGTTATAATCCTTTTATTTTTAATTAAAAAAATTTCTAATAATATTTTTCTTATTATATTAATTTCAGGTTCTTTTGCAGTTTGACTGCTTCAAATCCGCATTCCTGTGTAAAAGTTTTAGATAACTAGCTTGAGACATTCTTTGATTCTAGTAAATTAAATTTATTAGCTGGGGATTTTGATATTAATTGGCGTGACAACTATAATTCGAATAATTTGAAACGGTTAACTCAATTTTTTTTTCAATTTAAAAAAAAAAAGGTTGATGAATGGACGCGAATTTCCAGGCACAGTAGAACTTTTATTGACCACGTTTACTTTAATTTTTATTCTATTTGATCTGTTACGGATACTGATTTGCAAATAGCCGAGCATGCCCAAGTAACATTTTAAGTTTTATGAAGTAATACAAAGCTACTATAAAACAACATTGATGCATCCGCCAAAACCTCATTAAGACTAGAATCTGTCTAGTTGGCCCATCCTGGAGAAGGTTCTGAAGGGTATATTTTCGAAGCTCTTCAAGATTGATTTACTGCAAAAAGGTTGTATAGCGAACGTATTGAGAACCATTTGAAACCCGTATTTAAGCTACAATAAAAGCTATTTGGCAACACTAAAAACCTTTTTCAAGCCATTTTTCCAAGCCGCTTGCTGAGTCCACTAGAAAAATCATCAATCAAGATAGAAAAGGATTCAAAAATACCATCCGATCATATCAATATAAATGAAATATAAACTGATCATATAAAAAGCCTATTAAATATCCAAAATTATTAAAATTGTTCTCATAAAGAGGCCAAGTTAAAGGTGCCATATTAAATCTTGTGTGGAATGTACTTGAAAACATCGAAAAAAATAAGTCCGCCCTCGGAAAACGTTGATCGAACTTATTATTTTTAATCGAGAAGAAAAATTAATTATTCTTCAGATTGATCATTAAACTCAGCCGACGTATGTTTTATGATTATCGTATTTCAAATGTCTGCTCATTCCTAAATTGACCAAAATAAAGTTATATCCATGAAAATACACATTGAAAACGAAGTTTGTAAAAATCAAACTAAATAATTGTAATATGGCGGTGGCTTAAAAGTTGATTCGCGTGGGCCATTTGTGAAAAAGTTGTTTTGCTTTAATGAAATCCCTAACAAACTCATAAGGTTTTAAAATAGCTTTTATCAAGAAAACTTCCTGACTGAATTGTATTTATCTTAAGCCATTTTGCTTGATCTAATCCCGTTCAGACTTATGGCTGCATTTATAGAGGCAAAGTTGCCTACAAAAAGTTAAACGTCAAAGTTTGTTTATCTTTCGATAGTTGCGTTGTTCGATCATTGCAACGAGGTTTTACTTCAGCGTTCCTCCAGGGGATTTTCTCCCGCTGAATTGAAAGCAGTTACTAAGGAAGTGTGCGGAACTGTTTTGCAACAATTCGCATATATTGCAACAACAACAGCTGGAAGCTCAATCGCTCCCGTAAAATATCCCCTTCTTCCGGATGATTCCCGAAGTGCACCATCAAACGATGCAAATGAAATTAAGTACGTTTGAATGAAATTTCGAACCGTTGAATAAAATTACTGCTACAATTCAGCAGCTACTTGGCATCCATTCTGATTTATGGAACAATCCATTTAGTTTAAATACAGCATTTCAAAGTGTAAAACATTTCTGGTTAGTAACTCAGCTTATTACTGTTTTAAAAACCTTTTAAAGTCGGTCGAGAAAGTTGTTTAAAAATAAATTTAAAGCAGCTCTCAATACCTCTGTTCTGTAAATCAATCATAAACTTCCCAAGTAAAATTTTAAGTTTTATGAAATACTACTATAAAACAATATTCATAAAACCCTGGTCAAAACTGATTTTCCATTGATGCATCCACCAAAACCTCATTGATGCTAGAATCTGTCTAGTTGGCCGACTCTTGAAAAGGTTCTGAAGGGTATATTTTCGAAGCTCTTCAAGATTGATTTACGGCAAAAGGTTTGTACGATCAACGCATTGAGATCTATTTCAAACCCGTATTTAAGCTTCGATTAAAGCTATTTGGCAACAATTAAAACCATTATCCAAACCATTTACCCTAGCTGCTTGCTAAGTTTACTAGAAAAACAACAATCAAGATACAAAAGGATTCATAAATACCAACCGATCTTATCAAAATAATTAAAATAAAAACTGGTCTTAATAAAATCCTGCCGAATTTCAAAAATTATATTATAGTTCTCATGAAATGGCCTAGTTTTAGGTGTCCCATAAAATTTGATGTGAAATGTACGTGAAAACATCGAAAAACTTGAGTCCGCCCACGGAAAACATCGATTTTACTAATTATTTAACATTAATAAAAGCAGATCGATCATTAAGCTTAGCCAAGATTTTTATTTATCATGATTTTTGAATTCTAAATATTTTTTCATTGCTAAATTAACTAAAATAAAGTTAGAAATTAAGATTGAAAATCGAAGATTGTAAAAAACAAACAAAATAATTTTAATATGGCGGAGACATAAAAGTTGATTTTCATGGGTCATTTGTGAAAACGTTATTTTGCTTTCAAGAAATCCTTAACAAAATCATAAGGTTTTTAAATGGCGTTTATGAAGAAAACTTGTAGACTGAATTGTATTTATCTAAAGGCATTTTGCTTGATCCTAATCCGTTCAGATTTATGGCAGCATTTATGGCGGCAATGTTGCCTACAAAATGTTAAACGTCAAAGTTTGTTTATCTTTCGATAGTTGCGCTGTGCGATTCAGCGTTCTTCCAGGCGGTTCTCTCCCGATGGCTTGGAAGCAGTTACTCAGAAAGTGTTCACAACATATCGCATTTCGCACAGCTATAACCTCGATCATTCCCGAAAAGATCCCTTTCTTCCGGATGGTTCTGGAAGTGCACCATCAAACGATGAAGGAATGTAGGTTGAATGAATTTTTTCAAGTGATGATCCTTTCACTGACTAAAATCGCAGCTATGGATCGAAAACCAACTAGTGTCCGCTAACTGACAGTTTTAGTGGTTTGCTGTCGGTGCTGACGCAAGTTATTCCGATCTTCCTCTATTCGCAAGGTCTGGAGAAGGCTGGTCTGTTTTCAGACTGTTTTGACAATGTTTTATGAATTTGAGGACCACGCTCACTTCACTCTTCTCCACCAGATGCTCAGTCGTTGATGGTACCCGTTCCGCCGGACGTGCTGGTTCTTGTAAAAAACTAAATTTTACTGAAATCGACTTCCCTTCGGTCGTTAGCATCGCTTGAATTTCTCCTCCAACTTCTTTTATCCTTCGAGATATCCTTGTCATAAATTTGGTTTTTATTCACTATGAGGATCCATCCTTAAAGTTCAATTTGTAAATAGCGGTGATTTTATGATACACTTTTAAAAGCCTAAAAGGCAACAATATATGCATTTCACTTTCATTTAAAACCGAATGGCTTAATGATTGCTTTTATAATGATAGAACAGGTTTATAGAGTATTTTATCAAGACATTAATAAAAAAATGCTAATGAAGTTTATGATTGATTTTTAGAACAGTTTTATGGTGGGATTGAGAACTACTTTAAATTTAATTTTAAAACAAAACAGTTTTTGACTTCTCGCCAGACTGTAAAAGGTTTTTAAAACAGAAAAAAAGGTGAACTACTAAGCAGTAACGTTTAACACTGTGAAATGCTGTATTTAAACTAAATTGATTATTTATTCTTATTATAAAACCATCATAAATCAGAGTGGATGCCAAATGATTGCAGAATTGTTACTTGGGTGAGACCTAAAAAAATAATGTATTCGATAAAATTAATCATAACAATGACTTAATAAAATTGAAGTGCTGAAGGACATATTCGAAACAGGCTGTTTCGAATCTAGTTGAGAGAAGCATGGGTTTTTCATTCACGGCCGGTTATTTAGATGAATCTACAGCTGTTCTAACTAACGCTTTGAAACCGTGTACCAATCAATCAGTTGGGCACAAGTTTGTTGCTTTGAGATGCTTGAACAGCTGGTACAATTTGGATCATTTGCGCCTTAAACGTAAAATGGACAATGGTACAACAAATATTGCAGATCAAATAGTGATAATCATCGGAATAGGCGCACAATCGTGCGTAATAAATACGCACAATCGATAAAAAAAAATTGGTTTTGAATATGTCCAGAGGAATATTGATCAGCATCATAACTACAGCAAAGAGATCTTGATAAGATGTTCATTCTTCTTCTTCTTCTTCTTCTTCTTCTTCGCATTTCAAGCTTATTGCATATCGCATATTAGCTTATTGCGTGCCCTCAACTTAGTGTTTTAGATGCACTTCCACAGTTATTAATTGAGAGCTTTCGATGCCTGTACCATTTTTGCATTGATATAATTGTGTAGCAAGTCCAATCATACTTCTATGCCCAGGGAAGTCGAGAAATTTTCCAACCCGAAAAATTTCTAGACCGGACCGGGAATCGAACCCAGCCACCTCCAGCATGGTCTCGCTCTGTAGCTGCGCCTTTACCGACTGAGCTAAGGGAGGCCTAGTAAAACTGGTTACAAGAAAATCCTTGGAAGAGAACTTGTCAACATTTCTTAACAAATCAAGCTGAACAATGTATTAGGTCCTAAGTAACAATGACAGATTCTCTTCTTAGATTTTCTCTTTACATACTCATGGCCATGTTGAGACATTCCTAGCTATTTTCAGCACACAGATCGACGAAAGAAGCTATTATCTAGCTTCTAATACGACAAACACGTCAAGAAACGGTTTTGCACCCAAGGTATTAACGAAAGAGAAAGTCCACGAAGAGAACCGATCAATGTTACTTAGGACCTAATGCAATGTTCAGCTTGAAATGTTTCCATGTTGAGCTCAAATGAAAGGTTTTGTGCCTTAATTAAATGCCTCGGTTATGTTGTCGTGAATATTGATTTATCTCTAATAACTCTCTATCACTTCATCCACGTTCCTTTTCATAAAACGACAATCAACCACCGCATGGAGACGCGTGGTGCTCCACACAGTACCAACACCTTAGCGAATGCACGGTCGATACATAAATCACGCATTCACACTCACCTTTGCTATCTAAATAATTCACTAAAATCAAATTACTTCATCAACCAGAAACTTTTGTTTACCGTCCGTAGTCGTGGTGAAATTTATTAACATTGTGTAAACACAGGAAATGCTCGCATGACGTGGATTATTACTGTTTGTCTACACTACGCGATAGAGTACGCTAGAACCATACAGTGTCGCCATCGGTCAGTCATGTTTATCATGCACAAACCTTGGCATGACCTACTAACTGCTCCAGCACACGGTTACTCATTCCATTCAGTGTCGGGTTGGGGCGTGGCATGCCAGTTAGATGTTTATTTCACCGGCCTAACCGCAGGTGAGCTTTAATTGATTGTTCCATATCCGACCTGAAGCCACGCGATAATTCCAGAGGGCTATTCACTGAAACTAGAAAACCGTATGCCTGGAAGTAGCTTCATGACGTGGTGGTTAAGGTGTTTAAGTTTAGAGTGAAACGACCGGGGCAACACCGAAACTGGGATGATCTATTCCCATGCTGCACCGATAGCCGCACACGCAATCAGCCCGTAGGAACAGTAAATTTAATCTATCGACATTGACGTTTGGTCTCCATCAGGAGTGCCAAGTGAACGGGCAAGGTCGGCAAGAGTGCTTAACGCGTCCCAGTGGACATCGAACGACGGTGACGATGACGGTCGTCAGTTCAATTCATTTCGCACAATTTGCCAATCACCAATCAATCAACTTGATATGTTGACTCTCACGTCGTCGGGGGTTTGTGGTTCCGTGATGGCATCACTGGATGCATTCCTCGAGAAAGGTATTCACTTGATGGCATGCGACAGGAGCTTTCAAATGATGTTTTATGGTACTTTAGGTTAGTGTTTCTTCCTTAATAGATTCCCTTAAACAGTAGCATTTTCCATGAAAATCTTGAAAGCAACCCCAACTCAACCGTAAGCCACAGCTCTACAGTTAGCAAGTTAAACATCATAATCCACTTGTCTTGCGTACACAACAAAAGTACCTCCCGATAATTGCATTGTTTGATCCGTTATAGGCTATTGATTGAAGCTCAAACGATTTATGATTCATCCATCGGTTGCCCGGTTGCACAGTAAAAAATAAATTTTAATATTACATCCAAGACGACGCACTTCAATCATATCGAAAATCTCATGTAATTTGTATGGCCATAACAATAAACAAATGCAGTGAGAGCAGCGTAATTTCAGTTCAGGCACTGTATTAATGATAATTTTTCCGTTTTGGCAAGTAAAATTACACCATATTTTCGACACGGTTGAAGTGCACCCACATTGATTTGATATGAAATTTATTTTTTACTGTGTGCTTGACGGAAACCGAAGCTATAAATGACGACAATTTTCTAGCTCAATTACGATAGATTCGGTTCCACCCCTATTCGCTCGTATGTCTTTGTTTGCAGCACATGCTTATATACGTAAACATATAGGTTTATGAAAAAAGATACTCACCGCAGGAAGAACTCGATTGAAAACCATATGACTACGATAATTTCCATGACGAATAAGATGGCGATTGCTTGTTCCTCGTATTCCTGAATAGTTGAGAAGACACTTAAGGCCAAACATGTGAACACCATGAAGAATCTGTTGAATAGAACGAAAAAAAAAGCGAACGAAGAAGAAGAAAACGGGTTAGAGTAATGCTCGTAATACAGGAAATTAGTATATATTCTTTGCTTCTTGGCAAGTTCCTTCCGTGAGTGGAAGGATTGATAGTAAAAGTGGACAGGGAGCTCCATGAGTTTGCGACCTTGACCAAAGCAATTTGCGAGCGATGTCGGGTTGGTCGTCGTGAAAGTGTGATTAGAAGTTGGTGTATTGGACACTACAGTCATCGTCGTCGTCATCGTGGTCATCAGCTGTAATGGCGAGGCGAGTGCGATGTCAGCTTTTCGTTGAAGTGAGTTGGTTCTTTGTGCTGCGAGGATAGGCAGGATATTTATTTCCCTTTGTTCTGTATGCGAAAAGCAATGTATAGCACTGATATCGGAAATTATTGCGAGTCTTTATTGTGTGAGGAAGTTGACTGTCCCACTCGGAATCGATAAGGCGATTATTTAATTAGGAGGGTTGAATGGTATCAAACTGAATCGATATGAGATGCGTTATCATGTCAAAGTGCTCTAGGACACTAAGAGAAATCGGTTCGCCAACAAATGCCCGAATAAATATTTTCAGCTTTGAAAGTTTCTGGAAATATTCTTAGATACATTTTAGAACTGAGGAAATTTTCGGAACTACCTAACTCAATGTTAGAAACAATCATTATTGTGGGGACCTGTCAATTTTGGAAAACATGCTTTTGTATATAGAAACTAACAAATGATCCATATTAATTGAAAATTGCTCCTTTAAAAACACCCAAATGATCCATAGAATTCCGGTGAAAGTTCTTTTCATATAATGCGTTTATTTTTTCCAGGCTCATTTGCCGTAGCTTTGCAGAGCTGATATTCATTATTTAGATTACAAAATCACTTAAAACTGACGTTAGTAAAGCTTAGGTCGATTACTCGCGGCTATCTCGAGGTTAGGGGTAACAAATTGTAACAAATTGATGGCAGGGTAGGGATTGAGAACTCAAAGTTTGGAGAGCAATGTGCTCTTGATCTCACACTAAGCGACATACTGATGAAAAAGACAGACATGGGGGTACACCGATGGGGAGCTAACAACTTGGGAGAACATAAGATGACACTATCTACCAAATCCTCAGATCTATCCGTTTTAAAAACACATAAATAAAATTCCAATAGTCGAGATTTCGGTTCACCAAGATGTCTCTAAGGTTGTTTTCCTCGGGCCGTGAGGGATGTGGATAACACGGATCTAGCAACACAATGGAGGGTGCATGACCAAAGCACGTGGTCCATCTTCGAATCTAACGAGCAGTTATTGGACATGAGCCTCGACATGACACGAAAAAAGTCACGGCTCTTGTCCAAACCTTTGAACCACGGCTTCTTCGACACCTGTGGGAGAATAGAATGTAACCATCTTCCCAGATTTCTCTCATTCCATTTTTTATTTTTATTTTATTTGTTTTTCTTCATCGGACTTAACGTGCCTAAATGAAGCCTGATGGGGAAAAGCCTAGAAAAGGCGTAAACACTCCATATCTTTTCGAAATACATGAATCACAATAATACAATATAATTACAACGAACATTAATCAAGTCTATAGCATAAAAAAAAGTTATCCTCCTATGGCATAGAGCTGTCCGTGAAACAAGTAGAAGTCCTCGTCATGCAGTTGAACCGGAAACAAAAAATAAACAGGTAGCATAATCTTTCACGTGTACATTAAATGGACAGCTACTCACCTTCTCAGGAGTCTGCGTTGAAAACGGTTACGAAAGGTTTCCGCTGCACAGTTAAAGTCGAAAAACTCGTAATACTCGTTGAAACTCCCAGACATGAACCGTATTGGGTCATGCAAGCTGTAGTTTGCAGCACGAGGTCCAAGATGCAGGAAACTCCTCGACCGAAGAACTCGTTCGGGTGCGTAGATTTCGAATTCAGCCAAGATTTCTGGAGAGTCGATATCACCAATAAGTACTTTCGCTGCGAACACGGCCTGACTAATCGTCCGCCTATGTTCTAGTGTTCCAAGACCCAGGAGTTAACAACGATCTTCGTACGGCGGAAGGTTCACAGGGTCATTCCAAGGAAGGTGACGAAAGGCATACCGAACAAATTTCCTTTGAAAAGATTCAATCCTCTCTATCAAAATTGCTTGATACGGGCACCATACTACCAAGCTGAATTCCAAGATCGGTCGCACTAGAGAGCAGTATAGAGCTTTCAGACAGGCAGGATCGCGAAACTCGTCAGCAATCTTGAAAATGAACCCGAGTTGCCTGTTAGCTTTCGCAACGATGCCCGAGTAATGCAGTTTGAATGTTAAGGCGCAGTCCAGCGTGATTCCTAGGTCACGAACATTGTCCACACGTTGCAGAAGTTAGTGATTTATCGTATAGTTGAATGCCACTGGTTTCAGCTTGTGATGAAATGAGATAATATTACATTTTTGTACATTCAACGTGAGATAGTTTCTTGAGCACCACTCTTCGAAAGTATCGATTAGGTACTGAAGCCGCAAGCAATCGGCGAAGCTACGAACAATAACATAGATCTTCAAATCATCCGCGTAGAACGATCGGCAACCAGTTGGGAGGATCAGTCCGGCCTCATTCACAAAAATCGAGAATAGCAATGGTCCCAAGTTGCTACCTTGAGGAACTACCGGAGCTGTTTGTAAAATAGTCCGATTGCTCTGATCCGATTCTAACACAAAGTTCCCGATTGGTCAGATAGGACTTGAAACAACGAGTAAGCCCGAGGATACACCGAGTTTTTCAAGTTTAGCTAGCAGTATGGAGTGGTCAACCCGGTCGAATGCAGCCTTAAGATCTGTATATACAACGTCCACCTGCGCTCCAGCTTCCATACTCCGAAGACATAAAGAAATGAACGGAGCTAGATTTGTTGAAACTGATCTTTTGGGATAAAAACCGTATTGGTCAGGAGAAATATAATTTCTGCAGCTAGAGAATAATGCGTCGTTGATGATGATTTCGAAAACTTTGGAGCAGGCACTGAGTGATGTGATCACTCGGTAATTTTCGACGTTTCTCTTGTCTCCTTTCTTGTAGATCGAGAACATGAATGACGATTTCCAACGCGTAGGGAACTTCCCCTGCGGTGTTGTACGCTCTGAACAGCATCGCAAAAAAAAAATAAAAATGTACCGTAAGATTTAATAAAGAGAAACCAATCGTTGAGATATTGTCAAAAGCCTAACACTGCTTCTTGACACCAAACTCGGCCTACGGATTCTAAACTGAGCCTAACGCATTGAAATGCTATTAAAACGCCAATGAATTCACTTCGGCCTACTGGATGAAGATAAAAATCGATTCGGTCGGAGCGCTTCTTTTGTTTTTGGGAATAATGGGTGCAAACCTTCATATCACGCGTTCTCATTGACATCGTTCCGTAGCTTATTAACTAAAGTATCGTACCAAATGCATAACTGCTGGTTAACTCTGAAATCATGGATTTATTATCTCGATAGGCCCAAAATGGGCGATTAGGCCGAAGTAGTTCTCTACCCTAATTGAAAAGAATTCCGTAAAGGCGATTCGACGATCAAAAATATCGCCTTCCATAGCGCCCATTTTAGCCAACGAGTCCACTTTCTGGTTACCCGGAATAGAGCAATGAGATGGGACCCTGACTTAAGTGATGGTATAGGAGCAGTTAGATAACGTACTCAATTTGGCTCGGATTTCAGTCAGGAAATACGAGGAGTACTTCATCAGCCTCATAGAACGAATAGCCTCCAATGAGCTAAGACTATCCATAAATAAATAAATAAATGGTCAGAAGGTAGTGGGGCAATTTGCAAATCCAGTGGAAGCGTTTTTAGTTGACCCATCTGTGAAAAAAAAACTCCTATTGTTACTGACATGGTGGTACTTGTTTGCAAAAAAATAAGGGGACAACCATCGACCGATGGTGATCTGGTATTCCAAGGATTTCTTGCACCATGGTCAGATCAAAATTTACAGAGGAACTATAAAAGCCTTGAAGGCAAACACTAGAGGAATAGGAAGAAGAAGGGCCAATCTCCAGCGTCATGTACTCGTAATAGAGACTCATGAATCTTGTTTGAGGATTTCTGTCGAGCAGCTTCTCAAAGTTTTCTATTACCAATGGGTTCATTACTTCACGACGGATAAGCAACCGGAAGGACAGTTCCGCGAAACGATCTGTCGGTGGGAGAACACCCGCGAGTACTTTGAGGATCATCGCATACAGCATTTAAAAAATATAGGCATTAGACCTGTTCATTTTAAACGAAATGTTCGGAATGTAACGGGTCAACCGTGATTACTGTTTGTCATGTTAATTTGAACTTTTGTGCAAATTTTCAGCAAAATCGGTGTTGATTTAGAGGTGCTTCTAGTTAATTTTATGTTTTCAAGGTAATTTACGGCTTATAATATTTGTATCTCGAGACTGAAACAACGAAAGCTGCTGTAACAAGCTTATGTTTTTTTTTTAAATTGTGAAATGTGTTTGGACTGGTCTCACCATGTTAATTTGATCCTCCAATCCATAGGTAATTTTGATTTTCTCTAAGCCTTGCATCTCATTTCGTGATGCACCTTTGTCGTAATACTTCCTTTAACGAACACAAATTGTCTCGCATTGCCATGGTCTCCTGGGAGGAGGTTCGCGTCTAGTGCTTTCCCCAGGAACAGTTCGCGACCACCAACTGCCACCCGTCCAGTCTTGGGCGTATCCAGCGAGGCATCTTTCATATTGCTCGCAATCTCCAACACCGACGAGAGACCAGCAGCCGAGCACTTTTGCAAGCGACAAACTTGCTGATTCACGGTAACGTCGGCCACCGAATCACCACAAAAACTCGCGACGAACACATTATCAACACGTTCGCGGGCTAATTCACCAACCGGACCGATCTCTCAATAGAACTACACGCCGAAAGTGTAGCATCTGAACTCGGCGAACCGGCGAGATGGACCAGCCATGGTCTTAGCCTGTCTGAAAAGACAAATCCAAAGAAAAAAAAAAAAAAAAACTCGGCGAACCGAGCTCCCAGGAGGCATTGAAAATCCGAAGCAGAACAATGGAACTGAATCTGCGTTGTATATTTTGGAGGTTAGATTCAAGTCCAACCGAACCACTCAAGGCAAATACAGGCAAAACACGATATATCACTAAATGATAACTTTATGAACACTTAAAACTAAATTTCAGCACACAAATTAACAAATTTAAAGCCAAAATGTGTTTAATTCGCTTACGAAAAATACGCAGCAATTGAAAAACACGTCACCTTCCAAGCGCAGCCTACTGCGATCAACAATAACTTCACTTTTTGATCCTAATCTAAAAAACTGACAGCTTGATTCCATACAAAGTGACATTAAGGGGCGCTAATAAAGTGATTTTTGAAAATGTATTCGTTCTTATTTAAAATAGTTCCAGTGTACCAAAATTGATGAAATTTTGGGTTTGGGTTCCATTTTTAATGCAAATTTAGAATGTGCATTTACCTTAATACCCTTAAAGAACCCAATTGCTAATAATTCATCCTTTCTGACAACGGTTTGGCCCATCGGCAAGCGAGGGCTTCATCAATTCGAGCTGAGGAAAATGACATTCGGTGCCTCCCTTAGCTCAGCCGGTAAACACGCAGCTACAAAGCAAGACCATGCTGGAGGTGGCTTGGTTCGATTCTTGGTCCGGTCTAGGATTTTTTTCGGAAAATATCTCGACTTCCCTGGGCATAGAGTATGAATGTACTTGCCACATAATTATACTAATGCAAAAATTGTTCAGGCAATCAATTAATAACTGGGGAAGTGCATCTATAACACTAAGTTGAAAGCACTCAATCAGCTACTATGCAATAAGCTTGAAATACGAAGAAGAAATAAGAAGAAGAAGAATACCAAGAGCAAGAATACTAATGAGAAGATATCTTATTCTTATTTTTTTCAAATTTCGTAAAAATTTTAAAGACCTTGTGTCAATGGCGACCTGGTTTCAACGAGAATTACTCCATCAGATATTTTTGGCAACGCTATATATTTTTGTCCGATCTTGGGTTTCACTCTGCGGATAAAAGTTTATCAAATCTTTTCTCTGCTGCCCAGGAGAATGTAAGGCCTCCTTTAGTTTAGTCGGTAAAGGTGCAGCTATAAAGCTAGACCATGCTGGAGGTGGCTTGGTCCGGTCTAGGGATTTTTCGGGTTGGAAAATTTCTCGACTTCCCTGGGAATAGAGCATGATTGAATTCCCTGGTGTAGAGTGCAGGTCGGACTCGATTATCCGGAGTATCGATTTTTTTTTCACTCCGGATAATCAAATCCTCCGGATAATCGAATCACAAGAAAAAAAAATTAAAAATCTGCCCCTCCTCTTAACGATTGTTAAAATAATCATATTGCATATAATAATACAAAATTATTTCAAATGTCTGCGTTTTATTATATTATTATTATTATTTTATTAGTTCTCAACTAAAAAAAAAATACTCCGGATAATCGAGTCTAAAATTCCGGATAATTGAACCCCGGATAATCGAGACTCCGGATAATCAAGTCTCCGGATAATCGAGTCCGACCTGTATATCGCAAAGAGTATGGTATAGAGTATGCAAAAATGGTACCGGCTTAGAAGGCTCTCAATTAACAGCTAAAGAAGTGCATCTAGAACGTTAAGTGGAGAGCCAGCGTAAAGTCGCAGTCCCACCTTTTTATAGGATTATTGATTTGCGGTATGCATAAATTATTCTGTGAGTTTTTTATCCTAATTTCTGATCCGACAATTAACGATAGGGTTAGTGTACCAGTTTTCGAACCAATATATAAATTATATTTAATTGCGATGCAAATTTATTTCGATGCAAATTTATTTCGATGCAAGATTAGAACCAGTGTTTGTCAAAAGTGTCAATGACTAGCGTAACAAATCAGTGTAGTTGAATTGCGCTTGTTTTGAAAATCTTAGCTGTCACATACGAGTGAAATTAATAAATAAGTACATCATTCATATGTGTTTGTTGAGATTAATCAACGTTTTAGTTTCTAACCCAACATCATCAAAATCGGAAGCGATACTCAAAGGCAAAAAACATCAATTTCATTTTGGCGTAACAATTATTTTCCATATTATCGATCCCTCGATTTAATCATCAATTTTGCATGAAGCAATACAAGACACGTTCCAAAACGTTATATTTGTGTAAAATGAAAACACTCCTTCTGCATTTTATATTAAAAATAATTCTCACCAGGATAAAGATGAATAGTAATATTGACAACTACACAGGTGATAATGAACATCTATCCATGAATGTATAAAAACAAGTGTTTACTTCAAAACTCAGCGGTTGCCTTAATCGAGAGATTTTTGTTCTGTCATAATTTAAATTTATGAAGGTAGTAGGTTTATCTTTTAAGATTGCCTTGATTTCCAGCTAATATGAGTGCAGAAGAAATTATGTTTATCAGCACTAGTTAAAACATAGATATTACCCAAAGTTTTGCGATATCTATACACTTAGAAATAACTAATTTTACACGTGATGAAATCCATCTTTGACACAAAAGATGAGACGTAAACAGACATATCATGTAATATTCAATTCTCCGAGCCTGAAAAGTTCGTTGCTCGATGAAAAGTACGTTTGATTGAGCTATATTTCCCATTTGTTGTGACTCAAATTTATGTCAAAATTTACGCTCGTATATGTCAGTCTCAGAGCACCTAAATTTACATGAATTTTTCTAAGCGTGTACTCAAATAAAAGAACATTAATTTCAAAATTTTAGCTAGGCCCTAGGGCCAAAAACTGGACCACTAGTGCCATAACTGGTACACTTACCCAACGTTATTCCACAGATCTGTCCCCATTGGCCATAATTGACCAACGTACAAGTTTGTCGTGTCAAAGTATTTTAGATTTGTTTGTATTATATGAGTGTTGTGGCTGATGGCGGAATGCTTTTTTTATGGCGCCACTACTACTGGCTGATGATGATTATGGTAATGACGAGAAGTGGATTAATATCGTTTTCGTTCAACAACGGAGCCTGATTTTCGAGGTCATTGTTGATGAGATTTGTGTTCTTGTTTCTGTTTTAGGCTAACAAGACGTGGTGTGTTGTATGCTAGGTGACTGTCTCGCAGAAGCGTTATTCTGTTTTAGCAGCTTTAGTGTTGGATAGATTCACTCAATACGTACTGGTTGAAACTTTTTCGGTTGAAAAAAAAAATCACGTACTAACGATCGATCACGGCAAATTTGAAGCGATTCATCACTCCATTTCTGGAGTGCTTCCGTATGGCTCACCCATAGTGTTGAAAATTGTACTGGATATATATAGACCAACAACGGATGAAAGTCATAAATATCCCCGGAAAGTGCACATCAGCACAGTCAAAGCGCCACCATTGACCAGGACAAATAGTTCGATTTTCGTTCGATGAAACATAGTAGGTATGACTCTTTTCTTTTCTCTCTTCGGAGCCTTGGGCTGAACCCTATAGCATTATGGTATCAACATTCGTTCGATGTGATTTGGACCGGTCTTGGTAGGAAAAAATGTCCTATGTTTGACCATTTGTCTTCGTTTCTTTGTTGATTCTTCCGTTGACGACGATGGCCAGCATTCTGAACGTATGGGTGTCAGTGGTAGATCTACGTGGAGGTTAATACTATCATCGTTTAACATATTAATTACGTTTTGTTTAGTGATTGTGATAGGTAATTTCTAAAAAAAACATTGGTTCATTTTTTTTCAATGAATATCTTAGTTTTGTTTGGTTTATAATGATTTCTGTTCATATAGTGTAGAGGAGTTTTTTCGGTGCTAGGTTTTGTTTCATAGAGCACTACCGAATACAATGGGGACACGCAAATAAGCACAAATTCTTTTTCTTCTCTATTTTTTTATTACAGTCACTTTAACGCTCTTGGGTCATTTGTGACTTGTCCGGGGATGAGATTTGAACTCGTGGCTTTAGCATGAGAGGTATGCTAACAACTACGCCAGGGTCGCCACTCTCTATTTTTCTTTTGAAGCACTTAAGATTGAATGAATTGTTATTCAACAGTAATAAACCACTAGAACTAATCCTTATGACACTAATTTATTAATTCAAAACTATAATTTATGCAATGTTAAAATTTGAACCAATTAACATTCAATTTTTTCAAGTCTTCATCTTTGTTTTGGTTCAATGGTTTTCTTTTTTTCCTTCATTTGTTTTCCGTCGATCTTGTATTCCGTGCTGAGCACCAATGCTACCGACGCCAGGGAGGCAGCTACCACACCTGGACCTTACCTATCGACCCATAAACTCATGAACTGGGGACCAACGGCTTTACTTCCCTTCTGAAGGAAGGCGTGATCAGAGATGTTATGCCTCAGAGCATCCCGGCGGTGTCGACTGGGATTGAACCCAGGCCTGCTGGGGTGAGAGATAATCACGCTTACCACTACACCACCTGGTTCAATAGTTCGCTAATAATCGATGATGTTGATGATGACGAGGGGCCTTATTACGGGTGTCACTACACGGTAATAAGGAAGTGATACTCGAAATAAGAGCCGTGATTGCCATACAAATCAAATGGGACTCACTTCACCGTGATGACAAGTGACAAGTTTTCACCGTGAAGTGACATCCGTAATAAGCCCCGAGATGTCCATCCAAAAAAAGGCCGAAACCACATGATAGTTCCCTTTTTATAGAGAGTTCATTTTACAAAGGAAGGCCGGATAGAGTGAGATCGACGATGCACTTTTCCGAAGGGCGTCATCATTGACTAACCACACTGTACCATCCTCTGTTCGAATGAAACCTCAGGCCATCCAAATAGAAACATTGAAATCGCTTTTTCAAATGATAGCTTCAACCGGATGGCGGTTGTTTTGTTATCAAATGATACTCAGGGGAGTCCTATTTCGTGGTGGCGGAAGTTTCCAACAAACGATTTCTGTATTCATGATGGAATAGCTGTTCACGGCTATTCAATATCGAAATGTATGTAATCGGATTATAAATCTAACTTAAAGCATTTGTAAGTCATCCTATTCTTAAATTGTTGAGCGCGTATGCTGCACAGCCAATTTTCAAATAAATATCATCCTTTATTTGGATAACAGTTATATGGATGCTAATCAGCTGATGATGAATTCAGCCATAAGGCAATCGTCCCAAATTAGAAAGCATATTGTTAAATTCATCGAGTCATGCAATAATCATTCGAAGTATTGTGGATGATTTCGATCAGTGTGGGTACCACGTAGATGCCCTTTTCGCGCAATGCATGAACACTTTCAAATATCTTTTTTCAACACCTCTTTTCCGAAGGAGTGGTGCTGCCAATGACAAGAGTAACCAAATCAAATTTGTATGGTTATTGTGCTTAACATCGTATTCTGGATATCATCGTGAAATAGTTCTATCATTTGGGTTATCGCTCGGGAATGCTATTTTTGTATTAGAGTAGTACGGATTGCGGTCTGCTATAATCCTCTAAGCCCTATGTATTTCTTCAATTTTGCGGTTTTGAAATCAGATTTTATCGTTGACTCATTCACTATTTACAGCTGCACGCAGTTTTGGAAAAATATCATAAAATCGAATCTCACCAAATATCAAGATCACGCTGGATTTTCGTAGATAAAAATCAACAAGCAAACAACTGCGGTTGATATTGCAAGCTGTGATATCGCAGCTAGGAATATCAAGCTAACAAAACTCACCAGCTGAAAATCTCACCAAATTGTGGTGAGATCGAGTTTCATGTTTTGTACTTTACACCCGAACGCAATCGAAACTTTCATAACGGCTGGCAACCAGCGTTGCCAGGTCACTTTCAGAAAAATCTGGACCAGTTTAAATTAGAAATACTCAGAGGGAGAGATGGGCGGAGAGAATGTTTTGAGTCAAATGAACTATCAAAATCTGAGCCAATCGGACATTCCAATTAGATTTTTTCCGAGGATTTCTTATTCTTACTAGAATAAATTTGAGAGCATTGCATTCGAACAGAAATTCAAACACCTTTATGTTTTGTGTGCTTCTCAAATTCAACTAGTTTTTGGAACCAAAAAAAATATTCTAACTCTATTGATTAATTGATCTTCGTTGGTTAATGAATGGCAACAAGAAATGTGCAAAATATTGCGATGCAGTCAATTATTATTTTGCACGTAAATCGAATCAAAAATAAAAGTCATTTGAAATACTAGCTTCTAGCAAGGGTTGAAAGATAATTTAGGAACAAATCCCTGCTGCCGAATTGTATTTTGTTTTCTCCACCTATCTCTCCCTCTGAGTATTTCTAGTTTCAATGTAAAATCTGGAAAAATCTGGAATGATAAAAAAAAATAAAAAAAAAAAAAATTTACGGAGACGAGCCAGCCAACGGCTGAAAGTCTCCTTAATAAAAATATAAAAAAAAAAAAAAAATATTTTTTTTAAACATTATGCTATTGAAATCAAAGTGATTTGCCAATCTCCCGTAAAAACTGGTCAGTATAATCATCTGGAGCTTATTTAAAGTACTAGAATGGTTATGAATTAAATGAAATAAATTATCAAATAAATAAATTATATAAAGCAAATAACTTGTAAGCATTGCTAAAATCATTCAAAAGTTTAAAAAAAAGTATTCACACAGTGTGCTCAAAAAGTTTAAATATCCATTCAGCAGCATTTCAAAAATTGAGTCAATTTTTGGATAAAATACTGCAGAATATATTTTTAGATTTTTCTTAACAGTAACTTTTTTAAAAAGAATGAGAAGCAAATAATCAAGCAACTTTGATGAGATGGATTTTTTAAACGAATAGTCCATGTATCCTTACTATTTGATGCAGAAACAGATTTTAAAGATTTTATTAGTTCTAAATGCTTCTAATAATACTGAGGTTGATCCGATTTACAATTTAATTCTTGACATCATTCAACACATAACACCCAGTAGACCAGTAGGCAATTTTATTTTGAAGTAAAATTCACCTAGCTGAAGTGGGAATCAAAGCCTAACATAGTGGTACTCAGACACAGATTACCTAAACTACGGGTTACTCCACTATTCGTATGAGTAAAGGGTGATACGGTCAAAATTTGGTCAAGGGAAAACGCGTGTAAATCGGTGAAATCGTTTATTTAAAAAATCAAATTAAATTTCTTTTTCAAGTTCAATTAGTATAAAATTCAGGAAAAATATTCAGTTAGGCTTCCACTTTTCCAAATCCGAATTGCCGGGCCTTACGCTTGACCCCTGCCATCAGATTTTGTACAGCCACCTTGTCCACCTTCTTCGCCGCAGAAAGCCAGTTTGCCTTGAACTGCTGCTCGCCCTTAGCAGTTTTTTGGTCTTCTTTAGGTTCCGCTTGACAATAGCCCAGTATTTCTCAATTGGGCGGAGCTCTGGCGTGTTGGGAGGGTTCTTGTCCTTGGGAACCACCTGCACGTTGTTGGCGGCGTACCACTCCATGGCCTTTTTACCGTAATGGCAAGATGCCAAATCCGGCCAAAACAGTACGGAACAACCGTGTTTCTTCAGGAAAGGCAGCAGACGTTTATTCAAACACTCTTTCACGTAAATTTCTTGGTTGACAGTCCCGGAAGCTATGAAAATGCTGCTTTTCAAGCCACAGGTACAGATGGCTTGCCAAACCAGATATTTCTTTGCGAACTTTGACAGTTTCATGTGCTTGAAAACATCTGCTACCTTTCCCCTTCCTTTTGCCGTATAAAACTCCTGTCCCGGAAGCTGCTTGTAGTCGGCTTTAACGTAGGTTTCGTCGTCCATTACCACGCAGTCAAACTTCGTCAGCATCGTCGTGTACAGCCTCCGGGATCGCGCTTTGACCGTCGTATTTTGTTTATCATCGCGATTTGGAGTCACTACCTTCTTGTAAGTCGATAGTTCGGCTCGTTTTTTGGCTCGATGCACGGTTGTAGACGATTCACCCAGCTTATTTGCGGCATCTCGGAGAGAGAGGTTAGGGTTTCGCTTGAAACTACCGGCAACTCTCTTTGTCGTCTCAGCGGCTTCCGGTTTTCGATTTCTCCCCGATCCAGACTTCCTGGCTGTCGACAAACGTTCCCCAAACACTTTAATTACATTTGTAACGATTGATTTGGCAACTTTTAGCGATTTTGCCAACTTTGCGTGCGAGTAGCTCGGATTTTCGCGATGCGCGAGCAAAATTTTGATACGCTGCTCTTCTTGCTTGGACGGCATTTTGACAACTGAAGAGTGAATTCCAAAATCAAAATAGGAGCAACATTCTACACACACACACCTTATATTGACCAAATTTTGACCGTATCACCCTTTATTACAAATAATTTTATGCCAAAGAATAGTTTTATTATATAACAAAAATGAAAGCCTGAAAGCCTCATTTTAGAAGTCTCAGAATCTTGAAATGATTCTAAATTCTGGAATTCATATTTTTCCTGGGTCCCAGATCATGCATTTTTTGTTAGTGTGAATTAACTTGGAACTCCTCACAGGATACTTCGTCATGTTTTCCGAGTTCTATTTGAGTCATCCTAGAATCCCATCATACTTATTTTCTGAATTCCCCAAAAATAATATTGATAATATCCAACTTTTCCATTAACATTCTAAACGTTCCAAGCATTACCTCTTGTAATCTCATATAAATCACTCTCCAATTCCACAATTCCCTCAAACTGGTAATAATTTCCAAGAATTGGCATAATTTTGTCTCAATTTTTCTCTATGAAATTCCTTCAGAATATTCTTAACAATTTTCTTAGTACACTCTTCAGAATGACCGTCACACTCTTCTCAGGCTTATCCAATCATTCCCTTTGAACTTTTTTGTAGGTAAGGTCAGAACTATCTTGACATCCTCTCTAGTATTTCCTAAGTTCTCACCAAAATGGTCTTGAAAGACTCGCAGAAATTTCTAGATGTTCTTTTCGCAGAATTATGTTTAGTGCCCATGCATTAATTATGTCACGCTAAATATTCGAAAAAAATTCCCCTCCCACTATCGTGACGTTTTTCCTATACCTAATGCATTGCTTGTCACAAAATCTTACTCCCTTTAGAGCGTGACGTAATATATGCATCAACCCATAAATGTTTTAACATTTTATTTAAGTTAATCTGCATAGAAACATTGGATAAAATTCCATTCCGATTCGTATCAACATACTCCTTAAGTTTCATGTAAGGATTTTCTATGATTTCTCTTCCGGATTCTATTTCCTTTATTCACAAAATCTCCATGCAATTGTCATGAGAGATGACAAGACAATCGACACCGTCTTCAAACAGAGGTTGCGCAGTAGACTGATGCAAAATTTGAAATTTTCGCTCCACAGTGCTCAAACGGTTCCAAATTGGGCTCGATCGAAAAGTGGTCTTGAACAAAGTTGTAGCTGAGAAAGTTTTCAACAAGCTCAGCTATCATTTTCTAAAGCAGAGTGAACTGGTGAATTTTGAGATAAATATGAACCGAAATTATGGTTTCTCCATAGTAATTTCCATATAAACTTCAAATGGTTTGTGCCAAGTCAGTTTCTCACTAAATGAGTTCAAATTTTGGAAGGCTAATCAGGGCCCAATTTGGAACCGTTTGAGCACTGTGGAGCGAAAATTTCTAATTTTGCATCAGTCTATTGCACAGACTGAATACTTAACACTAGACAACAGACAACACACCACACCCAGTAGACCAGTAGGTAAATTTTCAGGTTGCTGAAAGTTGCACCGGCTGGAGCGGGAATCGAACTCTCACTTCGTGGCACTTACAATACGCCTGAACGACGGGTGACGCCACACGATATGGAACTCTACTCAGAATAAACTTGAAATTCTCCTTTGATTTCACAAGAAATTTGACCTTTTTTCAGAATTACCTTAAAATTTTGAAATTCTATGGCAATTCAAAATTCTAAGGTAATATTAAAAAATGCTAAAAAATATAAGATGCCCTAAAAATTCTCCTTAAAAACCTTATGAATTATCTTCAAAAATCCAACCGGAATCAGGAACCCCTTAACTTAAACGAGACAGGAACAAAACTAAACAAAAAACCTCTGTTTAAAAATGCTCTGTAAAAATATGTTTCAGAGGAGTTCCCATTTGGAACTACCACTCCTGAGCAATTCTCTACAGATTGACGAATTTTTTATTTTTTTTTAATTTGTCGGCTCCGATTTTGATGAAAATTTGCACAGTTGTTCTTTTTTAGTAAAGATGCCAATTTGTGTTATCAGTTCTTCAAATTGAATCACGACTACTTTTCTAACAGGGCCTGTGTAAAAATAGTACTAATGAGTTAAAAAAAAATATATTGCTGAAACGCTTTGCTCGATTAATTTGGTGTTTCGAGCAAAGTTGTAGATATTATTTTGGCAATAATGTTAAAACTATACACTGTAAAAAAAAATCGTTTGTTTCAATGAAAAAAAAATATATTTCTTATTAAAAAAAATAATTTCTCAAAAAGTACATTTTCGTTTTAAGCCTCATTGAAGCTCATAATATTTGCTACAAACTGGCAAAGCTTGGTGATGGTAAACTCAAAAACAAAAAAGTTATGATTTTTTGAAAATTTCACGATTTTTACATTTACATTAAAAACACATGTTTTTTAACCGTGTATATTTTTTAAAGAATTGCATTTTAATTTTGCACAACTTTCTCGAAGACACCAATGCAATCAAGCAAGCCGTTTTTGCAATATAGATATGTTTATTTCTTTAGTGTTTTTCTACACAGGCCCTATTGAAAAGTTAGGATTCATTACATCTGATACCATGAAAAGGTATCGTTACTAACAAAACTAAAAAATTCATTTGATGAATATTGAGCTAGAACTAAATAAAAGTGAAATTATGCTCAAACTAGCGATTAATTTTCTTTTTTATTCATTGTCTTCAATTTTGCATAGTTGTATCAGTGATCTTAACGGTAATAAGTCAAATACTCAACACTGTAGTAGTGAACACCAAAAACATCTGTATGTACCTAATGTAGAAATTATACCTATCGATCTGATACTTAAATGAGTTTGAATGGTGAAAACAAGCAGTTGATCACAAAGATTGCTTTTTCCCGCTTATATCTTAAAAAGTTATCATAGGAAATAAGTGTAACACCATTTGGAAAAGGTAAGCATAACCTTCAGTTGTATTTCAATGAAATCATTTTTAACGATTATTATTTTTATTTTTTTTTAATACAGGAAGCAACATGAGTGAACGAGCATGTTTTATCAGGTGCATTCGGCCGTTCGAGGAAGTCAAGTGCTCGAAAGAGCTGAGGAATATTTTGAATATTACCATCCAGAAATTAAAATCGATTGAATATTCTGAAGCATCAGGATTGAATACTGGTTTTCGCATTTGCACGTCCTGTCGTCTTCGTGTTGATAAACAAGCTCTTTTCATCTCAAACGAGGAACAGCATGTTGCCGGAAGCTCAAAGATGCCAACTACAGTGATAGTACCTGTCGTACCGAGCTGTGAAAGCCTTACAACTGTACCATCAATGACATCAGTTACTTCAGTTCAATCGTACCAAGAATTTACTCAACCAGTCAACATCGAGATATTCAACCGAGGCATTGCAGGAATCCAGGTATCACCGATAGACGTGGGAAGACTCAACTACATCCACTACCCCGAAAAGAAGCACCGTGAAATCAACGAAGGTATTAGAAAGAATCTTTTCAACTTCGAGCCTGAGGCTGACGAAGCGAATGAACTCAAAGAAGTTTTAGAAAACATAAAGGAAAAGTTTTCCAATACATCCACTGCAAAAAGTGAAAAATTATTAATTTTATCGTTATTGCCTTATTCATGGTCATCACAAAAAGTTATGGATCAATTTAATGCTAGTAGATATATTGCAACAGAGGCTAAGTTGATAAAGGAAGGTCATTCGTCAAAAACCGCAAAATATGGCACAGCCTTAAGTGATGAAACAAAATTGGCAGTCATAATTTTTTTTGAAGATGATGATATAAGCCGGGCAATGCCTGGTCAAAAAGATTATGTGTCTGTGCAGAAAGAAGGAAAACGACAAGCCATTCAAAAAAGATTACTAATGATGACTTTGAGAGAAGCTTATAAACGATTCAATGAAATTCACTGCAATGTAAAAATTGGATTCTCTTCATTTGCAAAACTCCTTCCTATGCTCCGGAACACTGAACTTATCCTTGGCCGTGAAAAACAGGTTGCCGGGGATCTGTTTGAAGTCGGCCTTCACATATGTTTCGTCGTCCATGATGCAGCATTCAACTTTCGTCAGCATGTTGAGGTACAACTTCCTGGCACGGGTTTTGGCGGACTTGTTCTGCTTCTCGTCGCGATTAGGGGCCTTTTGTACCTTGAACGTTCGAAGCCCAGCCTTAGTTTTGGCCTTCTGGACAAAACTTCGGCTTAGGTGCAGCTTCTTAGCCACATCCCTAACGGAGGCGTTCGGATTTCGGTTGAAGGCCCCAACTACGCGGTTGTGATTTTTGGTGTTGTACGGAATACTTTTTCCTTCACTTCTGGGCTTCCGATCGGTGGTCAACCGTTCCTGGAACCGCTTAATCACTCGCGACACCGTGGAATTCGCGATTCCCAACGTTTTAGCGATGGAACGATGCGAGAGATCCTTGTTCTCGTGATGAATGCGCAAGATTTTATCACGCACGAGCTGTTCTTTCGACTCCATTTCCGCGAGTTTTGATCACAGGACTTTAAAATTTGCAGGATGTAAATAATGCACTATGAACTAAATCCACCCAAATTTTCATTAAATTCTACCCAACGGTTAAAAAGTTAGAGCAATTTCATAGTGTGGCAATTTCATCGTGGACACCCTTTAAACTTTTAACCAGCTCTGGAACCCACAATGTTTGCGTGTGCACAACGCATGAAAACATCAATCTAATTTTACACAGTTTGAAAAAACTTAACCATTTAAATGATGTAAAAACGTTCACTGACAGCCTACTTTGTGAAAACAAGACAACATATTGCTATCTACGGTGTTGTGAAGATTGTCCAGACTCTTCCGCATTAGAAAACATTTTATTAAAACAATTAGAGGAAAAATGCATTGATCAGCTTTCATTTGAACAGTGGGTTACCACGGATAGATGTGATTTAGAAACTATTGCAAAGCCTGCAGACGAGTTTGTTTCATTTTTCTGCTTGAAATTGACAAGCTTGATACCACATGATTTCATAAAAACACAGCAATCTAATTTTTTTAAAACTACACGAAATAATTTGCAAGAAGGTGAATTTTTAGTTACTTGCGATTTTTCCGAAAACTACAGCTTTGTGTTACAGGATGAAGTTCAGTCTCATCACTGGAATGTCCAACAAGCTACCATTCATCCATTTGTTATATATTTTAGAGAAAATATGCAAGTTAAACATTTAAGTTTTATTATAATTTCTGAAGAGTTAAGGCATGACTCAGTGGCTGTTAACTTATTTATTTCTAAAATGATAAGTTTTTTACGCATTAACCAAAGTAAAAATATCAACAAGATTTATTTTATGTCCGATGGAGCCGCGTCACAGTACAAGAACCGGAAAATTTTTGCTAGCCTTTGTAAATTTAAATCAAAGTATGGAATTGAAGCCGAATGGCATTTCTTTGCAACATCAGATGGGAAAGGTCCTTGTGACGCTATTGGAGGTACAATAAAACGTATGGCTACTAGAGCAAGTTTGGCCAAAGAACGTGAAAATCCAATAAAAAATGCAAGAGAGCTTTATAATTGGGCAAATAACCGAAAAGAAGAAGAATTAACAAAATTATCATTTAGTTTTGCCACAACAGAGGAATACGAATGTATGGCTTCACACCTCAACTAGCAATATAATAATGCAAAAATAATTCAAGGAACTCAAAAGTTTCATTCTTTCATTCCTGTATCAGAAAATAAAATTAAATCCAAACGATACTCAAACTGTAATGATAATGATGCCAAAATATTCGATGTACTTAAGAAGTGATGTAAATAAAAATAGAAAGTAAGTGTATTACAATGAAAATAAATTATGTATCATTTGTCCATAAGGTTTTCGAATAAAAGAAAAGTTAAAAAGAGTAGATAAATGTACAAATTGTAATAGCGAACCCTGACTACTTTTCCGATAGGGCCTGTGTAGAAAAGCGCTTATAAAATAAACATTTTAATACATTGCAAAAACGGCTTGCTTGATTGCTATGGTGTCTTCGGAAAAGTTGTGCAAAATTAAAATGCGGTTTTTGAAAAAATAAACGCGGTTAAAAAAATGTGTTTTTAATGAAAATGTAAAAACCGTGAAATATTAAAAAAACCATAACTTTTTTGTTTTTGAGTTTACCATCACCAAACTTTGCCACTTAGTAGCAAACATTATGAGCTTCAATGAGGCTTAAATTTTTCAAAAATGTACTTTTTGAGAAATTAACTTTTTTAATAATAAATATAATTTTTTTCATTGATACAAACGAAATTTTTTACAGTGTATATTTTTTACACAATTGCCAAAATAATATCTACAACTTTGCTCTAGACCCCAAATCAATCGAACAAAGCGTTTCAGCAATATATATTTTTAAACTCATTATTACTATTTTTACACAGGCCCTTTTCAAAAAGTAGTCGTAATTCAATATGAAAAACTGAGAGCACAAAATGGCGCCTTTACTAAAAAGGAACAACTGTGCAAAGTTTCAGCGTAATTGGAAATGATCGGTCAGGATCGATTTGCGAACCTTCGTGGAATGCCTTTCCTACCTTTTTGAGATCTTCCCCTCTGGAGGTTTAAGAGATGAACTAGCCTACGACTGAAAGTATTTTCAATGAAGAAACAAAAAATCTCTCGAACATACTTCACTTTGTCTAGATTCAAAAGCGTGGCTTATTGTCCAAAGCTCAACTTAAGTCTTAAATCCTGAATAGTTTTCGATTTCTCTAAATTCCAAAATTATGAAAATTCCTCCATATTGAGATTTTGATTATTCTAAATCCAGGATTCCGTAAAAATAAACAATAACTAAAATCTAAACGAAAAACTCAAAAAATATCAATAATCTAAAATGTCTCAATTTTCATGATTCTTCTCGTAATTAACATGTTGTAACAATTCCATGTACAATGCTGCAATAAAGTCCAACGTTGATGGCCTTTAATAATTATACTAGCAAGTTTGGCTTTTATTTTTTTATTGGGGTAAATCAATTGCAGTGATATTTTTAAAGCAACATGTTTAAAAAATCTGGGAAAATCTGAAACATATTTAAAAAAATTTTAAATATACGTGGTCTGTCTGTGTATCTGGTAAGAAGACTAAAAATCTGGAAAATTCAGATAAATCTGGAATACTGGCAACGCTGCTGGCAGTGGTCGCTTCGCGTCTGACGTCGGTGAAGAGAAAAAGGAGATAGCATTATTAAACCTTCTCTTTCTAAAAAAACGACTCTCAGTTTCAACATTACACGTTGTGGATACTCTCGCAATATCAAAGGAGCTCAATATCAAGTATGATATTTTGCTTCAAAATCACGCGTGATATTGAAATTATATGAAAGCGGAAACATATCGAATTCCTAATGATTATGCCATCACTGGCTGCACGTATTTCAAAGAGCTACTGCAATAGCTCCCAGAAGAATGAAACCGCAAAATGAAAAAAAGAACCTCCACAGCAGCCATTCATGTTCCGCCAGTTAATTCGATTTCCTCGACACCGGCCATACGATTTGTCGTAGAATTGCACAACCACTTGCAGCGACAATGGAAAACGCTCAACGGCAAAGGGAAATGGTCGAAAATAGCTCGCATAGATCATCTCGCATCGTTTCCCCTGTAATCCACCAGGCAGCAAAAGGTGCAAAATTACTATTCATTGACAGATAGCAAAAAAAAAACAAGAATGTCCTTTCACTCTATGCGCTTATCTACCGACAAGCGATCCGGATTCGAAGCCATAGCCGGAGCCAGCTAGACTCTCAGTGGTTTACTCTTTTGTCCGTCGTGCCTTAGCATAAATCATACTCGCACTCACACAGCAGCCAGGCGTGCAATTTTCAACACCTGTCCTGGTGGGCAAGTGCCAAGGTTTTTTGTTTTACGGTTCACGTTCGGGAAAGGTTCGGTCTCACCGTCACGGCCAGCGTCATCGTTTGCCTAGGACCACCACCGGTCGATGACTTTCTACCACCATCTCTGCCGAACTGCCTGCGGGGTGGCAGGGTGGGTAAGGGATCAATCGATAGCGTGGTCTGCTGATTTATGGGATGATTTACGAGCATTCGCTTGGACCTAATTGTGCTGGATGTGGAATCGGGGAGAGAGACCAGTCCGGGGTACGGGGCATGGGTTTATTTCCTTTGTGAGAAATGACAGGACGTTAGCGTGAAATGGGAAATCAATTTTTTGAGCAAGTTGAGATAATTAAGCTGAATGGATTTTCATGATTACCTACATAATTAGTATTTACTGAGCAGGGTGACATTTGAGCGATGGGTTTAAAAATGGGATGATGTGACATTTATTTATTATGTTTCAGGATGACAAATTATTTTCAGATAGATCAGATGTGCAAACTAGTTCATTATTTTGCATTTTGTGTGAAAACACAAAGGCACTGGATGCCCAGGGAGGCCAAGCAGCACATTGAAACAGTTGAGTTTCATTATTGAGACTTAAAGTACACACTTAGTTTTTTCTACCGAGCTCGGCTGTGCAAATCTCGGCAAAATAAGTTTCACTGAGAGCTCAGCAAAAGTGACATTTGATTGCTGAGTCTCCGATAATGTTTAGCTGAATCTCAGCAAACAAATGAAATGTTTGCTGAGATCTCAGTAAAAAATCTTCTGCCGAGATTTGCACAGCCGAGCTCGGTAGAAAAAACTAAGTGTGTAAATCAACAAACTTGAAATAGTTAAGTATCAAGATGTATTTCTCGTACCATTTAAGGGATTTATGGGAAACTTAAATAAAAAATAAATGATTGACGATGTTTTCTGTGTAGCAGGATTACCTTGGGGTCTGGGAGATGAACCATCCTGTGGCTGATAATTTCGATAATAAAGATAAAAAGTTGAAGGGTGGTGTACAAGATACGACCGCATTGTTGACGTAGGACTACGATTTTTTAGTTTGTTGTGTCAGATATTGTTTTGGAATAAAGTGCATTTCCTATCTCAACTCTTTTGTAGAAAATTGTCGTGGCCCTGAAAAGAGCCGATGGTTTGGGTGGTTTTGTATAACAGTGTAGTGTACAATAAAACGAACCCCCTGTTTATCACTCGGTCGTCAAACTATGACTGCAGTTAAACTTAGTAGTAGTAGTAAAATTCTTCTTTATTAATAAAATATTGATGTGCAATACATTTGGTATCCTTTTTGATTGATTTGCCGGATGGGCTTTTCCGCTCTAGTTATGCTATGGGTTTTGTTTTTAAAATTAAGTGTCTGTACATTTTCCCCCGAAGTGGGGTGAGGTGATTTTTTAATTGATTAATTTGATAACCTACCTAACTATAATTTACATAACTATCATTACTGTACCAGCTCCTGAATAGCCGGTGGAACTGAGGCTCGGCAGCGCTCTCTGAACCTGTTTTCCAGAATCTCCATTCCAGCCAGACGATGAACTTCAAATGTTTGCACCCTGGTCGGCAAGTTCAGGATCAATTTTAAAATCTTATTTTGGACCCGTTGTAGTTTTAAGTGATGAGTTTTTGCGCAATCCTCCCAGATACGCATGCCTCATCCATCCTCCATCATCGGGAGGATGATTTGTCAGTAGACAGCAATCTGTTCTTCAGGGACAGGCTAGATCTACGATTTATGAGGGATCTGATCATGCCGTTACATTTAACGACAGTTTTGTCAACTTGCTCCTTAAAGATAAGCTTGCTGCCAAGATAAAGGGCTTCTGAGGCCCATTCCACCGTTGTGCCGTTCAGTGTTGGTAAAATCAGAAGTCAATTGATATTTTTCCGCTCTCATGTGCTCGCAATATCACGCGTGATATTGGAACAAAATGTCATGCTTGATATTGATTTTACAAGCTCCTTTGATATTGCGAGACTATTCTTCTTCTTTCCTTTATTTAACGTCGGTCTCTGTTCCGCAATCAAGTGCCAATCACCGACGGACATCGATTGCAATCCATTGACGGCAATCGAATGTGCAGGACGGCAGCTTCCACACACCTGCGTAGGATATCGCACCCATTCAACACACATACACATGGGCCGGGACCAACGGCTTTACTTCCCTTCCGAAGGAAGACGTGACCAGAGATTTGTATGCCTCAGAAAAATCCCACCGACCTCGGCTGGGATTGAACCCAGACCCATTGGGGTGTTAGAAAGCAGTCACGCTTACCACTACACCACCAGTACCGGCTAGTTGCGAGACTATTCACAACGTGAGAAAATCAAGCTGAGAGTTGACTTGACACAAAAATGATTCCATTGCACATCGTTTTCTTAGAAAGAGAAAGCATAGTTTGCTATCTCTTTTTAATCTTCACCGATGGCAGACGCGAAGGGTCTGCTGCAAGCTGTTATGGATTTTTCTTTTGCATTCGGGTTTAAGCAAAAATCATTAAACCCAATCTCACCACAGTTTGGTGAGATTTGAAGTTGGTGAGTTTTGTTAGCTTGATATTCCGAGCTGCGATATCACAGCTTGCAAAATTAACCGCAGTTGTTTGCTGGTTGATTTTTGTCTACGAAAATCAAGCGTGATCTTGGGCGTTGGTGAGATTTGATTTTTTGATATTTTCCCAACACTGGTGCCGTTTAACTTGATTTTGACATCCTCGGCTGGAACAAGTCTTGGTGATTTAGAGAGGGGGAATAGAATGGTCTGGGTTTTCGCAGCGTTGACACAAATCTTCCAGCTGGTGAAGTAATCTGCCAGGGCATCCAGGCCCCTTTGGAGTTTCGCTAATAGCGCTCTGATCACTCTGCCTTGGTAGATGATCGCGGTGTCGTCTGCGAACAGAGACAGAATTCCGCCTTCTGGAAGTGCGGGCATATCGGAGGTGTACAGATTGAATAGCAAGGGCCCCAGGATACTACCTTGGGGAACGCCTGCAGCGATGTTGTACGCGTCTGAGGACATTTGTTACTCGAGTCAGTTGATGCAGGGTAGAGCGCCCGCGGCGATAACCAATCTGTCCCTCGAGTAAGATGTTGTTCTGTTCGGAAAATGTCAAAAGACGGCTGTAAATTGCTTTTTCAAGCAATTTTGATAACCCGGAGAGAAGGCTGATGAGGCGGTAGCTTGTTGGGCTGGTGGGGGCTTTACCAGGTTTCCGAATGGGAATAACTTTAGCTAACTTCCACAACGAGGGGAAGTAGCTAAGTTGCAAATGTCTGTTGAAGATCAGCGCAAGGTGATCGAAGAACTGGTGGCTTAAGTGCTTAAGTTCCAAGTTGAGGATACCGTCGAAACCTGGGGCCTTCATTTTTTTGGATGTTTTGACATAGGTCGACAGTTCTTCAGCTGTGATCTCCTTCGCCTCAGAGAAATCGTTGGGAGATTGATGAAGGTTGTTGACAATATCTTCATGGAAACTGACAATGTGTTGTCCTAGTTCTGCGAGCTGACGAAATGACGACCTATCTCGGTAGTCTTCTCTGCAGAGGTTATCAAACGATCCACAGAGTTGCCGTCTAGTGGAATCAACGGTGGAATGGGTCTAGGTTTGGTTTTAAGATTTTTTCTAACTTCCAAAATAGCTTAGCACAATCTGGGAGAGCGCGGAACCTATTGGCAAAATCGTAATTTCTGAGGTTCATGTGGAGGTATAAGGGGTAGCCCGTTAGATAAGAGGGGGGCTACGTACAATATAGTATGCTGTTTTTAATTGGCGTATAAACTCAAGCTAATATTGAATCGCGAGCAAGGCCGGGCACACTCAGCTAGTAAATATATAAAAATGAATTTCTGTCTGTCTGTCTGACCCTTATAGACCCGGAAACTAATGAACCGATCGGCGTGAAAATTTGAATGCAGAATTTTTTGTGGCAGGGAAAGGTTCTTATCATGGTTCAAGACCCCTCCCCTCGTAGTAAGGGAGGCTCCCATACAAATGAAACAGAAATTTCTGCATAACTCGAGAACTAATCAAGCAAATGGAATCAAATTTGTTATGTGGAGGTCATAGGGAGTAGCCACTTAGGTTAGAGGAGGGGGGGGGGGGGGCTACGTATAGCATGTTTTTTTTTGTTTCAATTGGCGTATAAGCTCAAGCTAATATTGAATCCCAAGCAAGGCCGGGCACACTCAGCTAGTTTCCATATAAACTTCAAATGGTTTGTGCCTTGTCAGTTTTTTTTACCAAATCAGTCAAAGGTTTGAACCTTGGGAGGCTAATCTAGACCCGATTTGGAACCGCTTGAGCACTAAGGAGCGAAAATGTCAAATTTTGCATCAGTATAATATACATATTGTGAAACTATAAGAAAATGTATTGAAATCCGAAAGAAAATATTCATTTGTTATGATTGTTATGATTTGTAAAAAAAAAAATCAATCCAATACAATTCCTTTGTAGTTTCAGAATAAGCATATCGGTGGAGTTAACTATTGAAAACTAATGATATTATATGGATTGGGCAGCACTTTAGTTCTTCTTTCAAATTCAATATGTTTGATTTGCCCAAGTTCACCCAGGTTTGAAATGCTGGTCTTAGATAAAGTACTATTTTTGGGTCAAAATTATGAATCTATCTTCTATATATATAAATGAATTTTTGCCTGTCTGTCTGTCTTATCTGTCTGTCTTGTCTGTCTTGTCTGTCTTGTCTGTCTTGTCTGTCTTGTCTGTCTTGTCTGTCTTGTCTGTCTTGTCTGTCTTGTCTGTCTTGTCTGTCTTGTCTGTCTTGTCTGTCTTGTCTGTCTTGTCTGTCTTGTCTGTCTTGTCTGTCTTGTCTGTCTTGTCTGTCTTGTCTGTCTTGTCTGTCTTGTCTGTCTTGTCTGTCTTGTCTGTCTTGTCTGTCTTGTCTGTCTTGTCTGTCTTGTCTGTCTTGTCTGTCTTGTCTGTCTTGTCTGTCTTGTCTGTCTTGTATGTCTTGTCTGTCTTGTCTGTCTGTCTGTCTTGTCTGGCTTGTCTGTCTGTCTGTCTGTCTGTCTGTCTGTCTGTCTGTCTGTCTGTCTGTCTGTCTGTCTGTTTGTCTGACCCTTATAGACGCGGAAACTACTGAACCGATCGGTGTGAAAATTTGTATGCAAGGGTTTTTGGGAAAGGGAAAGGTTCTTATCGAGGGGGAAGACAGTGAGAAATTAAGAGCAATCCAGAGTAGCTCTGAGGAACTCTTTTACTCTCTGATGAACGATTTTGTTATCCCGATTTTTTTGACAGCGCAGCCCAAGCAATCAATGTTTTCGGTGTAAAGGAACGTTAGTTTTTTCAGCCGGTGATCTATGCCGTAAAATACACTCAATTCATCGGAGAACCTGCTAGCAAAACAAACATCACGCAATAACGTTGCTGTTTTGATACAAAATAAATGGGGATAGGGGGCGTATTTGGGGGTTTGGTGGAATAGTTTGTACGTTTGTATTTTCCTGTTCTAGCAACCGAGACCGTCACAGGATTCATCCTCAAGTACATGTTCCCACCGGAGCTGGTAGCCGGAAGGGAATATCCATTCGCTTGCTCTAAGCATCTGGATACCCAGTACTACGGTAGCAAGATCCTGGTCAATTTCATTACTATTGCAAAAAGAAAAGTGCGCTGCAGAAAGCCATCATCAGTGTGATTTAAGAAAATAGCCAACACTTCAATGAACTGGTAGAAAACGAGATAATTTCTTCTTCTGCTTCTTCTTCTTCTTCTTCATTCCTTTATTTAACGTCGGTCTCTGTTCCGCATCACCGACGGACATCGATTGCTATCCATTGACGGCAATCGAATATGCAGGAAGGCAGCTTCCACACCTGCGTAGGATATCGCACCCATTCAACACACATGGGCCGGAACCAACGGCTTTACTTCCCTTCCGAAGGAAGACGTGACCAGAGATTTGTATGCCTCAGAAAAATCCCACCGACCTCGGCTGGGATTGAACCCAGACCATTTGGAGTGTTAGAAAGCAGTCACGCTTACCACTACACCAGCGGCGCCGGCTCGAGATCATTTCCTTATTTAAATATTGCATCCATTTATTTTCTTCATTAATTGTTTTTGTTTCGTTATTGAACTGACATTTGCATGGTCAGATTCCAAAACTATATGCCCTACTAATTCTTTTTCGTCACAAATTAGATCAGATCCCAGAGCAAACTATAGATACTATAGATTGCATAGATAAGCGGAGGCACAAAAAGTTGTTTTGGCAACCATGAAAAATAAATGATCTTACTGGCATCCGTGAAAAAAGTTCATGCCATCATAGAGCTCTTCGTTATGCAGTTTTGTTTTGTTTCGTGTGTAAAGATTCAAAATAAAGTGCAAAGTAAATCTTTGCAACAATGAATCGAGAAATGGGTTGCTTTATCTTTCCTTCTTCCGTTGTCCGCGAAATAAATCGGAGTGTGGAGAGTGGAAAGCGTTTTGTGCTCATAATATTACAATACTTCTCCCTCAAACAACACCATGATGACGTCATGCTCGTTTGGCTACACTAACTGACAGTTCGTTTGGCTACATTATTCTTTTCCTCCGCTTATCTATGGAATCTATAGTATCTATAGAGCAAACCACACTCAAAGGATTTTCAAATCTGATTAAAAGTTACGATAAATCGCAACTCTCCTGACCGACGCATAGCTTGATATAAAGAGAGAGAATGCTCACTTAGTATAAAAATGGTTTATACGTGACACAGCATAAAAAGAAATATACCTGAAATGCATACGTACGATTTATTCAGAATGCTTTTATGGCTTCTTTTTTAGTGCGTGGTCTTAATTTGTGTTTACATATAAAATAAAAGCTAGTCATGAAGAATAGTTTATTAATAACATAACAGTTTCTTTAGGGTAAACCAATAAACTAATCAATCACAGCTCCCAGCACAGATTGACGAATCTACGGAAATTCCCCCACGGTCTGGCCTGAACGTAGCTTGAGATCCTCGTTGAGATCAATACTAAGGGAAGATGTAAAGGATCTGGTACACGGTGAACTTCAATATGTTCTCGCCTTCTACCGTGGAGCTAAGCGAGCATGCGTTTTAGTAGAACTGCGGGGTGCATTAATCGTGGATGCCTTGGACCTACGAAATCAAAAAATCATCTCAATTACCTTACCACAACAGACACTCATTCATAAAACTTACCGAAACCTATCAGAGATAAACTTCTGCTGATGCTTAATAGAAATCTTGTTTGTCCTGTACATTCTGGAACGAATAGCACAACTTCCACGTGTCGCGCTTTTTCTTCTCTGATTTTGGACGAGTTTGGCACTTGGTATATACACTGAATAAATTCTCCGTCTTTATGCGGACTTAGCATACTTTTGAAATCAAATTTTAATCGGAATAATGTATATATATTGGTTAATCGTAGAATGCTTAAAATTTAATCTTGTTTCGTTTTGTAATATTTTTTAGTGCAGAGTAGCTCTGGGCTACTCTGAGTAAAAGAGGTGCTCAAATGAAAGCCGTCTTCCCCCTCGATTCTTATGATGGTTCGAGACCCCTCCTCTTCTGTAAGGGGTGGAGGGGCTCCCATACAAATTAAACATAAATTTCTGCATAACTCGAGATCTAATCAAGCAAATGGAACCAAATTTGGCATGTGGAGATCATAGGGTGTAGCCCCTTAGATAAAAGGGGGGGGGGGAAGGCTACGTACAATAAACCTTTTTTTTTAACTGACCCATAAACTCAAGCTAATATTGAATCCCGAGCAAGACCGGGACACTCAGCTAGTAACTCATAAAATATAAAAGATAGAAACTTACTTTCAAATACAAATTGAAGTATATTTATGAGTCTTTTTTTGTGTGCCAAATGTTCACAATGGTAAATCACTACGGGAAAAGTTATTGACAAGCCATTGATTTTTAGCAGTCTCCTTTCAAAAACCTTACATATCTCAAAAAACGTAAAAGGTAGAGAGTTGATGCCTTTAACAAAAATGCTTGTTTAATATTATATACAACTTTGTCCAAGGTATCATTTTGCTATGTCCACTTAAAAAAAATGATTATTCTATCTCCATGCTTGGTGGATTAAAAAATTAAGTTCAAATGAATAAACAATGTATGTCTAAATAAATCCATTTTCGCGTAATTATTAAAACGCCTGTTTTACCGATTTTAAATCACTGCGCCGAGTTCTAGGAATTCCCAGTAAACACAAATTCAACTTGCAAAACAAATTCCCCCATTACACGGCAGTTTCAGCCTTGAGGGGAAATCGAAAAAGTTGGTCTCGAACCAATTCGCGGCTCAATGATTTGCCAACGTTAACGACATGACAAACCAAATTGTGTCGTCCGAGAACAAAAAAGGAAGGGAAAGAAATATCGGGAAAGGATAGGCTCGGTCGAATGTCAAATAGCGCGGAAAGGGGCCGTTCGTAAACAACGTTAACAATGTTTTAGAGGTTTTAGACCTCTCCCTGCGTAGACAATGATCAATACCAATTTGTAGAAATTTCTAATTTTCCCCTAAAGTGTCTACGTGGCTTATGAACAGCCCCAAAGAGAGTTTTGTGAAGCTTTTCCGAAAGCTGTCTGTCTTTGTTGCGACTTGATTGGAGCAGCCATTATTTTGCGTTGGAAAAGCCACTTTGTGGGCGGGTGATGAAAATTTAATTAGAACTTTATTACCCGTTACCAGGGTAATTGATTTAGCCGGAGGCAAAAGTTTCTAGATTCCTGCACACCCGTTGCTGGTGTTGATTAAGAGGGAACTTAGTTGATACCGATAATGATAGTTTCTGAGTTGAAACAGCGGCAGACGGTGGAAAAAGTTTGGTGCGAGTAATTTATTTATCGTATATATGATTTGTAGCTGGCCTGGGGTGGAGTGAGTGGGGCTCGCTGGAAAAATGGTTAAAAACAATAAAAAATACGGGCGAGCTGACAGCTGCTGTCATCATTAGTACGGTATCCTTCTCTGCAGACCTACGGGTAAACATTTTTTGATTTATGACCAGAACTGGTTATGGGCGGTTGACTGACGTGGGATGGTCAAATATTTACGGATGCGTCCCTCTGATTGTCTGAGTCCGCTTTCTTTCGTTGAGTGTGCATGCTGAAGGTGAAGGTCGCAAACAGGGTGGGATACTTATCTTCTCCGGTGCAGACACCGTTCGATCAACGGAGGGAATTTCAAATCATACTTACACAAGTACATGGTAGAAAATCGCTCTGAAGCCCCGCGGTCGTTCCAGAAAGTTGTAGACCCTGCTCTGTAGCCGCCTATAACGGGCATCACGTCGTGAGCCGCGGTTATAGTTGAGCGGCTTCCCCAGCAGTGACATTCGTGGACGCGCAAGCCGGTCGGCCCTATTTTTGTCCGATAGTTTGCACGCGCTGGAAAGAATGGGAGAAGAGGAAATGCATTTAGTTTTTTTTATGTTACAAAGGCTTTAAGATTTTAAAGCTGATTTGTCTCTTGTTGTAGAAGCACGGTGTCCCTGTGACCGTTAGTATTGGGGACAGTGGAAACTCGCGGCAAAAATTAAAAACAAATTTCACAGTCATGAAATGTTATTATGTAGTCTACGTTTTTGATTGACGAATAAATTAATAAATAAATAGATTAACATATGAATTTCATATATTTTGATAAATTAATTGTGAATTGTGTACTTGGTGAATTATTAAAATAAAATAAAAAACGTTTTGAATCGGTTTAATAAAAATCCCTGAGAGGCTTCTAAATAAATAATATTGTGGCAGAGGTAGTACATCTAAATCACTGACCAGACTGAGCAGTTATAAATCGTGATGCCATTTTTCTAGTCAATATTTATCAAAACATGATAGGGTAGATGGACCAGTTATGGATGTATGTTCCTATCATGGTATGGAAATTTCATAGGACATAATTGGAACACAATATATTAGGAACGAATAGTCATAACCGGTACATCTACCCTATAACTCTGTAGTCTGAACAAGGCATAAATATACCAACTAGGCGAAAACTACTTAATCCTAAATTCAAAACTTCCCCTCGTTATGGGTATTTTTTAAATTACAAACCCTCCCAGGCCTCTCCCACCTCAAGGGAATCTAACCAAACATTTTGATCTAATAAATATTCACAACCCACTCCGCATTGAACCTGCTAGTCAACAACCTGGCTCACGAGGAATCAGGAATTTCCATTCTCAAAGGCTCCGCTTGCTCCACTGCAGCAGCGCAAGATGATGAAATTCCTGCTTCGATTATGTGGTTTGCATTTTCTCGATAGTCATCCGATGCTGCTTTAGTGGATCTTGGTTGCCACCGTACAGCACCCGCTTCAGCTTTACCAGACAGAGTTTTAGATCAAGCGAAAATGAGAGACGGAGCGAGTAGCTCAACGGTGAAAGTTAATCTTTATGCCTCGCAAGACCAAGCTAACAACTTTGCTCGCAAAAGATCGTAATTTGCTTTCGGGGTTGTAATGCATCATAATTCCTCCCACACAAATTGGTTTGTGGTTGGAGGGGGGTGAGCATGTGTGTGTGTGTGTGCAGACGTTTATGAGCAGATGCTAAGTTATCTTACGTCTCAAGGAGTTCGATGCTGATTCAACCGATATGAAACCTGTTTGATAGTGGTAGAAGAAAGATAAAGTTTTACGAGTACTAATTTTACTGTTAAACGAAGTAATTAATTGACTTGCAAAAGTTCAAAAGGATGGCATAAAATGCAAAGATTAAGGAACAATTTCCGTGGGATGCTTGCTAAGCGAAAATCCAATCATTGAACATTCCTGTTCTTGAATTTCAAACCACTGATGCAGGGAAAAGTTTGCTGAGTTGAAAATTTTCCGCTCAAAGCAAACAATCCTACAGAGCTTCCTTCAAATCTCGATAAAATTCAATTTTAAGTGCAGCAGAAAATTCTTCAGTTTGCTTTTCCGCAGCTTCGACCTGAATAACCAAGAAGCGGTAGGTACGTGTCAATTTTCATTACAAGCTTCCTATCAACCACTACTGCACAGCAGAGTGGTGACGTTTATGCTGACCCTTTCAGGGTGCAATCTTTTTTTGTGTGCTAACCGAGCACGAAGGCAAGCGAGGAAAATTGAATAAAATTTCAGTGGAAAGACACAGGATGGTTTTTTCCTCGTTTGAAATGCCATCAACGCCACAATTTTCCAAATAAAAAAAGGTCCTGGCAGTAAAGTTGAATGAAAAAGGGACTTACTGCGGTTCTCCCTGTTCAGTCTATTTGCAATGGCCGTATCCAGGAAGTGGATGATTTTTTCTTGAACTGCATAGGTACACATAACATTGCATTTTTTTACCCTGCGTAAAAGTTCAAAGAGCTGTATGGCTTTTCTCTTCTTACAAAAGAGGGTATGGTACAGCAATTTCACAGAAAAAAAAGTTAGAGTGGATCTAAGAATTTCATAACAATTGGTAATTTGGTTCCTTTTCGAAAAATATTCGACCCGTGAGCAGTTCAAGGAAAATTATTGAAAAGAAACTGAAATTTAAATCGACCTTATCAGATTTGTGTGAAATTTTGCCTAATTGTTTGAAATGGCAATGGTTCTGCTTTTTATTGAATTTCGACTATTTTGGATCTTGTAAAACGTTCAAGATGGTATCCTTGATTTTTTTTTATATTGTAGCCCGGAATCGGCATTTCTGATCGAAATGATGTCTGAGACAAAGTTGAAGAGAAAAATAAAGTCTTTCTGGAAAAATAAACTGGAAATGTACTGGATATAGCAACATAACCCAAGTAACAATTCAGTAACCATTTAGCATCCACTCTGATTTATGATGGTTTTATAACGGCAATGAACAATCCATTTAGATTAAATATAACATTTTAAAGTGTAAAACATTCCTGCTTAGTAATTCAGCTTTTTGCTGTTTTAAAAACCTTTTATAGTCTGGCAAGAAAGTCAAAAACTGTCTTGTTTTAAAAATAAATTTAAAACAGTTTTCAATCCCTCCTTAAAACTGTTCTGTAATTCAAGCATAAACGTCATTAGCAATTGTTTATTAATGTCAGGATAAAATACTTTATAAACGTGTTCTATCATTATAAAATCAACCATAAAACAGGTTTTGCATAAGAGAAAAAAGCATTTATTGTTGCTTTTAACCTTTTTTTTTAAAGCATCATTAACTCCCCGATTACTCTGTTTACAAATTGAGCTTAAAAGATGGTTCCTCATAGTTAATAAATGCCAAATTTATGACACGGAAATCTCGAAGGATAGACGAAGTAGGATGAAAAAATAAAGTCTATTTCAGATAAATTTACTTCTTTAGAAGAACCAACACACCACCAACGACTGACCATCTGTCGGAGAAGACTAAAGTGAGCGGGCCCTCGAACTCATAAAACATTGTCGAAAGTTGAAAAACATACCAGCCTTCTCCAGATCTTGCGATGACAATCGAAACAAAAACCGACAGCAAACCACTGAAACTGTTAGTTAGCGGAGATCAGCTGGTTTCCGATCCAAAGCATTTTTTATTCGGCAAAAGACTCTTCGAAAATTTCATTCAACCGTACATCTCTGCATCATTGGATGGTGCACTTCTGTAACCATCCGGAAGAAGGGGATCTTTTTCGGAAACGATTGCGCTTCCAGCTGTTCGAAATGCGAAATGTTGTATTGTTGTTTTGCTCCCAAACCATCGGGAGAAAATCGCCTGGAAGAATCCTGGATCTCTCAGCGCAACTATCGAAAGATAAACAAACTTTGACGTTTAACTTTTTGCAGGCAACTTTGCCTCCATAAATGCTGCCATAAATCTGAACGGGTTAAGATCAAGCAAAATGGCTTAAGATAAATACAATTCAGCCTGCAAGTTTTCTTCATAAAAGCCATTTTAAAACCTTATCAATTTGTTAAGGAATTCTTGAAAGCAAAACAACTTTTTCACAAATGACCCATGAAAATCAACTTTTATGCCACCGCCATGTTACGATTAGTTTGCTTGCGTTTTACAATCTTCGATTTTCAATCAATATTTCCTTAGATATAACTATATTTTAGTAAATTTAACAATGAACAAACATTTAAATGCGAAAATAATAAAAGAAAATCTCGAGCAAGCTCGATCTGAAGGATATATTTTTGTTTTCAATGTTAAATAATTAGTCAAATCGACGTTTTACGAGGGTGGGCTTAATTTTTTCGATGTTTTCACGTTCATTTCACATAAAATTTGATATGGCACTTAAAACTAGGCCATTTAATGAGAACTATTGTAATAAATTTGGATATTCAACAAGATTTTAATACCATCAGTTTCTATTTTAATTATTTTGAAAAGATCGGAATCATAAATCCTTTTCTATCTTGATTGATGCTTTTCTAGTTGATTCAGCATGCGGCTAGGGGAAATGGCTCGGAAAGGGTTTTTATTATTGCTTAATAGCTTTTGTTGTAGCTTTAAAATGGTTCTCAATGCGTTCATCATACAACTTTTTGCAGTAAATCAATCTTGAAGAGACTCGAAAATACACCCTTCAGAACCTTCTCCAGGATGGGCCAACTACACATATTCTAGTCTTAATGAGGTTTTGGTGAATGCATTAATGACAAGGGTTTTATGAATGTTGTTTTATAGTTGCTTTGTAGTATTTCATAAAACCTAAAATGTTACTCGGGAAGCTACGACAGGAGAGAGGGAAGGTCTAAAATTGTCAAAAAAAAATCTAAGTCATTTATGGATGTTTCCTTACATAAACAATCCTCTTCACAAAATGTTCAAACATTTATTCCAGATGTTCTTGTTCAACGATTGTTCTAAATTTTTAAGAGTTCTTTATTTTAAAAATTTCAAAGGGTTTAATTTTGCATGAGCTTCTAATATATAATTTAAAAATAGGCATTGAATTTTTCAATCAAATTATATAAAAAAAGAGCTTTAGAATATTTTTCCCAAAAAAAAATATTTTTTCTCTACTACTTTGTCTCAAACGTCATTTCGATCAGAAATGCTGTTTGCACGCTACAATTTTTTAAAAAATTACATAGACATAATTTTGAAAATTTTGCAAGGTTCAAAATGGCCGAATTTAAAAAAAAAATGAGAATCACTGCCCATAACTAACAATTATGTGAACTTTCTTGCAAATCGGAGAAGGTCGATTTTCTTCCCGATTCGTCATTGCTCTCGTATTTTTTAGTACGCCATTAGGGTGGCAATTCGCGTGTGGATCCCTTATAAAAGAGAGCTTAACGACGTGTTCGGGGTATCATCCAAACCATTTGTGAGATAGTTTACCCATCCGGGGTACAGTTCGTTTATGGTATTAGCCGCCTGTCACCATTTGCTTCGTGGGGCAATGCCAGGCGGGATTCATGGGTGCCCGCGCAACCACGGACAAATGTTCACGATTTGGCAGGTTCTGCAGAAATGCCGCGAATACAACGCACCCACACATAATTTGTTCATCGATTTCAAATCCGCATATATTTGTACGGTCTATTCGGACTTAGAAAGCTTTTTAAGAGATCTTGGACAGTGATATTTTTTTTCAAAATGGAGATAATTTGAGAAATTCATATTTGGCAATCAATCAAATTGCACTGTTTTAAAGTATTTTTTTAACATGCAGTTCTTTCGAGTTTTACTGGATTTGTGATTGCTGGAATTGTGAACAAAATATACAATCACATTCACATTTAAAGGGGGTGACCCTGCCGTAGTGGTTAGCATCCATACCTTTCACGCCAAAGTCACGAGTTCAAATCTCACCCCCGGACAAGTCATGAATGACCAAAGAGTGTTAAAGTGACTATAATAAAAAAAATCACATATAAAAAGTGCTCGTTCTTTCAGAATCTGATTCCCACCAACCTATGTTACTGAATTTTCAGAGATTAAGATTTGAAAATTTGGTTAGAAATCAAAAGGTTAAATTTTAAAGAATTTCTTCTACTTTTAAACATGAGCAGTTCATGAATAAAATATGCAATTCTTTTAAAAGCTGATCCTTATTTTCTCACATAGATTGGTGTGAGACTGACTGACTAAGAATTTTGGGGTGTCTGATGGAATCCCTTCTCGCGTGCTGAAGAAATGCTCAACTGAGCTCATCATTCCTTTATCAAAGGAATCGATTTTCATAAACGAGATTGGATTGATCCTACCAATTGGCTGCCGGTCGTTTTATGCAGACGATGTCAAGATTTACGTGGTCGTGCGATGCTTCGCTGACTGCTTGCGAATGCAACACCTGATTGTTAGCTTTGAAGAGTGGTGCTCTAGGATTTTTCTCTCCTTGTGTGTTCACAAATGCTATATTATCACATTCCATCGCAAGTCGAAACTAATTGAATTTGATTATACGGTCGATTAACATGCAGAGGTTGTGGACTCAGTTCGTGACCTCGGACATAATTGTCAACGCTAACAGACAACTCGGGTTTATCTCTAAGATCTCTGACGAGTTTCGTGATCCTGCCTGCCTTAAATCTATCTACTGCTCTCTCGTGCGATCTATGCTGGAATTTGGACTGGAAAATAGCATATCGAGTTGTGGAGAGTTGAATATTTTTGGAAATGGTCATGTGGTTCCGTATATATGTCAGGATTACAGCGCTGTAAATTCTCACATGACCATAATTTGAAGAGCCCCTTTCTTTTTCGAAGCTCATTGTCACTGTCAATTGAGTCACTCAGTATCATTTGATATACGACAGTGGAGTATGGAAGAAATCCAGCAAAATGGTCCCGAACAGACAAGTCGACCCGATGTCGGATCAATGTAAGGCTAATTTAAGGTCGATGTCAACCCAATGTTGATTTGTTGTCGGGTCAATTTTGGGTTTATGTTGGGTCAATGTCGGGTCAAAATCGGGTTGGAGACTAATAGAAGTTAGGTTGGTGTAGGGTTGGCTTAGATTTTTCGCCGGAATGTCGACCAGAGCTCCGTTTGTGTGTAGGTTACACTCAATTGAATGATATATAGCGTTTCTCAAATGAAAATGATCCATGCCTTCGTCAAATGACTAAGCAACTGATATCACCCATTCGGAGGAGGTCCTCTTTGATAGCGAATAGCTACTTTTCTCATTTTCATCAAAAATGTTCAAATCATTTTGAGAATTTACAGCACTGGTCAGGAATATATTCTGGTTAATACGGGACAACAGTTTCTGAAATCGGTTTTGAGCAATATTGCACCAAATTGAACGTAACAAGCGCCAAATGAAAGGTACCATGGTCACGAAGAATTGTTTTGCATATTGTTGGAATCGGTCAACTGGTACCAGAGTGTGGCCAGAACTTGTTTAGGTGAGATCGAGTTGTGAGACTGGAAACGACCTGGAACGTGCCAAACCGGGTCGCATAAAATTACATCATAATCCAATAATAAGATGTATGGAAGTCAAACTGAGAGCACATTTTCTTCATCTGGACATGTTTCGGGTAGCCAGTTTGCTGTTGAATATTTCTGGAGTCGGTCAGTTATTTCCAGAGATATGACAGAAAAATGTTTCAGAGAATACGGGTTAGGAGATCAGAATTGACCTGGAACCGTGACAAAGCCTCATAAAATACCTGCGAAACAAAAGTTCAAGGATAGTCATTAGGGTCGTTCAAAATATTGATTTTTCTACACCCCACTCAATCGATTGCAAACCTGGTGCTGATCATTCTCCCAATATTTGAGCTGAGGGAGCGACCCCGGCGTAGAGGTTAGCATCTATACCTCTCACGCCAAAGTCACGAGTTCAACTCTCACTCCCGGAAAAGTCACGAATGACCCAAGAGCGTTAAAGTTACTTTAATAATAATAATAATAATAATAATAATAATAATAATAATAATAATAATAATAATAATAATAATAATAATAACAATAATAATAATAATAATAATAATAATAATAATAATAATAATAATAATAATAATAATAAAAAAAGGGTGGAGGCGAACCAGCCCCAGGCTGAAAGCCTCCCTAATAAAGATAAATCAATCAATCAATTAATAATAAAAAAATTGAGCTCATTCCCAAGCAACATTTCAGGTTTTAAAATGGTCCTAAGCCCATTCAAAGGCTTATAAACCTCTTCCATGATAAATCCGGAATTGTTACTCGGGAATTGCTATGGGGAAAGTTAACTTTTTGTACTAATTGTCAAAGCCCTTCGCCATAATTATAAACGAAAATGTTTGCTAACTGTACTGATAGGAAATTTTCTCAGCTTCAATTTTGCTGAATAACTCTGCATAATTCCCATATAAAACTTCAAAGGGTCAGTGCAGAATGGATTCGCAACCCAATGAGCTCAAATTTTTGGAGAATTGTAGCCGGTATAAAATCGTCTAGCCAAAATCGGTCTACTAGGGTGTTCCGTAGATTGGTTTTTAAACAAATGGCTTAAGCGCACCCTCCATAGAGAACCACTTGTCGTTTCGGATGCCCGGAAAACTCAAAACCCCAGGGCGAGTTCAGTCTAATGCAAAGGATTGGAACGTTCTAGTAGACATTAAGTACTTGGGATTCAAAAGAAAACACTAAATCCAACCGAATGAAAACTAATAAGAAACCGTCTTTCTACCGGAGTGAATAGTGCAACCTGTTCTCATCACAGGTCAAGCTCTTCCCCAAACACAAAATCTACACGCTTCAGGACAGAAATGGTGGACTGAGATTTCCAAGCAGTCCGACTTGGAGTAAAACCAAACAACGAAAAAACTACAACAAGGAACGAAACTTGAGAAATTTCTTCAGACCAGTGAACTTATTGAACGGGAAATTCCAACCCAACAATCAACACAATTATGTAGCAGAATTAAAAAAAAAAACATTTATTTAGGAAAAACTAATGGAACGAGAAATTTATTAACCTAAACATTTTTATTCAGGAACCCTCATTCTTCTCTTTACTCTTTCTCTAATTCCCTGCCTTACTGTGCGGTTTTATAAATGGCTATTTATAACTGGCGCTTCATCCATATTTAATTCATGCATGCGGACATTGTACGGTTCTACCCAAGTAACAATTTTGGTTTTATGAGGGTTCTGTAGACCATGATTTTGACTTGTAAAATGCTATAAAACCGCGATAAAACCTGATATGTTACTTGGGTACTCATGCTTCGGCTTTACCGACTGCTCCTCACCATCGTCTGTCGCTCCTACGACTCTCGCTGCACGGAATTCAATGGACTCACCGAATTGGGTGCGAGTCTCGATTGTTTAATTCACCAATTGCGTTGCGTGGTGATATTCCGGTGGGTGGGAAAATTGCTCACCTGGAGCGCGATATAGACGACGCAACTCCGTTCTAACTCCAGTCGAAGTTAGGTCCTTTAATGTAGACGCGGGGTCGGGGTAGTGGTAATAACAAGGTGGCGCGGTTTGCCAACCGGGAGGTGGGACGAAACTAGAGACAAAAAGTCGTCAAATGGCTGTTCAACTGGATGAGCGCATTGTTGCAAAACCGCATAACAAATAATTTACCTTTTGACGTAGGACTACGTCTTTGATTTCTATATGGGGATACACTTTGTGAAAACTGAAAATGGAACATGTAACAAATTAAGAAAGATTTTGTACGTTAATAACTCAGCTTCCCCTGGTCCAATTTCAATAATTTTATCACCAATCGATCAGAAATATGACTACGCATTGATAACAATGCTTTCGAATGTTGATTTCCAACAGAAACTATTGAAAAACTGGTAAATGTCCAGATGTCCAGAATTATCCAAAAGCGTTGAATTAACTAATAAATCCACCAATTATCTACATACATATGCTGCTTCCCCAGCACAGTCGTCAGAGAGTAGTAAGTAGACGAAACAAGTCGAAGTGGCAGTCGCCTCCGATACGGGCGCGTGCGAAGAGGGAGGATGGAATTGCGTAATATTTTGCACACTCATCGCCATGCTCAGAACCACATACTCTCAACGACCACACCACTGTATGGTGGTGTTCGGTCGTCGAAATTAGTATCAACAGTAGCAGTGCTTTCGGCGTGTGGCGTTGACAATTGTTCTCCAGTAACAACGAAAGGCTGCCTGCAAGCAGCGAGCTGCAGAGCCCACATAATCAACCATCAAAGGAGGAAGAAGCTGCACCGCTATGCTATGGATCGGAATCAGTAGCTCTTCGTGAGTCGCTGCGGGTCGGTCATCTATGCCAAGCGTGTCATCCTCGCTCCAAACGACATACAGCTCGACAGCCTCGTCCGTGTTGAATACCCAGCTCAGAATTACTCAACCATCACTACAAAACGGTCCTTTTCAGGGCCACCAAAAATTTGTTAAAGAGTATTATTTGGACATTGGTCTAGGTCATCAGTTCCCGCAAGCAACTAGCTATGTAGGCCTGAATATATTGGTGTAATTAGTTTTTCCTCGGCTTTCTTTCCGCACGATTTGTTTCTTTCGTTTAATCAATCACCATTGTAGTGACGTCGAAAAGATTGTTTCAATCGGCACTTACATATGAAATTTTATGTGGATTATAGAATTTTTTGTATGTTACCAAAATTTATGAATGGTTTGCCACTAAATGTTGAGATAATTTATTGATTATTGAATTATCACACTGTATACCATGGAAAAGCAGCCTGTTTGTGAGTTTTTGCCTGTTTTCAAGTAAGGAGTTATCATAAAAAAACAAATCGCCAGCTGGTATTTCCCGGCGACTTTACAAATAAATAAAATCAAACAAAAGCATCATGCAGAACTAGCTAGGATTTGTTTTACTTCATATTTCACAAAGTTGCTTTCCAGTGTTAAGACATCGTCTCCCGCAAAGTTTACATTTTTCCCACTACCAACACAAAAATCAGGGCTATATAGATCTCCACAGGATCTATAGAATCCACGCAATTTCAAAAAAACCAAAATGCTCAGCATTACGAAAAGAGGTCAGGTTTCGACCAATAGCAGATAGATTTTAATTCTAAACAAGCCAAACGATTGGAAATTTATCTAGCTATCTGCTAAAATGAACACTTAGCTAATTTTCAATAGGTCACTATTGAAAAATACCAAATGTCCAACTGTTGCAATGGTGATCAAAATTATCACCAAATGTCTGAAAACAGCGCATTCCCTAACACAGACTTAAAAATCGAATTCGATGCGGTCCCACTGAACGGTGCTCATTCAATCACCGTAAGTGGTGGTGTCCAGTCCAGCAGCAGCAGTAGTAGCAGCAGCAGGAGTGCTTTCAACAACAACAACAACAACGAAAGGCTGCCTGCAAGCAGCGAGCTGCAGAGCTCATATGAGCAACCATAGAGAAGGAGGAAGAAGTCCCACCGCTAGGCTAGGATCGGAATCAGTAGATCGTCGTGCTCAGCTCAGCATTACTCAACCACCACTACAAAACGGTCCTTTTCAGAGCCACCATAAATTTGTTTAGAGTATTATTTGAACATTTGTCAAGGTCATCAGTTCCCGCAAGCAGCTAGCTATCAAGGCTCACCCTGGTCTCTATGGAAGGTGTGGAATTGTAGGCCCGAATGTATTGGTGAGATTAATCATCGTCCAAAAATTTTCCAGAACACGCTGGTAGGAAGTGTTAAAAATACATATAGAATTTGAGAGAAGTGGGAATAATTCGCTTCGGGTGTATATTCAGTCCCCAGAAAGCCAATAAAATCAAATTTGTGAGAAAATTAGCTCTCACGAGTTCAACCTCTCAAAGTCCCTCCTTTTTTACATATTCTGCACAAACGATACTTTCCGCCCCGCCCCATTCATATAATTCGGAAGAAAATCCTGTGAGGGGTTAATTGAATACTCTTTAATACCAAAATGCACAAAACTTCAAAATTCATAAATAACAAAAAAATCAAAATACACCTTTCAAAGTCGGGTAGATGAATCGAAAATTCTCAAGTTGACAGTCCCTTGGATTCTCTTATCAACTTTCTCTTTGAAATAAACACTACAAATTTGATACGCTTACAAATAAAAAATGGAAAGAGTTAAGATAATTGATGATTGATCAATTAAAAGAACTAAATGTTCACATTTGTTCCGCCCACTAGCGGTCCTACGTCAAGTTTCCGTTCGTGCCCTTAGGCACAGACCCTTCTACTTTTTGTTGAACTAGCCTACTAAACTAATTCAATAGTAATAACACCTAATCAAAAAAAATTAACGAATAATTAATTACACTGAGCTTAAAGACACTTCTCACATTTTAAATACCTCTACAAACACACCGCGAAACTATACAACAAAAAACTTCACAGTCCTGCCTCTTCCACGGGTTGGATTAACGTGGACGAGAAAGAACTTGGGATTCCTCAGAAAGGCCACTAAAACAATTTTTGGCCTTCGTTCCGGAAACCGAAAAAAACGATCTTATCAAAAGGTGATCTCCGATTACCTTCCGATTCGATCAGGGATACTATCTCTTTTCATCCCAAGTATCCCACATCTGTCTAGCTCATTCCAATCGTTAGCTTAAAGTATTTTTCTTATTATTAAATTTCCGACGACAAGTATTCCTACTGGGAGATTATACTCAATCTCACGGATCAAATTTCATGCCACCTCAAATGAAAAAACTTACGCGCCTAGTGAGCGGATGAACAAAATAATGAGTGAAATTTCATGCAGGGATAATTTACTCTTGATATGAGTTCACCAGTTGCATACAAGTGAATTGGGATAGTGCGTGTCGTTTCGAATAGTAACAGTGAACATTTGTAGCATTTGAACTTCATGCTACATTAATTAATATCTAATCAGAATATCACTACAGAATGATCAGAAACTGATTGTGAATTGATTGAGTGGGTTGGATGAAAATCGATATATTGAACGCTCCTAATACGCCATTTAGCAGATCTCACCATATGGTGATGACTTCAGTTTTTTTTTGAAAATACTTGAATGATTTGTCAATCTGGCCATTCATGTTCTGCGATTTTCAAAATGATTGCTGCAGGAATTTAATCCATAAAAATGAAAATTTTCCGCCAGAGGTCCTCAATCCCTATCCCTTGCACACGCCCTTGCCTTTTTCCACAAAGATATATGCAACACTGGAACCATGTACATACACATACCTCGCATGAATATTTAAAAACCTGAGGATTTTCAGGACTGTAGTGGCAACATGAATTCGGTGGTCAATTATTTGCCTGTTTTAAAGTTATGCGCCTGGAGACATTACCTTTGTGGGTAAGGAAAAGCAATTCCCCGGAAAACGACTGCTCGTTTCAGAAGGTGAGAATATGGACAACCATTTATTAAATAAGCAACAGGGAAAAGTATCTTAAGCTGTTCGAACAACCTAATTTACCCCACACAACCGTCGGATCCTCTTTCTTTATCGTACCCAATTTTGATAATAGTCCAATTTACTCGATGGAAATCCCACAACCCGTATTATCTTACCAATCAATTTCATTGGCAGTATTTGCATTTTTCCATTTCCACTTTCCCTCGCAGAAACATGGAAAAACAATCTGTTGATCCCCTCCAACTAATGCAGATAAACTAGAGCAAAAAATAAAACCAGCAGAATCTTTAGCTGGCAGCAAGCTCCGGATCCACCTGTTAGATCGGCAATCGATTCCCCGTCCGCAGTATAGGAAATGAGAAAAATCCACTTTTGCTGTATCTTTCTTCTTCTTGGGGTTTCTTCTCGAGCACAGCATAGTTTTTTTTTCAATAGAGCTGCACGGATCTAATTTTGCGATGAATTATCCCACACTCTCTTGTGGCAGGCGAAGGAGCAGCTCCTTCTTCCCAAATAGTGTAGCATCCCGAGCAAAGCCCAGTATCAAATTTTGGTGTCAACATCAAACTGAAATCATAATTTGATTTCAGTTAACACGATTGACAAATTTTATAATAAATTTTGTTTTCATTTTGCTGTACATTTACTTTTGAAAAATATTATGTGGCAGTTTTATTTTCTTTGCCCAAGCAGATCATTAAATTGAGTACTCATTTTGTTATCACCACAAAAAATGTTCATCAAATTGAGTTTTCAGTTTGCTCTCACTGATAGCATAATAAGTTTTCAATGTGATGACACAGGAACTACCAAAACGACAGCACCCTGAGTAATCATTATCACCGACATCACAGCATCAAATTTAGATCTCAATTTGATCTCAGACGTTGCTCGGGATATCTTTCCAATGAAAGCAATCTTGGGTTTCAGATTTTCTACTGAGTCACTTGTTGATCCTAGAGCGGTGTGTATATGCACAGTTGTACAACTCAGTAGGTTGGGCCAGGATGCCATAAATTGCCTTCTCAGGATGACCTGCTGCTGTGTTCAGGATGCGGATATTTTTTTCTCTTCCGTCGATTTTGTGTGCCATTTTCAATCTTTACGGAGATAGTATTTCAATGTGCCGTGCCAAATGGAGTCATGATAGTGCAAATTTGATGATTGTCTATGGGGAAGTCCATTATCTTGTGTAGGTTGGAAATTGTGACTTAGGACACCATCCAAAATTGAGAATCAAAATCATGTTTAAGTGTTAAAGTTTGGATTGAAAGATTCGTGATTCGTAAAAGGGAAATTTTGAAACAAGAAAAGTTCACAACAGTTAACTAGAAAACTTCAACCAAACTAGTTTGTACATGAGAAATTAGTAAAATATTGATCAATTTTAGGGTAGCCCTGGAAATAAATGCAGCGATCATAGGAAGTCGAGGGGTAAAGAGCTTCCTTAAGCCACGAAAGAAACAGGCTGGCTCAGCGAAGGCTTCCGCCAGTGTTTTCGTGCGTTGTTGGCATATATTCGGTTTCACGCGACACTGCAGTTCTGTCCATCTTGGATTGTCTAAATCTTCCAAGCCAAAAAGAAACAACAGCTTTGATGAACATCAGGTCCAGCCAGCCAAACGAAGTATGAACTCAATGGCTGTTTGCTTTGAGAGTGAAAAGCTAGTTGAACATTCTAAAGTAGATATTTTTCCATGATTTGTTTCCCGTCGATCTTGTTTTCCGTGCTGAGCACCAATGCCACCGACGCCAGGGAGGCAGCTCCCACACCCAGGCATGGAAAATCATTTGCATTCATTTACTGCATTCATTTACATTCATTTGCCCCTAACTTTTTTCATCAACAGAATTCCGCAAAATGATGTCTGAAGCTTTTGTAGGTTTTGTTATTAACTAAAACATTTGTTAAAAACCCAAATCCGTATCTCTTATGCATGACGAACCAGAGCAAACTGAATCCACTACTGTTTTTCAGTGAATGTATTTTACATTCACTGGAAAACAGTAACGAGTTCTGCCCGCTCTAATCAGTCCCCCAGGAATCATCAAAAATATTTTCCCGAGAGAAAATATTCAGATAATCCCGAGCAACCTGATTCTCAATAGGACTAGTAAGACCCAAACTGAAATTATGGGAACTCTCGAATTGCTTAGCAAGTTTCTGAGCTTTTTCCAAATTTGTGATCAAAATTTTACCACCTTCTTTAAGCGCTGGAATAGACTTTTGAGGTTTTTTCAAAATTTTTGTGAGTTTCCAAAAGGGTTTGGAACTCGGGTCTAATTTAGAAATATTATTTTCAAAAGTTTTGTTCCTCAGGGCAGAGAATCGCTTTTTAATTTGTTTTTGCAAATCCCGCCAGATAACTTTCATGGCAGGATCGCGTGTTCTTTGATATTGTCTCCTACGGACATTTTTAAGACGGATCAAGAGCTGAAGATCATCGTCTATTATAATTGAATCGAATTTAACCTCGCATTTTGGTACTAAGGCAGCTCTTGCTTCAACTATAGAAGTAGTCAGAGATTCAAGAGCATAATTAATTTCATCTTTGGTTTGCAAAGGAATGTTTGGATCGAAGTTATATTCCATAAATGTTCGATATTGCTCCCAATCAGCTCTATGGTAATTGAAAGTAGAGCTGTTGGGATTAGAAATTATTTCTTGGGATATTTCAAAAGTTACTGGAAGGTGATCAGAACCGAAGTCAGCATGGGTAACCAATTGGCTACAAAGTTGACATGAATCAGTTAAGACCAAATCAATAGTGGAGGGATTTCTTGCAGAAGAAAAGCATGTTGGGCTGTTTGGATATTGAATAGTGTAATAACCTGCAGAACAATCATCAAACAGAATATTACCATTGGAATTGCTTTGAGCATTATTCCATGAGCGGTGTTTTGCATTAAAATCACCAATAATGAAGAATTTAGACCTATGACGGGTAAGTTTCTGGAGGTCACCCTTGAGAAAATTCTTTTTCTGGCCTACGCATTGGAATGGCAAATAGGCAGCTATAAACGTAAGTTGTCCAAATTTTGTTTCAACAGAAACTCCCAAAGTTTCAAAAACTTTGGTTTCAAATGAAGATAGAATTTTATGCTTGATTCGTCTATGAATAATGATGGCAACGCCACCACCGGGTCCATCAAGACGATCATTTCTATAAATCAAGTAATTTGCGTCCTTCTTAACCTTATGGTCAGGTTTAAGGAACGTTTCAGTTATAACGGCAATATGCACGTTATGAACTCTCAAAAAGTTAAATAGCTCGTCTTCATTATCTTTAAGAGATCGAGCATTCCAATTTACAATATTTAATGCTTTAAAATCCATTACTGAATTTTAAAGTCATGACAATATTATTTGCAAATTTTACTCCAGTTTGAATAGCATCAAACATGGAGTTAGATTTAAGCATATCAGAAATCATGTCAATTAATGAATTCTGTAAAAATTCCATTTTGGGGGCAGTAATGCTTCCTAAGTCAAAATTGTCAAAATTTCCGTTAGAACGTTGGTTAGTATTTTGATTTCTACCCGCTGCAATAGCAGCATAGGTAGCTCCATTAACTCGCTGAACATTGTTAGCAGCGAGGGGAGTTGGTACAGATGAAACATTTGAAGCAGAGGAGATATTTGTACCTACGGGTACGAATGTAGAATTTGTTCCTCGCTGACCGTTGTTAACAGCAGAGGAATTTGTACCTGGTCGGAAACGTGGAGCGTTTCCTACCTGACGGTTAGAACGAGATTGTAGGATCGCTTTGCGAGTCTTACATTCCCAAAAATTGGATTTGTGGTTTTCACCACAATTTGAACATTTAAATTTCTTAGGATCTTCCTTCACAGGACAGTCGTCCTTTGCGTGAGAGGAATCACCACAATTCATGCATTTAGCTGGCATGTAGCAATTTTTAGTTCCGTGACCCCATCCCTGGCACTTACGGCACTGGGTGAGGTTTTGGAAATTTCCTCCAGTCTTCCTGAAGTGTTCCCACTTCACTCGGACATGGAGCATAAGGCTAGCTTTTTCTAAGGCCTTAAGGTTGTTTAGTTCACAAGACTTGAAGTGAACTAAATAAAAATCATTAGAAATCCCGTTGCGCGAATCGCCAGGACGGGATTTCATTTTCATTTTGATTACTTGGAGTGGCACAACTCCAAGTAATTTTGCCAGTTCATCTTTGAAATATGTGTGAAATATCTTGGATTAGTATTTGACCAAAAATTAACTTTTAAAGATCACATTGAGGGAGTTCAAGCCAAATGTAACAAATATATAAAATGTTTGTATCCTCTTATAAACAGGAAATCCAAACTTTGCCTGACGAATAAACGAGGTACATAGAATTTCGAATGATGAGACTTTAGAACAAATGTCCGACAAAATAATTAATAATTTCAGGCAAAAATCGTTGCAATCCTCAATTGCAACGATTATTTCCCTTTATACTTAGATAAGATTCAGCTTTAGTTTTTAGTTTTAAGATGTCAATTGTTATACTGACATGCAGGTAAAAAAAAAAAAACCTGCTTAAAATACTGAATTCCCAAGACAGGAACAATGTAAAAACACTTAGATATATATCATAAAAATTAAGGCTGGTAAGTAACTGTAGTAACTGGAGCATCTAGGTTAAAATGAAATGTAATTTATTTTGAATTTGAAACAAATAAAGAGTTAAAAAAAATCTCGACATTGTGAAAATATAAATTTTCCATTTCAATTTTAGGGGGATTAATCACAAAACCCATGCCTTCAAAAGATGTAGCATGTCATACTCATACACTTTGCTCAAGACGTCATTACTCTAAATCCACTCTCCATGGTGCTATTAATTAAGAGCGTCAAAATGGACTTTTAAACCACTTACCTGAACTTTTCGAGGCAATTGTGAACAAAAAATTATTTCTCCAAATCAAAAAAAAAAAACTACTGACATGCAACACGGCTTCTTCAAAGGTCGAAAAATTTACTTGAATTTATAGATTATTCATTGAATGCAATAGATAATGTAAACCACGTAGAAGCCCTTTATACAGACTTTGGCAAGGAATTTGACCACATTGAAGTACGCATGCTACTCTTTAAATTGCAAAAAAGTGAATTGAGTCAGGACTCCTGAAATGGCTTATCATATTGAACTAACCGACAACAACTCACTGCGTCCTAGCAAGAAGTACGGTCGACTTGTTTCGCGCTCCGTTGTTTTGGAAGTTTTCTCGGTATTCGCTTGATATAAATTATCAGTTTTTTTCTCACTAAGTGACTCCTGGCATAGTTCCCGGTAAATTGATCGAAAAGTGAGTTTTTTTTGTAGTAGAAAGTGTCATTTTCGGAACGATTAATCCGTGCTATTGGTAATTCGCAAAACAATTTGGGCATCATCGTTGCGTGGTCACGCATACGCGCTCACGCATACCCGCTTACGTATCATCATCATCGAGTGTGAGCACCCGTTTCTACATCTACATCGTTCATCAATCATCGTGCGCCTGTGTGCGCTGAGAACCGCGCCTCGATCAAGTGCACCACAGCGAAGGTCATCCACGCAGCGCGTCTCTTCCAGCCATCTGTGTAAACGCCTACACATATAACGCTCGGTGGTAGAAGTATAGAATTATCAGATAAGTTTTTGTTTTTTTCTTGTTTCTTTTCCTCCCCCATTAGTTAAATTTTCATTTTGTATTTCTGTGTTTGTAGTGTTTTCTGTGTATTGTGTCTGTGCGTTCAGTGGGAGAGCGTTTTGCGCTCCCACTAGTTGAACAAAATGGATGTTTTGTCAGAAGACGACATGGATGACCATTCATCTCAGAATAATGATGATGTCATCCCTGGTTCGTCGTCTCAGTCTGACAATGGGCAGGCTGAGAAAAGCTCCAGATTGCGGGCCTACCCGAATGACTCGACTGGCCCATGGGTTGTCTATTTTCAGCCCAAAAACAAACCCTTGAATGTTGTTCAGATATCTGATGATCTGACAAAGCGATTCTCTGCCGTGACCGAAATAACGAAGGTTAGGCACAACAAACTTCGTGTGACCGTCGCTAACCTGAAACAGGCCAATGAAATGGCTGTTTCCCAGTTTTTCACACTGGAATATAGGGTGTACATTCCAGCCTCTGATGTGGAGATCGAAGGCGTGGTCACTGAGGCGAGCCTGAACCCCGAGATACTGGAGAAGCAAGCGGTTGGCCGATTCAAGAACCCCTTGCTTCCTCCGGTAAAGATACTGGCCGTTCATAGAATGAAGTCAGTATCGCTCAGCGAGGGTAAAAAGAGTTTTACCCCCACAGACTCGTTTCGGGTGACCTATTCTGGATCTGCCCTTTCTCAATACATCGAGCTGGGAAAACTTCGTCTTCCTGTGCGGTTGTTTGTACCTCGGGTCATGAACTGCCAGAATTGTAAGCGGTTGGGACATACGGCCTCCCACTGCGGCAACAAGGCACGCTGCTCCACATGCGGGGAGAAGCATGAGGATGGCGCCTGCGCAGCTACTGCACCAAAATGCGTGTACTGCAATGGAACTCCTCCTCATGCTCTCTCGTCGTGCCCGGCGTACAAACAGCTCGGGGACAAAATGAAACGCTCCCTTAAGGAACGTTCCAGGCGGTCTTTTGCAGAAATGCTTAAGACAGCCAAGCCATCGACCAACGAAACAAATCCCTTCGCTCTTTTGTCAGATGACGAGTCTGGCTCTGACTTGGCTGAGGAGGGAGTTTCTTTCAGTTTTCCGGAAGGTTCTGCCCGGAAACGAAAACGCATCCGTTCGCGGAAAGTTGCAGATCAAGAACCCCAAATCAGCTTGCCCAAATCAAGGAGTGGTGGAAAAAAGGAGACTTCTACTCCTCCTGGATTCCGCAGAACTGATTATACCCAGGATTTTCCACCTCTTCCGGGGACATCCAAAACCCCTGATGCCCCAATTTTAAGAACAGAAACCCCTTCTTCATCTGGGCTGTTCTCATTTGATGACATTGTGGACGGTATTCTCAAATACCTCAACATTTCTGATCCTCTGAAAAGCATTGTCCTCACATTGCTTCCGACTGTGAAATCCTTCTTGAAGCAATTGACTTCAAAATGGCCCCTTCTTGCAGCTATCATCTCCTTCGATGGATAATTTTCCAAACGAGGTCGGGGATTTGATCACTGTTCTACAGTGGAATTGTCGAAGTCTTATTCCGAAATTAGATTCGTTCAAGTATTTAGTTCATAACAATAATTGCGATGCATTTGCCCTCTGTGAAACATGGCTTTCTTCAGAAATTGATCTCCCTTTTTTTGATTTTAACATTATTCGATTGGATCGTGAGGATTCACGTGGAGGAGGGGTACTTTTGGGGATCAAAAAGTGCCATTCCTTCTATAGAGTGAATCTTCCCGAATTCCGAGGTATTGAAGTTGTCGCATGTCAGGCTACCATTAAAGGTAAGAGCCTTTGTATTGCTTCTGTATATATTGCTCCTAGAGTCTCTGTTAATCGCAAACAACTTTTCGACATATGTGCGGTACTTCCCGCTCCATGGTTGATCATGGGAGATTTTAACTCCCACGGTACAGGCTGGGGGGAGCTGTACGATGATAACCGTTCTACTTTGATTTATGATCTCTGCGACAACTTCAACATGACAATACTTAACAATGGAGAAGTAACACGTTTGGCTGGTCCATCCTCGAATGGTAGCAGATTAGACCTCACCTTTTGCTCCAATTCACTATCGTTGGATTGCACTTGGCATGTAATCCAGGATCCACACGGTAGTGATCATTTGCCGATCAAAATTTCGATTGCCAGTGGGTTCAACTCGTCAGAATCCGTTAACGTCGCGTATGATCTAACCCGTAACATCGATTGGACTAAGTTCCAATCCGCGATAGACGATACAGTATCGTCAGTGGAAGAGCTTCCGCCGTTGGAGGAATATAATTTCCTCTCTAATCTCATCGTCGACAGCGCACTTCAAGCTCAAACACGACCGGTGCCGCGATCGTCTATTCGTAAGAAAACACCATCGCTCTGGTGGGATCAACAATGCACGGAGGTTTACCGTAAAAAGTCCGACGCGTTTAAACTTTTTCGGAAACGCGGAACACGCGACCATTTCGACGCATACACATCTCTTGAACGCGAACTCAAGAGCCTCATCAAGGCCAAAAAATGGGGTTACTGGCGGCAGTTTGTAGACGGATTGTCGCGCGAAACGTCTATGAATACGTTTTGGAGTACGGCGCGAAGAATGCGTAACCGGTCTACTAACAACGAAAGCGAGGAATGCTCGGATCAATGAATTCTTAAATTCGCGCGAAAAGTGTGTCCGGATTCCGTGCCGTCGCAGTTGATTCCTCGCGAAACCGCGAATTCGGTAGACGAAATCAGTCAGCCTTTTTCAATGGTGGAACTTTCACTCGCTCTCCTTTCGTGTGGCAATTCTGCCCCGGGATCTGATAGAATCAAGTTCAACTTGCTGAAAAACCTCCCAGACGTCGCTAAGAGGCGCATGTTGAACTTGTACAATCAGTTCTTGCAGCTCAATATTGTTCCCGACGATTGGAGACGAGTAAGGGTGATAGCCATTAAAAAGCCTGATAAACCCGTGTCGGATCACAATTCGTATCGGCCCATCGCGATGCTGTCGTGTATTCGGAAATTGATGGAGAAAATGATCCTTTTTTCGTCTCGACAAATGGGTTGAGACGAACCACCTTCTTTCAGATACTCAATTTGGTTTCCGTAGGGGTAAGGGAACGAACGACTGTCTCGCGTTGCTTTCCTCGGAAATTCAGTTAGCTTTTGCTAAGAAAGAGCAAATGGCTTCTGTGTTCTTGGATATCAAGGGGGCTTTTGATTCAGTATCCGTTGAAGTTCTTTCAGAGAAACTCCACGTTTGTGGATTGTCTCCATTAATTAATAATTTTTTGTACAATTTGCTGTCAGAAAAACATATGAGCTTTTCTCATGGAAACTCTACAGCTTTTCGATTTAGCTACATGGGTCTCCCCCAAGGCTCATGTTTAAGCCCCCTTTTGTACAATTTCTACGTTAGAGAAATTGACAATTGTCTTAGTGACAATTGCACGTTGAGACAACTTGCAGATGATGGCGTAGTGTCTATCACAGGGCCAAAAGAGGTTGACCTGCAAGGACCCTTACAGGATACCTTGGACAATTTGTCTACTTGGGCTATCCAGCTAGGTATCGAATTCTCCACGGAGAAAACTGAGTTGGTCGTTTTTTCTAGGAAGCATAGCCCAGCACAACCGAAGCTTCAACTTTTGGGTAAACCGATCACTCATTCCATGTCCTTTAAATATCTTGGGGTCTGGTTCGATTCCAAATGCACCTGGAGATCCCACATTGAGTATCTGAGACGAAAATGCCAACTAAGGATCAATTTCCTTCGATCAATTACCGGAACGTGGTGGGGAGCCCATTCACAAGATCTTCTGACGTTGTACCGGACAACGATTTTATCGGTTTTAGAGTACGGTAGTTTTTGCTTCCAGTCGGCAGCTAAAACGCACATCATCAAGCTGGAACGGATCCAGTATCGTTGTCTTCGTATCGCGTTAGGATGCATGCACTCGACTCATACTATGAGTCTCGAAGTGCTGGCGGGCATGTTGCCACTATCCGTCCGTTTTTCAGAGTTATCTCTGAGGCTCCTCACCCGTTGCGAAGTAATGAACCCACTGGTGATCGAAAATTTTGAGAAGCTTCTGGAGCTAAATCCTCAAACATGTTTTATGACTTTGTACTACCTATATTTAACACAGGATGTCAGCCCTTCAAGAAATATTCCCAATCGTGTAATATTCTCCGATTTCGGCAATTCAGTGAATTTTGATTTATCTATGACGCAGGAAATCCGCGGAATTCCAGAGCATCATCGTTCTATGATTGCTCCGTCATTATACGCTGCAAAGTTTGGCCATGTTGATTCTGCAAGAACGTTTTTCACAGATGGATCTCTAATAGAGGAGTCCGCTGGTTTTGGTGTATTTAATGAATTTCATAGCGCCTCTCGAAAACTTGAAGCTCCTTGTTCTGTGTATGTGGCTGAACTGGCAGCAATTCACTACACTTTGGAAACAATTGCTTCACTTCTTCCAGACCACTACTTTATTTTTACGGATAGTCTCAGTTCTGTCGAGGCTATCCGTTCCATTAGGCCGGTAGAGCACTTCTCGTATTTTCTCTTGAAAATACGAGAACTGCTTAGTGCTTTATCCGTGCGCTCTTTCATCATCACCTTCGCGTGGGTCCCTTCGCATTGCTCAATTTTGGGCAATGAGAAGGCGGATTCACTTGCGAAGGTGGGCGCTATGGAAGGCGACATTTATGATCGACAGATCGCCTATAGTGAATTTTTCTCTATTTATCGTCAGCAGTCGCTCGTTAGCTGGCAACATCAATGGAGTGAAGGGAGCTTGGGACGATGGCTACATTCAATTATCCCTAAGGTGTCGAAGTTTGCATGGTTCAAAGGGTTGGACTTGAGTCGAGACTTCATACGCGTGATGTCTCGTCTCATGTCCAATCACTATTGTCTAAACGCTCACTTGTTCCGTGTGGGGTTGGGAGACAGCAATCTCTGTGAATGTGGACAAGGTTACCAGGACGCTGATCACATCCTTTGGTCTTGTGCGGAGTATCGTGGAGTCAGATCACATTTTTATGATTCCCTTCGGGCTCGAGGTAGACAACCTAATGTTCCAGTTCGGGATATTTTGGCTAGACGCGATCTGGAGTTTATGAAACTCATATATGTTTACTTTAAGGATATTAACCTTAGATTGTAAGTTTGATTAACCTTGTGTTTAGTTTGTATTTTGTACGTGTGGTTTTTTTTTCAATGTTTGTTTTCAAGATGAATAGAAATAATTTCATGCTTTAGGATTAATTAAAGTTGTATCGTAAACCACATTTCAAACCAACTTCTTCCCTTTTCCCATCAAAAAAATTGTAAATCTCCACTAACCTCGAGACAACCGCGAGTACTCGGTCCAGTTCCTTTAACTTTAAATTTAAGACAGTAATAATGTATAACGCAAAGAATAAATCGGCTCTGTAAAGTTTATTCGATTGAGCCTGTACAAATAAAGTAATTATATAAAAAAAAAATAACCGACAACAAATAATTAAATTCAACGGAAATAAATCAACTCCAATTCAAGTCACTTCAGACGTCCACCAAGGCTCTTATTTGGGACCTCTTCTTTTTATTCTATACGTAAAAGCCATTTCTTTCAATCTCAGAAAACTAAAATTGCTGATATATGCTAAGGAAATAAGAAATGAAGAAGAATGAAATACACATATGCTAAACATGGTGTAAAACAAGTAAACTAGAATTGAATGTAAAAAAAATGAAACTCAATAACATTTAGCAGGAAAAGAACCACATCAAACGTTTCAATTGCATTAGGAAATCAAAATTAGCATTAGAAAGGTTTCATATTTCGTTACGGATTTAGAAATAATATTAGACTCCAAACTAACTTTCATAGACGATTACAACACAATTATTTACAGGACACATACACAATTAAAACACTATATTTTGCCTATGAGAGGTCAATTCTGGAATATTGTAGCATTGTATGGTCTTCTTTTTCAATCACGCATGAAGAAAGATTAGAATCAGTTCAAAAACTATTTCTATTATACGCCCTTCGTAAATTAGGTTGAACATCATTCCTCTTCCACTATATGAAGTACGCTGCATGCTTATAAACATACACACATTAACAGATCGTCGTGAATGGATTCATTTTTTAAAGATCTCTTTTCGCAGCGCTTTGACTCAAATTTCTATGCACCTACTTGACAACTCCGAAATAGAATTTGATATGCCATAAACCATCATCGCACAAATTATTCAAAATATGGGCCATTAAATCGCACAATGGCCTCTTACAATAAATACTGCGAATCTATTGACTTTACTATGTGTCGGCATAAACTTAAACAATATTTTAACTCCATGCGGAATTGTAGTTCATATGAACAAAAATACTGCTTAGTTTTATGTAAGACAAAATTGCACTTTTTAATTATTCTTTCAAATAATTTGTTTTTGTATTTAAGAAATAAAATTGGCCGGTGCCGGTGGTGTAGTGGTAAGCGTGACTGCTTTCTAACACCCCGATGGGTCTGGGTTCAATCCCAGCCGAGGTCGGTGGGATTTTTCTGAGGCATACAAATCTCTGGTCACGTCTTCCTTCGGAAGGGAAGTAAAGCCGTTGGTCCCGGCCCATGTGTGTTGAATGGGTGCGATATCCTACGCAGGTGTGGAAGCTGCCTTCCTGCACATTCGATTGCCGTCAATGGATGGCAATCGATGTCCGTCGGTGATTGGCACTAGATTGCGGAACAGAGACCGACGTTAAATAAAAGGAAAGAAATAAAATTGTACATGTATTTGTGCTAGTCTACGTTGGTTCTTCTTTCCTTTATTTAACGTCGATCTCTGTTCCGCAATCTAGTGTCAATCACCGACGGACATCGATTTCCATCCTTTGACGGCTATTGAATGTGCAAAAAGGCAGCTTCAACACTTGCGTAGGATATCGGGCATTGGACAGCTTTACTTCCCTTCCGAAGGAAGACGTGGCCAGAGATTTGTATGCCTCAGAAAAATCTCACCGACCTCAGCTGGGATTGAACCCAGACCCATTGGGGTGAGAAAGCAGTCATGTTTACCACTACACCACAGGCGCCGGTTAGTCTACGTTAGTTGACGAAATAAATTCACCAAGTTCGAAGTTCTACAATAAGAACCCAGATGAACAACGACCGATGTGTAAACTAGTTACTATCTAAAATAGCAACGACAAAAGTATTCAAATAGCAGTCCGAATAGTGACGCAACTGACTAGGGACGTTGCGATAATTAAAAGTATCGATACTTGATTCGATACTAGTATCGAATAACTGATACTGATATTTGCGATACTATAGAAACAAAGTATCGATACTTTTGAGTATCGAATCATTTGATAAAAAAGCAATGTGATTGAATTTAAATTGAAAGTCCATGTTTAAGATCAATAACGAACAGTTTGTATCATTGTATTAAAAACAAAAGCATCATCGACGCTTGCTAGAAATATTAGTTTCTGTAAATATTTTGCTGACAATCGGTTTCTGGTCTCAGTAATTATAGATCCAGCCTTTGAAAATAGTCGCTCGCATGGATCAGAAGTTACCATGCTGACCATATGCAGTCCCAGTGTAAAAAATATGCGTCTACACGCTTATCACAACTTACGCATATACCAAAATCAAGTTACTTGTTTTTCCATCCGATTCGATACCGATACCACGATAAAAGTATCGATATTGGAGAAGTATCGATTGTAAAGTATCGATACTTAATTACTTGGTATCGAAATAAAAGTATCGATACTTTACTGATATCAGTAGTATCGCAACGTCCCTATGTGGTGACGCACCATTACGGTTGTTCCAATTGGTAAAAAAAATATCTTCATGGTTCGTTAAACAGAAGATAACAACTGAGCTCATCATCAGGGGCAAGCAAGGAGCAAACCCAGAAAATTCCATCAACATCACAAAAGCGAACAATTCTCTAGATGACGAACAGCAGCCACTCAGGGCACTGTCAATTCCGACAGCTCAAAATTCACACTACCGTAAAATTTGTCCTTTCTCGCTTCAACACCTCTTTGCCAGATCCAGGCATCACTCGAAAATTTCCTTTCTTCCAAAAACTGCCAGAAACATTTGTTTGTTCCTCTCCAGACGACACAACCACCAACTATCGCATCGCTGAATTTTATGCATCCCACCCTTGGAGCTATTCCCTACCTCTCGTAGCCAGCATCAGTAGATTGTGTTTATGATGCTGCGATGAAGATTATAATGCCAAAAGTTTCCCTCTTCTAAAACAATTATTAAACATTCCCCGATCGTCCTTCTCCTCTTTAAGTTTCACAATGCCATGCTCTAGCAGCACCCACGCCTCTAAGCTCGTTTGTCAGTTTTTCGACAAGCCTTCAGTCGGTCCTGCCACGTTCGTTGTGTTGCGTTGTTATCATTCATCAACATTCTTAAGAGTGTTATAAATTTCCACATCCTTTTATATATTTGAGGAATGCTTCTCCGTAAGCAGAGTAGATTGTACCGTTTAAATAGGTCAAACGGGCGTCATTCGCCGGGGTCTTAATTTTCTGGAATGACGCCGGCTTCTTTTCCTTTATCTTGGATGTAAGATCAAAACCCTTTTGAAATCTAACCTTTCAAAAATATGTTCAAGCAATCTGTACCAAACTTCCTTCTATCCGATAATTCCTAATAATTGAACTTTCTCGCTGGGAAAAAATCTCATTTTACCGAGATACTCAGTTTTCCAACCTTATTTTCCGGAAATCTTCCACCTGTTTCCAACGATTTGAAATTTATCGCTCTTCTCGGCGTAAGTAAGCGTAAGGCATCAAACGCCCAACAGCCATCCTTTTATATAGTGTTCCACTTCAAAAGTATTACTTTGCCAGAACAGCATCGTCGTCTTCGTCGTCGTTACTTCAGCGAGGAGTAAATAAACTTTAATTTAACTTTGAAGAAGCAACAGTTGGAGTTAACGCAACTTGGACGTCCTTCGCCCCATACCCTGGGTAACTTCCTTGGTGTTGTTTTTCCGTTTTTTTCCGCTCACTTTTTATCAATCTTAACGAGTAAAGTTTACGTTTATGGAGGTGAATTTGACTCGGTATTCTTTTTGTTGTGATGTCGTCCCGGCCCGGGAGGTTTAGCACCAACTTTGTATTCAAATTTGTTTCAGTATTTACGCACACCGTGTTGAATTTCTGCCGGCAACAGGCTGCGATGAATTTTGCTGCTGGGAAAATTTGAAATATATTCAACGAACTGCCATTCTTGCCGTCTCTCGCCTCAGGTGTGGTACAATCGCATTTCGATTGGTGGTGGAATATTTAAGTGTTTTGTATGTAATTGATAACAAGAATCTTAACCCCAATCAGTGATCGATTTCAGTACGGTATAGGGTGGTTCTTACAAACATGGGCCATTGTTTTAACACAAAAGGATGCTTTTAAATCTTCTTTGAAATACGTAAGAACTAAGTTTGCACAAAGCACTTTTTCTAATTCCATCCCATTTCTTCCCCTTTACCATAAAAAAAAAATCATCATTAGTCTCCTATACTCACGAAAAATGTCCTCGCCGTAATATGTTCGCCGTTAAAAGATCCCTCCTTTAAATGCCTCCAACAATGCTGGCCACATCATGGCCGCAGTTTTCTTGAGTGAAGCTTACAGCAAAAGTGCTTCACCTCAAGTTCTAATTAGGAGCAATAGAAAACGAGAAAGGATGTTTCAGTGTAACATCCTTTTGATCTCGTCGACCCAACTCAATGTAAGTGGGCATGGTTTAGATTTTTCCATGTCTATGTCCCCAGTTCTCTTGAAAAGGTGTAATTTCATCGGATAAACCGGAGAAAGGATTTGGAAATGGATAATGATGATTATATAGTGGGGTGGACCTAACTGAAATCACAGCAAAACCATATCTATTTATTGGGAATTCCCTTCTTTTTGTAAAATTTAATTTATTTCATGACGCTTTTCAACGCAGATTGTGGCAACTTAACGGCTTTGATTTTATTGATTTGTCTTATCCCAGCTTAATACCAATCTATTTTCGTGCCTGAATGGACAAAAACAACCACTTCCATCCATAGAAATGGGAAATTTTCCTTCGCCATAAATCTCAATTCGGAACTGTTATCGAAGCCATTTTGATTAGATCCTTTTTGTTTTTGTTAAATCCACACCAAAACGGGGACGCAGCATTAACTTTTGTTTCTTTTGTTTTCCTCTAAGTTTTCGAAGTTTGCCGTCAAACTGCGTAGTTCAATCGAACTTTTCTATATTTTGTTGATACCATTTGATATCGAACATGCACTTTAAGCGTGTATGGCGATGAGTGAGTATAGCCATAATCCATTGCACTATTTGCTAGGAGAAACAGATTTTTACCACAACGTTTCAGACAGACATGTGATATCGAATATAGGATGAGAATTGAATACACGACCGTAGAATCTGTCTAATTTTTTTCAGTTCCATTTACTCAAATTCGCAAAAACGCAGGTCACTAATAGACTGACTAAATTAATTTCCTTCAAAAATCTGCTCGAAAATGAAGAAAAACGTAGATGTTTACATACAATTAAGTTATAACAGACACGAAATAAGACCGTTCTCAATGCTGAGTTTCAAAATTGTTTCAAACTGCTCGACAGTTCTAAAATTTGAAACTGTCAAAAATCAGAGGAATAAGAAGATGCAGAATAATAACAATAAGAAGAAGAAGTATGCTGGATCCAGAATCTCTTAATCGCATTAAAATTAAAGCAAATTAAAACTATCCTAGTCGATTTCGAAGTGTTGAGACCAAAAAACTATAGAGCACATTAGAAGTGAAAGACCGTTTCTCTTCCTTCCGTCTCCCACAAAAAGTTGCAGTGAAACGTACGCAATTTTGGCATCTTTTAGTATCAAACGGTGCTTCTAGAAAAGTGGAGTTGATTGATTGCGTTATATTAATATTAATAATTATTAAACTTCTATTACCACTAGTATATCGATATGATACTCTTCAGTAAAATGTACACACTTAGTTTTTTCTACCGAGCTCGGCTGTGCAAATCTCGACAAAAGAAGTTTTACTGAGATTTCAGCAAACATTTCATTTGTTTGCTGAGACTTAGCTAAGCATTATCCGAGACTCAGGAATCAAATGTCACTTTTGCTGAGATCTCAGTGAAACTTTTTTATGCCGAGATTTGCACAGCCGAGCTCGGTAGAAAAAACTAAGTGTGTAGCACATTCTTACATTGAAATGGCAAATAAAGGGTGCCCCACATCAAATTGCATCACGGAAAAACGCTGTAGAAAATTACCCATTGGATATAATCCCTTGAAAATTTTGGTAGAAGTAGTTTAGAGTGTATTGTTTACACTGTATTTTTATCGCTGTCAGTTTTTCGAAAGTTGGAAAAAATGGCGTCACCCGAAAAGCAACGTCGCAAATTGATTTTGCGCAAATTTTGGAAAATCCTTAAGTCTCCCATCGGGACATCGGAAAACAACTCAGAACCATGCAGTCAAGGGTGCGTGGTGGATTAAACGTTCCTCCGAAACTCTGAGTATCGAACGGAAGGAGAATTGTGGTCAGAATGGATGTTCTATTAGTGATCAGGATCACAAGCGTGTCGTGAAAGCGTTTAAGCGGAATCCCAATCCTTCTGTCAGGGATGTGGCCAAAAAGTTAAATCTGTCCAAGTCTTTCATTCAGAGAGCCAAGGACCGGGAGGGACTGCATACGTATAAAGTGCAGAAGGCTCCAAATCGTGACGAACGGCAAAATACGGTGGGAAAGTCACGGGCCCGGAAACTGTACACCCAGATGCTGACACTGCCTCATTATCTCATCATGGATGATGCAACTTACGTCAAGGCGGACTTCCGGCAGCTTCCAGGGCTACTGTTCTTCACCGCCCACCACTAGTTTGATGTTTCGGAAGAAGTAAGGAAGCAGAAACTTTCAAAGAAAGTTTGCCAAGAAACACATGATTTTGCAAGCGATCTGCTTCGTGACTACCGGGTCTGCAAACGGGGAGATCTACCTCAAGGAGTGTCTACAGAAGCGTCTACTTCCTCTGTTGAAGCAACACAGGGCCCTACGATCTTCTTATCGGATCTAGCTTCGTGCCTCTATTCAAATGTTGTCCTGGAGTGGTATGAAGCCAACGTGGTCACTTTCGTACCCGTAGGGCCTCTAGTGTCCATAGAAGTGTTTGGGAAGAAACCCCTCCAATATGGGTATTAAAACTCATGAATTTGCAGCAGAAGACCGTTTATCATAATTTTGTGATCATCCGATGGATTGTCCTCGGAACGGCCGTTCCGGAGTAGGTTCTCGTAGGGCCTCTAGTGTCCATAGAAGTGTTTGGGAAGAAACCCCTACAATATGGGTATTAAAACTCATGAATTTACAGCAGGAGATTGTTTATCATAATTTTGTGATCATCCGATGGATTGTCCTTGGAGCGGTCATCCCGGCGCAGGCTCCTGTAGGGCTTCTAGTGGCCATATACGTGTTTGGGAAGAAACCCCTACAATATGGATATTAAAACTCATGAATTTACAGCAGAAGACAGTTTATCATAGTTTTGTTATCATCCGATGGATTGTCCTCGGAACGGCCGTTCCGGAGAAGGTTCTCGTAGGGCCTCTAGTGTCCATAGAAGTTTTTGGGAAGAAACCCCTACAATATGGGTATTAAAACTCATGAATTTGCAGCAGGAGATTGTTTATCATAATTTTGTGATCATACGATGGATTGTCCTCGGAACGGCCGTTCCGGAATAGGTTTTTGTAGGGCCTCTAGTGTTCATAGAAGTGTTTGGGAAGAAACCCCTACAATATGGGTATTAAAACTCATGAATTTACAGCAGAAGACCATTTATCATAATTTTGTGGCCATTTGATGGATTGTCCTCGGAATGGTCATGTCGGCGTAGGTTCCCGTAGGCCCTCTAGTGGCCATAGAAGAATCATTCGATGGATTGTCCTCGGAGCGGTCATTCCTGCGCAGGCTCCTGTATGGTTTCTTGTGGTCATATACGTGTTTGGGAAGAAACTCCTGCAATATGGGTATCAAAATTCATGAATTTTCAGCAAAAGACCGTTTATCATAATTTTTGGTCATTCGATGAAAGTTTAAAAAAAACTGGTCAGCTAGATAATTTTCTACAGCATTTTTTCCCTGATGCAATTTGATGTGGGAATCCCTTCATTAATATTTATTGGACTGAGCTAAACAAATCTGAGGGATTATTGTTAGCACACGAGTTTTTATTTACAAACTGATTACAAACCATTTTCTCAAGTCTTGACGTTTTCCGGTTTCAACAGTTAAAATTTAATGATGTCCAAAAATCATGGATCGCTCAGTTTTTTTAAGGATTTAAAAGTGAAGCTTTGAATGCGTGCATATTTCATTGATGGTCTTCAAAGAACAATCCTACATTGATCTCTATACAAACTTATGTGACCGCTCCAAATAATCTGGAACAGATTTCACCATGCGAGATGAAATGGTTGAATTTTAGCACAATTTCAGTATATTAGAAGCATAGTCTTGTATATACCGGAGCAATATGGAAGAAAAAAATAGTTCTGCTAATATAATTTATTTGAGATATCACGCAGTTTTGGTATTTCAGGCATAAATATTTAAAAGTTTAATTAAACCTCAATTCTTATGAGTTATTTCATAAGTATTTGAGGGTATTCTACAAAGATTTCAGCATATTTGGAGCAGGGATTATTATGTATGGGGATATTTTTGAAAATAATAAGAGTAATTTAATTCCTGAGCCATTTCAGAATAAATATTTATAAGTCAAATTGAACCTCAATTCTTATGAGTTGATTGTATTTGTGATTATTCTGTTACGATTTCAGCATATCGTTTTTGAAAATATGTTTGCTTATTTAATTTAGTTTAGAAATCTCCCAGCTTTGCCATTTCAGATTGAAATATTTATAAGTCAAATTAATCCTATATTCTCATGAGTTGTTCCAAAATAATATAATTATTCTATGAAAACTTTAGAACATTTGATGCATTGGCTTTCATGTATCTGGGAAATCTTGAACAAATACAATCTAATTAAAATTATTTTGAAAATCACCCACGTTGCCATTTTATATTGCAATATTGTATTAGGGGAAACGCTCCTATAGTTGCGGTACGTTAGAAGCGTTAGGTTCCTATAGTTGTGCATGGAGACTCAATACACAACTATAGGAACCTAACGCTTCTAACGTACCGCAACTATAGGAGCGTTTACCCTACAGTATGCAAAAAAAGTTTATCCACCCCCCTACAAATTTAATTTTTTTTTTCTGGTGAAAATCAGTTCAATTTTATGAGTGTTCCTCCATGATTTATCATTTTTTGTTTATTTATCACATTGCCATTGAAAATACGGCGTTTATATCTGTTCTTGAGATTTCATGTGATAAATTATGAAAAATGGTAAAAAATTACGCAAAAAAAGTTTATCCACCCCCCAACGGATACTACGATTTAAGTGTGTTTTACATAGTTTTAGTGTGTATTCTGCAACTTTCTCGAATGTAAACATTGTGTCATTTAGTGCTCTTGAAGTTTTCGTGCTCAAAATTTCAGTTTCGTGTTCAAAATTGGAAGTTATTTGTTGCAAAATGCCCAAAAAAGTGCAAATTTCGATCAGTATCCGAAATTTGATAACTGAACATCAAAAAACAGGTAAAAGATACCGTGATATTGCTGAAATTGTCCAGTTTCACAAAGATACGGTCGCAGATGTACAAAAAGCGTGGTTCTATCTCACAAGCTAAGCGATCGGGGGGTCCTTCAAAGACAACCGGCCGAATTGACAGAGCTATCGTGAAGAAGGCGGAGCTGGACCAGGGACTATCAGCTCCGAAAATTGCGAAACAGATTGAAAGCGAGTTTTCCATTTAACTGACATCACAATCCGTACAAAATCGTCTTCATAAGAAAGGTTTTAAGGGCAGAGTAGCTCTTAAGAAGCCATGGTTGTCCACAAAAAAAAAATATCAAAAAAATATTAAAGTGGGCCCAGGACCACATTTCATGGACCAGTGATGACTGGAATAAGGTGATCTGGTCAGACGACACAAAAGTAATGTTATTTGGGTCTTATGGTATCACCATAGAGGTAACTCTAAGACTAGTAGGTCCCGAAGAAATGTGCTCAACTTTTTGGCTCTGCTCTGCTACTATCTTCGGTCCCAAGCTAATCGATAAACCCCTCGAAACATAGGAAAATGCAATAACCCCTCATTTTATCTGTCAAACTTTCATAGCGAATCAAAACAAACATTGTGTAGTACTAGAATTTTGACTAGAATGGGGTACGTTAATCGATTTGCTTGGGACCAATGGGCTAGTCAAGTAGTGAGCCAATTTAAAATCGTTAGTTTCGTATTGATTGTTGGTATCACCATCGCCATTGACCGTCATAAAATTCAACTAATTTTCACCAGAAAAAGAAAAAAAATATAAATTGGTAGGGGAGTGGATAAACTTTTTTTGCATACTGTAAATTTAATTTCTGTTAGAGATCACCGGATTGTGCAATTGGAATTTTAAATATTTATAAGTCAAATTGAACCTCAATTTTCATGAGAGATTATTCTGTAATGACTTCAGCATATTTGTAGTAGGGACTTTTACAAATGTATGTGTGAGGGTATTTTGAAATTATAAGACTAAATCAATTTATTTTAGAAATTACTCGGCTTAGTCATTTCAGATTGAAATATTTATAAATTAAATCCTCATGAGTTGTTTCAAACAAATTTGAAGTAATTTTTAAATGATTTAAACATATGTGAAAAAAGGACTTTCAAATACTTATGAGAGTATTTCAGAAAATAATTAGAGTAATTTAAATCATTCATGTAATCACCCAGCTTTGCCACTCCAGTCTCAAATATTTGTACCTCCATTCACATGAGATGTTTCAAAACAACTTGAGGCTATTCTTTGACTTGCATGTACCGGAGTAACGTTGAAAATAATTGTACTTATTTAATTTATTTAAGAAACGCGCAGTTTTGTAATTTAAATTTAAATTTTGTAGGGGAATTTACGTATTCTCGGCAACCTAAGCAGCGACCTTCTTTCTATGGTCTTTTTCTCTAAGGAACGCACACATATGCAGTATTGGTTTGTTTACAATCTTTTGCTGCCAGCTGCTCTTACAATTTCAGTCGAAAGAATTGTCAAAAACTGTTTTGAAACGCTTTTACAAAGCTCCAATCTTCTCTTGTGAGAGCGAGTATTGTCGGCAACCAGTTTTTCTTCGGCAACCGTTCCATTTGAACTGCATGTAAATCTGCTGTTCTATTATCGGCAACTCGAAATCAGCTACAATTTGTACTGCGTGTGTTGCATTTCAAGAAAACCTTGCTAGATTGCTTTTTCTCAGTGGTAAAAATATAGTCAAATTGAAGCTGAAAGCAAAAAGAATTGTTTACACGCATTCAGCGAAGTGTTTTCGTGAGAAAATCCAGTGAAAATAGTGTTTCAATTTAGGTTGCCGAAAATAGTCTGGCATGCCGAAGCCGTCATTTCCCCTATTCACGAGAGTTGTTTCAAAAGCAATTTAAAAATTCCTGTAAAAAATTCATCATATTTGGAGCATATGCTGGTACGATCAATTTTGGAGTCAAGTTTGGTGCTCGTATCATGCCCGTTGGATTGCTAGGATCGAATCAGTGCGGAAAAAATTGTTCGATACGCATTTCGCACTCTCCCGTGGAATAATCCGACGACGCTCCATCACTCAAGCGGTTTTTGTGGCGAAAATGCTGAAAGGAAAAATTGATGCCCCGAATATTTTGATCGAAAAGAATTTGTACGAACCAGAGAGGAGACTACGCCAGCGGGATTTCCTTCATCTTGGTTCGCGAAATGTTCAATATGGATAACTTGACCCCATAAGATTGATGTGTAGTGCTTTTAACGCACGTTTTTGTATTGTTTGACTTCAACTTGACCATAAGAACCTTTCAACAACGACTCTCTTTAAGGCGATAGTTTTTTGTAATTACTCTAGTTTATAAAGTTTTTTTTAATGCTAGTCTTGTCCATAAATTTAACTGTTCATTAAGACCACAAACGAGTCAGATGAATTGTAGGTAAATAGACAAATAAACTAACAGACTTTCATATATGGGGGTATTTTTAGAAATAGTTAATCTCCAAAGTGTTTTTATGTTACTTCATACGCGAAGTTGTAATATTTATAACCCAAAGGGAACCTCAATTTTCATAAGTCGTTTCAAAAGTATTTGAGGATATTCTGGAAATATTTCTAATTTGACTCCAGAGATCGTCAGTCCGATAATGGTCAATGTAGTTCTGGGATCACATTATCAGATTTATGAATGTTCGATGTGTATAATATTATCAGGTATGATAATGAATACTGATATGAATTATGTAATATAATCGGGCCACTTCTACGACAGCACCCGGAACATGGTTGTCAATGTAATACTGAACACTAAATATGAGCACTAATTTACTTGTTATCAGATTCTTGTCACTTCTCGGGGGATACCCAGAACATGTGCGTATGTGACCATTTTGCTCTGGACACTAAATGTGATCAAGAATGACCTTCTTTTGCAGTATCGTATGGTTTGATTGGTCAAATAATTAGTTTTCACTGAAATAAGATTCTGACCATGTCCTCGAACGCACTTGAACATGTCTAATGTGGTCATCCAGGATCTTGTTTCCCAATCTCTTTTTGAGTCTAAAAAAAATAATTGGACAAATTTTTGGATATTTTTCCAAAAAACTAAAATCAAACAGCATAACTTTGGTGGCATTTTTTGTCCCCTTAAGGGCTTACGCCTACCTGCAAACTTTCAAAAAATCGATTTTTTTTATTGTCCTAATCGAAAGTATATAAAGTCAAGAATATTTCCTCAAAAGATCAAGTTTATCCGATGAAAATTGTGAAAGTTATGCGACGTACAAAAATATTCACTTATAGTGGACTAAACCCAACTTGAAACTTTAAACGCGATTATCTCGGAATCATATTTTCAAAACCGGTGCCAAAAATTTCTCGAAATGTATACATTCGATTCGTCCAATTCGTTTTGATTTCTGTTCAGTACTATTTTGTGCAGTCCAAGATCGTTCGGATTTCGTATATCATTTAATTTCGATTTTTTACAGCCGATCAAAGACAAATTTTAAGGATCAAAAATCGGCACTTCAACTTTGCAAGGCCGCCATTTTGTCTAAAAAATTTAAAAAAAAACCGAACGATCAAGGACTAGTTTAACACATGCTTAACGATTTGGCATGGTTTTTTTTTTATTTCAGATGATTACATCACAAACCGCAGTTGGCACCGCAAAAAGCGTTTTTTAGAACATCGTCCACGGGGAGCAGCCGTGCGGGGCACCAGGACCTCGTTTTTACAGCATCGACTGATAAATGTACCATTTAATGTGTGTTCAATAAACGGCAGAAAACCGATTTTCAATATGTTGCGTCGTTTTCGAAAAAAAATCCAAACTTTCGCTTTTTTTTGCAGGTAGGCGTAGCCCCTTAATTATATCAAAAAATAAAAATAAAAATACAGAAAATAAAGGTTGTGAGAAAAACGATTTTTAAGATTTTATTTTAAATTGAAAAAAGAATATAAATATTTTTAGGGTGCACTTTTTTGAATAGTTCCAAATGTTCCCTATAACTTTGCCGAACATATCAAACTTTTTTCAAGCAACAATTTTCTGAAGTTAAGCTTAACATTTTCCTATAGGCCCTTTTCAAAGTTAAGGCTCCATTTAAAACGATTCTGAAAATTTTCAACCAAACAGAAAAATACGAAAATTAATGGATTTACGAATTCGTCGGGAATTTCTCAGGTGTGCCTTTAATTTTTTTCAGAGTAAACTAATCACTTTCATCTGCACTAAATATTTTCGAAAATACAAACGATTAGTCAATTTAACGTACCAAAAACTAGTAAAGCATCTCACATAAACACCTAAAACAAATTACTACGGCATTTGAACTAATTTTCAACTTGTGGTTTTAAAGAAAACACAAATTGTTGCTATATTGTTAATAAAATATTGTTAAAATTTATAAAAAAAACTGTAGTGCCACCTAGTAAGATAATTCCAAACTAAACTGTCCATAAATCAAAAAGTCTTGCCCTCCTGAACAACATTTCAGAAAACAGCAACTTTGAATCTAGCACAGATCTCGAGATGTCGACCCAGAATTTACACAATATTCATAAAATCACTATTGTCACCTAGCAAGAGATTTCCGAACTAAATTGTTGACAATTCAAAAGGCCTTGGCCTTCTGTACAACATTGCATAAAACAGGGATCTCTAGAAGTCGACTCTGCCTGTACACGAAGTTTATAAGAATAAAAGTGCCACCTATCGCGGGAGTTCTGAACTAAACTGTCGACAATTCAAAAGGTCTTAGCCTTCTAAACAGAAAACAGCAACTTTTAATGTAGTTAACAAGGATCTCGAGAAGGCGACCCAGTATTTACATGAAATTTACAAGAACACTAGTGCCACCTAGCAAAAGGCTTCCGAACTAAACTGTCAACAATTGAAAAGGCCTTGGCCTTTTGAACAACATTTCATAAACCAGCATCTTTATATCTAGCAGTAGTATCGCTAACAGTGCGCAAACAGTCAGGTTCATATGAATATGAACTGCCATCCTGCTTGGCATGTACAATCACTCAGTTGTTGAAATTTGATTTTCTTTAAAGTAGTTCATAGATTAGGATCTGAGTATACTATAGATATGCCAAGAGTAGGTAAATCTTATCATTTGAATAAACACCAATGAATTGGAAAAAATTGAAAGTCTGAGATGTGCAGCGAGCATTTCTCATTTCATTTTTACAACGCAAAAACAAATACAGTTTATTATTAGAAATAAAATCTTCTTACGTATCTCTAACAAGCTTAAACTCAGTTCTATCTACTACTTCAAAAAGAGCTATGTTTTGTCAACTGTGTGCAAAGTTATTAGCAAATGAGTAATTCGTGACCAAAACTGTGTGTGCCAATCATGACTGCCATTCACCTCATTATTCACTGCCTCGTGAGATTCTGCATGATTGAGAAGCAAACGATTCACTGACAGCCGAGTACTCAGTCAGTAGCTCAGTCAGCACGTTTATTCTTCCGTGATGGTACCCAATCCTTGTTTTGAATGACTGAGCGTACATTTTCTATGGAAAAATACCTCAATTACATGCTGTGTGAGCAAGCGGTGTGAGTCACCTGTTCGTGAGTGACTGAATGTTTTTGTTGACTCTTTCATTGACTCGTACTTTACCGTTTGGTTCAAACGGTCTTGACAGAGCAATGAGTTGAATAGTGCAGTGCTTTCACACTCAGCCTAAGCAGTCAATAGTTTTATGCTCTGATCGCTAGTGCCACATAGCGAGAGGTTCTGAACAAAACTGTCAGATATTAAATAGGCCTTGACCTCCTGAACAACATTGCTCAAAACAGCAACTTTTTATCGAACAAAGACTTCGAGATGTCGACCCTGCATGCAAGGTTGCAAAGACTCATTTCAGCTAAAACAATGTTTTTCGGAATAATAAAACCAAAAGATGGTATGATGGCATGTTTTACTTGTAACTTACAAGAAGAGGTTACAAAGTATGCGTTGGAAACATAAAACCTGTAAATGTTGCTTTCTATGAGTCACAATCAGCGATTTGCTGATCGCTGAGTGAGTGAGTGAGTGAGTGAATGAGTTTGTGAAAAATCGCTGATTGTGACTCTCATGAAGTGAAATAAACAGGTTTAATATGTCAAACACATTCTTTGCAACCTCTTCTTGTATCCTACCAATTCAAAATTTAATCATGGCATCTAATTATTTCATCATTTAGAAAAACATTATTTTAGCTGAAATGAGTCTTTGCAACCTTGCCTGCATGTACACGAAGTTTAAAAGAAGACTAGTGCCAACTAGTGAGATAGTTATGGACTAAACGGTCAACTAATCAAAAGGTCTTAGCAAAGGTTTTGAGATATACAACCAACATTTTCACAAAATTCATACGAGCACTAGTGCCGGCTAGTGAGAGAATTTCGAAATAAACTGTACCCAAGTAGCAATTCAGTAACCATTTAGCATCCACTCTGATTTATGATGGTTTTATAACGGCAATGAACAATCCACTTAGTTTAAATATAGCATTTTAAAGTGTAAAACATTCCTGCGTAGTAATTCAGCTTTTTGCTGTTTTAAAAACCTTTTATAGTCTGGCAAGAAAGTCAAAAACTGTCTTGTTTTAAAAATAAATTTAAAACAGTTATCAATCCCTCCTTAAAACTGTTCTATAATTCAAGCATAAACGTCATTAGCAATTGTTTATTAATGTCATTATAAAATATTTTATAAACGTGTTCTATCATTATAAAAGCAACCATAAAACTATTAGGTTTTGCATTAGAGAAAAAAGCATTTATTGTTGCTTTTTAGCCTTTTTAAAAAGCATCATTAACTCCCCAATTACTTTGTTTACAAATTGAGCTTAAAAGATGGTTCCTCATAGTTACTAAATGCCAAATCTATGACAAGGAAATCTCGAAGGATAGACGAAGTAGGATGAAAAAAATCAAGTCAATTTCAGATAAATTTACTTCTTTAGAAGAACCAGCACACCACCAACGGCTGACCATCTGTCGGAGAAGAGCAAAGTGAGCGGGGCCCTCGAACTCATAAAACATTGTCTAAAGTTGAAAAACATACCAGCTTTCTCCAGATCTTGCGATGACAATCGAAATAACAACCGACAGCAAACCACTGAAACTGTTAGTTAGCGGAGATCAGCTGGTTTCCGATCCAAAGCAGCGATTTTATTCGGCGAAAGACTCTTCAAAAATTTTATTCAACCGTACATCTCTGCATCATTGGATCGTGCACTTCTGTTACCATCCGGAAGAAGGGGATCTTTTTCGGGAACGATTGCGCTTCCAGCTGTTCGAATGCGAAATGTTGTAAAACAGTATCGCAAACTATCTGAGTAACTGCTCACAATCCATCGGGAGAAAACCGCCTGGAAGAATCCTGGATCTCACAGCGCAACTATCGAAAGATAAACCATGCCATTAATCTGAATGGTTTAGGATCAAGCAAAATAGCTTTAGATAAATACAATTCAGCCTGCAAGTTTTCTTCATAAAAGCCATTTTAAAACCTTATTAATTTGTTAAGGAATTCTTGAAAGCAAAACAACTTTTTCACAAATGACCCATGAAAATCAACTTTTATGCCACCGCCATGTTACAATTAGTTTGCTTGTTTTTTACAATCTTCGATTTTCAATCTATGTTGCCTTGGATATAAATATATTTTGGTAAATTTAGCAATGAGCAAACAATGTCAGCCAAGGTCGATCTGAAGAATATATTTTTTTTTTCAATGTTAAATAATTGGTCAAATCGACGTTTTACGAGGGTGGACTTAATTTTTTCGATGTTTTCACGTACATTTAACATAAAATTGAATATGGCACTTAAAACTAGGTCACTTAATGAGAAATATTGTAATAAATTTGGATATTCAACAATATTTTTATACCATCAGTTTCTATTTTAATTATTTTGATAAGATCGGATTCATAAATTCTTTTCTATCTTGATTGATGCTTTCCTAGTGGATTCAGCATGCGGCTAGGGGAAATGGCTCGAAAAGGGTTTTTATTGTTGCTAAATAGCTTTTATTGTAGCTTTCTAATGGTTCTGAATGCGTTCGTCATACAACCTTTTGAAGTAAATCAATCTTGACGAGTCTCGAGAATACACCCTTCAGAACCTTCTCCAGGATGGGCCAACTAGACATATTCTAGTTTTAATGAGGTTTTGGTGGATGCATTAATGACAAAATAGCCTTGACCAGGGTTTTATGAATGTTGTTTTATAGTTGCTTTGTAGTATTTCATAAAACTTAAAATGTTACTTGGGTACTTAATCCAAATGGTCTTCGCCTCATGAACAAAATCTTAGAAAACAGCAGCTTTATATTTAGTAACGATTTCGAGATATCGACCCTGCATCAGGCATGGAAAATCATTTGCATTCATTTCATACATGCATTTACATTCATTTGCCTCTAACTTTTTTCATCAACAGCATTCCGCAAAATGTGTATAAAGCTTTTATAGGTTTTGCTATTAGCTACAACTTTTGCTCATAACTCAAATCTGTATCTCTTATGCATCACGAACTAGAACGGGCAGAACTTATTACTATTTTTCAGTGAATGTAAAATACATTCACTGAAAAACAGTAGTGGCTTCTGTTCTCTCTGGTTCGTCATGCATAAGAGATACGGATTTGGTTTATGAGCAAAAGTTGTAGCTAATAACAAAACTTATAAAAGCTTTATACATCATTTTGCAGAATGCTGTTGATGAAAAACGTTATAGGCAAATGAATGTAAATGATTTTCCATGCCTGCCCTGCATGTACACGAAATTTATAAAAACATTGGTGCCACTTAGCGAGATAATTCCAAACAAAACTGTCCACTATTCGAAAGATCGTGGCCTCCTGAATAACATAGAAGAAACAGAAACTTTATTTATAGTCTGGATCATGAGATATTGCATGTACACTGATTTCGCATAAACACTAGAGCCACATAGTGAGATAATTCTGAACCAAGTGTTGGCCTTTGTAATCTCCTCAACATTGCAGAAGACCGCATCACACATCACGATAACTTAATTCTTTAAAAGTTGATAAAACGAAGCTTTCTACAGATACTAACACCATCTAGTAATGACTCACTACGGATTAAATTGTTTACCATTTTTGAGATCTTGGACCATAGAACATTACTGGCTGAAACATGTATGAATTTTGATCTCAAGTTTCTTGATAGTAATCAAAAATGTAACTGATCTATAAATAGTTCACTTGGCGTTAATGTGTATAAAAAATGAAAACATAATAAATACTAAGCATACAATGATGATCTAACTCCAGCCATGCGTAATACAATTATACCGCAAAACAATTGGTTACAAAGTCCCCCTCGTCAACTCACCACCCAGGCAGTGACCAATCAAATTAATCCTGTGTGATTCTGGCTACTACCACCCTGTTTCATCGCAGGATTCCATTATCACATTTTCGCATCAAAACAAATCGTTCCTTTGTGCAAAAACCAGTGAGAGCCGTAGCGAATGCCATTACCACAGAAGTGTCACTAGGGCAATTGCCTAACAACGATCGTTCGCGTGGTTTGTGACGGGGGGTCATAAAAAAGTGCCATTCCACAAACACATTAGACAGTTTTAATGAATGTCGATGAAAATGGTCTGCCTGTGTCTCATTAAGATGACTCTGGCTTTTGACGTGCCGAGGTGACGATGCTGTGCTAACGATCCTTAAGTTGGTGTAAACAAGCACTTCAAGTGCGTTTTTCTTTAATTACAGTTGTAGAAATTGGATGGCATAAATTTTCATACAGTCACTAATTGGAATGGGAAAATGTGCTCCTTCGGCAAGGATGTGTTTAATTAATGACTGCCTCTCCCCCAGCGAATACGAACGGTGCAACTTATTAAACACAGTGTAATTTTACGATAACGAGCTAGTTTCAAATATGTCTAACATTGTAGATTAGTACAAACATACAGCCCTCGTCACCGTGTCCAATCCCATCCCTGCAAAGCCCAGGAATCGCAATGACCGCCGTACCCAGTAGCTCGAGTGTCTACAATGCTTGGCTTAATTTCCGCTGATCCTGCTCGACATGTAGGTAGGTTAGGTTGCATCCGGAGCTGGTACCGAGCGTGAATTAAGGAATGGCCAGCTGCTATGTATCCGGAAGTAAACTCAATTTCGCGGCAAATCGATTTCGATCTACGTGGTTGAATCAGCGATTTAGATTTAGTTTACCTACTCGGTGTGTAGAATGTGAACGGGGACTGTGGCTATGTATAACTGTGTGGTTAACCGAAAATCGCGTCTGTTTGATACTGTATACCGGTGATGACGGTGAGAGTATCAGAAGTCGACAAAATCATGGAAACTTGCCTGAAATAATATAGTATCATGGGGCAGCAATGACACCACAAAAGGCGATTCAATGGATATGATTTTCGAAAGTGGTGCGGGCAGTGAATAGCGGATGACGGTGAGCATTAAATGGGAATAGTAAATAAAAAATGTCAAAAGTGGTGTCCAAGATGGTACGCTTAGAATGGAATTGATTTGAATGTTTTTTTTTTTTATTTCTTTTCAGAACAGTTTAATTTTAATTGAATAATAACAATGGGAAATGTTGGCTTCGGCAATACCTCAACCGATTATCGTCAGGGGGGTAAACAAAGTCCTAGAGCACTAAAATTTGGCCAATAGTTGCTCTGAAACACAATGTATCCACATGCCAAAATTGAGCTCCCAAGGACGTTGTTTACCCCCTGACGATAATAGGTTAAGGTATTGCCGAAGCCAACTTTTTCCCAATTTATTTAAGAAAAAAAAAGTTCATTAATTGAAATTTTTATTTCCCAAGTACCTAGCATACTTTCGTCACAGTGAGTTGCAGTAACTGGATTGCGACTGAAATAAAGCACAAAAAGGATTTCACAAGCGTTCTGCAACAAGTGTGCTACTAGGGTTGAATATCAATGTGAATCAAGCAACAAATCATTTTTGATGAAATTCGCAGTTAAGTTACAGGAAAGCTGTGCATTAGGGTGGATCATAGATTTTTATCCCCCTGCTCTCCACTACAATTTTAATTGGCATCAAAATCCTCAAAGTCTTTGTAAATTTGAACAAATTTGAAAAAAAAAAAGTAGGAAATGCTGGAGGATTTTGTAATTGGAAGGAGATAGTGAAGGTACTTGATCGCCTGTAATAATTTGTGGATTAATCTCATAAAAAAAATCCAAAATTTGCACAGGCTTATTCGGAAACTCCTTATGTGACTTTATAAATACTCTTCAGCCTCGAAGAAGATACATTAATTCTTAAATGTACACACTTCGAAAACTTCATGTAATTTTAAGTCTCCTAAGACCGACACATGTAAGCGACTCAAATGACATACAATTACGTCCGTTAGTATTTTTACATATCGTAAAATGAAGCAAAATTGTAATTTTACGCGTTCAAGTTTGTTGACATGTAAAATTATAATGAGACGTATTTTTCAGATGCCTACGGAATGTTCCGTCTATTGGCTATAGGAAAAGGGATTTACATTACAGATTTAACCAAATCCGCAATTTCGAATTCCTGCACAACATGTGAAAAGATGCAATGAATAAATTGTAAACAATGACTTTAAACGTCCATGATTCGTGGATTAAAACTCATTCAGAAAAATCGACAGCAGGATCTGGCAAAGTAAATTTCGTTTACCAGATGCTGATGTCGGCTTGCCTGAATGAGTTTTAATCCGTGAAAAATCGACATTCATTGTCATTGTTTACGTATGGTTGATTGACTTTTTAACATGTTGCGCTTGAATTCAGTAGTCCTAAAATAAAAATTAAGACAAACAGTAAAAGGGACTTCAGATATTCAAATACATATACAAAATAACCACAGAATTAAGGTGTCAAACTATTTTTGAATAAACATACTTCAGCTTTAGAATGTTGAAGTTTTTATTAGTCGAGTTCTTGCTAACATTACATTTACATTATAAATCAACTCATGTAAACTAATGTTATGAAAAATATTTCAAAATGGAAAACACCGGTATATAAAAATTATGGAATTTGTAATTACGTTCTGTAACCAATGATCTTTTATAGAGCTTCCACTATTTCTTGGATCACGACATCCGTGACGTGGTTTTTCAAAATTAGTTTAAGAAACAATGTGCTTTTTCGCACTCAAATTAATTTTTCCACCAATTTATTTTTTTTCTTTTTATTCTTCTTCAATTGATGCACTTGATGACGATTCCGGAACCTGATCGTCAGCACTGATTTCAGGATATGCTTCCTCCACCAGAGGGAGTTGAACTTTTGGAAGATCTTTCTGCATTGCAATCCTCCGGTGATAATAGATATTATGTATTTTTAAACTGTTGGATGGTTTGCCGGTTTGATATTTCAGCGGACAAAATTCCGGATGTCCCTCTGAAATATGCCGCATGACGTGTTTTGTCATTAATTTGAATTCCAAACATTCAAAACTGCATGACAAATCCGGACATTCCATCTGTACGTCTTTTTTTCGACCAACATGGCGCTGACGGAGGTGCATCTTGTATGCCGCAAATGACTTGAAAACTACCGTGCATTTTTCAATGGGACACTCAAAATGTTTATTATTTTTATGCAACCGAACATGCTTAATATAAAAATCAATATTTTCGATAGCCACATCACATATTTTACACTTTAGCACCATTTTTCTTCTGATTTTTTACTCAGTTCACATAAACGAACCGCTCACGGCCGACGACGTTGAAGTTTTCGCTTGCGTTGGCCCAGCGTTCGTTCGTGTAATTTTAAGTCATCCCACACCGAAAAAAAAGTGTGCCCGCATAATTTTGAGCACATGCATGTAAAATTATATGTCATGAAGTAATATTGTGAGGTTTATGATGAAAAGTTGCTATAATATGACCGCTAATTTTGTGTGCGTCTTTTGAACGTAATATTAAGTTAATTTTCTAATTACGTCATGCAATATTAAGTCCGTTTTTCGATTACGTCTCATTTAATAATCATAATTTTTTGGTGTGTATGGTTTTCTGAAAGACGTCTTAAATCGTAGTTTGAAATTTTTTGGAATATCTTATACCCCAATTTGGTGACATGAATTTCAATAAAAAATTTCCCACACGTTCCAGGATTAAGTGTGTCCAAACTTTCAGAGATCATATCTTTTCAAATTGATTGTTAGCATTTTTATTCAAATTTCAAGATCAAAAAGCATAACATAGCATATAACAAAGGGCACTATTTCACAGATGGTACAAGCTTCAAACTGTTGTTAAGAAGAAGACTTATTTTCATCCACAACAACTCACATCATACATATTTCGAGATCAAATGTGACCAAATCCCCTGGGATAAAGTTTCACTAAACTGAGTTTTCATAATCAATTCAATTTGAACAAAAGATCAAAAGAAATAACACCAATCCAATGATTATATCTTATTCTAGTTATTTAAAGCTTTGCGTTGTGAACCTTTCATACGTTTTGGTCCAACACAAACAAAGTTATGGAACTTTATCTACTGACAAAAAAAAAGGTTTAAGATAGTGAAAACATAAGAACCGCTCTCAAACCATATTTGTTGTTCAAACTTATGGATATGTCACTAAAGTGAGTACGAAATCAAATTGTATCATTTTCGAATGGCTGTAGCTTTATACACGGTAAGAAAAAAGTACCCAAAAGTAAGTTATTTTCACTCATCTCTATAGTGCAGGAGCCCAAAAGTTAGTAAAGCGGGTCAAAGTAGTTTTCATTTAATTGTGTGCAATTCCTATGAAATTTTCCACTCGCTTTCTACCCAAAAGTAAGTTAGTTGTACCCAAAAGTAGGTGAATATGATTATACTCAACGTTGGGTTTCCACACTTTACTACCTCTGTTGGGTGGTTTTGCTCCTCCGCTTTTGACAACATTGGAAGGAGGAAAGGATACAAACTAGTCAAAAGTAGGTAAAAGTGAACTGGGTACTTTTTTTTCTTACCGTGTATCCATTGGACATTTTCAATTAAAATTTGGGGTGAAATTAGTTCAATGTGAATTGTTTACACTGTGTAAGTTACACGCTATTTCAAAACTACCTAAATTTGGGTAGAATCTAATGGGTAGGAACTGTGCTGGGAATGACAAATTAACAAATGTATCGACATGAAACCGATCGACGTTGTTAATTTGTCAACTTGCTACTCCCAACATAGTTTACCCATTTTTGGGGAGGTTCAGTTTTGGCTGATTTTGGTGGATTCTACCTAAATGTGGGTAGCAGAAGATGTCAAAATGTCGAATGGACAAAAGGTCAAATGTTTCAAAGAGGGATGAAATGTCAATTGGACAATCGATTGAATGATAAGAAGAGGGATAAGAGGTTGATTGAATAATAATCACTAAATTATTAATAGAAAATGGTTGAATGGTGGTACATTTTGTTGTGAATCCCACTTGATCAGAAGCGAAGACAACAAATCTTCCATTTTCTCATACGAATGCTATGAGACAGGTAAAATCGCGTCATCTGCCGCTCAAAGGTAAATGCTTCGAGCGAATTTGATAGCAAAGATTACATCCTCAGAATAAGGGTTTGTGTATTTGCTCATTTTTTTATGCGTTGCTTCCACCTTTACTCAAGCGCAGTGCCATTGTATCTGTCGCTTGGATTCTGGCAAAGTTGCCAGTATTCTTGATTTGTTGTCTTCGCCAGAAGGCAAATAGTGGAAAGAATACTTGACAGACTTAAGGGGTTGAATATTAAATGATTTTTTTTTTATATTTGAAAGAACGAGCAGTTATGAAAAGAAAGAAAAATATGGATAATACAATGATAGCTGTTAGTGTCAGTGTAACCACGGATGGCAAACTATATTAACTATACAATCTGCCGATTAATTTAACTTCAGCTTGTAAAAAACCGAATTCTGTTCTGAAGGATTTAACCAGAGATTATAAGACAGAACGCGCAGAGATGAAAATATTGGGATCCTAATATCCAGTGTCATAAATTATAGATACATTATTATTCGAAAGGACTGTGCTTCTTTGTATGCAATATAATTATGTATTTTACTTAAGATATATGTGTGTAATATTATATTGTTTTCCCTCTTTTGACGTAGACTACGTCTTACGGGAAGGTACTGGGGGTAAATCGAAAATCTAAAATTGCGACCGTCACGAAAAGGTGTAAGGTTTTGAACACTTATAACTTTGTCATTTGTACATGAAATTAAAATCCAAATAGGCCAATCGATAGGAAATTACTCTCATAATCTGCTACAATAAACGCTTTTTCAATTATCCATAAAAAAACTGTTGAAAAATGTACAAATAAAAAGTGATAATTTTTAAACTGTTTTCATGAAATAAACGTTATCCCCAAACCCAGTCGTCACAATCAAGTAACATTTGGTTGCACATCGTGCTGCTAGAATCTGAAAAGTGATAAAATAGCGCTGCTTTTGTGCCTCAACTTATTTTGCCTCAACGGACGGCGGATGAGCAGGTAGCAGCAGCAGCATCAGCAGTAGCAGCAGCAGCAGTAGGAAGGCAGCGGTTCACATCAAGCGTGCAGCTTTCGAGTTTTCCAAGTACCTTGCGCGTCATTCCCGTCGAGATCACTGGCTGCTGGCAGCGCCGTTGCCTTGATGGTGCAAGCGCTCCGAAGTGAATCAATCTCCTTGTCTGAGTGATAACGATCCCACGTTCTACAAATCTCGATTACGTTTTCGAAATGACAACGCATTTTATCGTCGGTTTGGCGTAACTGATAGCTCGCACACGCATACTAACACCACTATATCAGGTAGGGGATCATTTTCCCCTCTCTGATGGAAGTGTTAGAATGCGTGAGTGAGCTACCAGTTAAGCCAAATCGACGATCAAATGCGTTGTTTACAAAAGCTGATACATCCCTTCGAAAAAGTAATCGAGAAATACTTCTTGAGCTGTGTCCCAATTACCGAGTTAAATTTATCTTGTGGTTAAACGTGACACTTCGTAAGCTATTTTCAATTTTCGAAAATCCCGAAAATTGATCGGTTTTCAAACAGAACTATGCCACGAGGTTATTCGATAACTCATCTGTAACTTTTAACCACGAGATAAATTTAACTCGCCAATTGGGTCACAGCCTTGGACGTAAAATAAGACACCATTCATAAATTAGGTAGAATTTTTTTGACCAATTAACCCCCCTTCCCCCTCGTACCGTGTTTTGATATACTTAATACATGGCCGGTCAAAACTTCTGAAACCCCTCTTCACTCTTAACTACTCCGTTATTTATGAAAGTTCCCTAAGCATTCGGCAACAGTCGTTGCTATCCCGAGCAAAGTCTGAGATCAAATTGAAATCTAAATTTGATGTTGTGATTTCGCTGATAATGATTGCTCAGGTTGCTGTCGTTTTGGTCGTTTTAACGGTTAAAATATAAAAATTGAGAGCAAAAAAATCTTCCTGTGACATCACATTGAAAACTATTTGTGTTATCAGTGAGAGCAAACTGAAAACTCAATGTGATATCATGTTGATAACAAAACAAGTAATCAATTTGATGTTATGCTATGGCAATGAAAACAAACCCGCAACAACATATTTTTGAAGAGCAAATGTACAGCAAAATGAAAACAAAATTTATCAATTGCATAAACTGAAATCAAATTAGGATTTCAGTTTGATGTTGATATCAAAACTTGATTTCAATTTGCTGTAATTTTGATGCTGGACTTTGCTCGGGATGTCTCAACAATGTTCTTTTTTTAATATACAGGTAGGGCTTCCTCAGAATGCTATAAAAAGCACACAAAAACTGGTTTGACATTTATGCGAAATTTCGGTATTGATCGTGAATATCTCGAGCACTGAAATTATCAGACGTTACCTCTACTTATGCTTTTAGATTAGCTATGTAAGTTCATCCTGAACATTGCATTATATCCTAAGTAACAATGACTGATTATCTTCGTCGACTTTCTCCTTGTATCCCCTCGGCCATGTAAAGGCATTCCCAGGTATTTTCAGTCAGGGGGCCTCATAGCCTAGTCATTAAATGCACGGTATTACCAAGCCAGAGGCGGCGGGTTCAGTTCCCGGTATGGTCGAGGGAATCTTTCCGGTTGGAAATTTTCTCGACTTCCCTGGGCATAGAGTATCATTGTGCTTGCACACAATATACATATTCATGCATTGGTACTGGCATCAAAAGCTCTCAATTAATAATTGTGAAAGTGCATTTAGAACACTAAGTTGAGAGCACACAATAAGCTAATATGCACTAAGCAATAAGCAGATCGATAAACGAAGCTTTTATCTAGCATATAATACGATAAATACAACGAAAAACGATTATGTGCTCAAGTTATTAACGAAAGAGAAATTCGACGAAGAGAATCGATCAATGTTATAATTATTTAGGAGCTAATGCAATGTTCAGCTTAAATATTATCTGCAATTTGTTCAATGTAGTGTTGTACCCTGTTACAGGTTGTATTGGCTATCAAAGGCAACAGGAAACGCACCGAGATGTGTTAATTTAAGTGAGTTATTAACAAAAGAGAGACTCGATCATCGCGGTTATGTCTTTATGCATGCTCACTGTCGAATTTGTAATCTGTGAAAGATATGGAAGTCCCCACCACAGAAACGCCCCTTATGCCAAATGATGCATGTGCGTCTACAAAAAGCGAACGAAATTTTTAAAAAACAGTAATATTTCGTAATTTTTTTTTTGCTCAATCGGTAGATAAAAGATGTACCGAGAACTTATTGGAAGGATTTATGGCTAAAGGGCGAACACGAAATTATTGCGACACCGAAAATGTCATGCCAATTTTCTTATAATGTTTAGAATCAAACCAAAATTTTAGGGTAGTTTTATACATATATTTACTTCAAAAATCAAAAGAAAAGTTAATCGATGAAGCCTTGAGTGTAAAATTGAACGCATTTTCGCTTGATGCCCTCCATCAAAGTCTTTACAGTGTCATCCGGTACCAGTTTCTCAGTTTTTTTTTCCATTTTCTTAACATGTCCTTCTCGTCTTTGACTGTCTTCTTGCTCTTCCGAAGCTCCCGCTTCATTATTTCCCAGTACTGCTCCACCGGGCGCAGCCCCGGACAGTTCGGCGGATTCATGTCCTTTGGAACAAAATGGACAGAATTGGCCTCATACCACTCCAGGACACTTTTAGAATAGTGGCATGATGCCAAATCTGGCCAAAATAGCGGAGCTTCGTCGTGCTGCTGCAAGAACCGCAAAAGGCGCTTCTCGAGGCACTCAGATTTGTAGATCTCGCCATTTACTGTGCCCTTTGTCACGAAAGGCTCACTCCTCAGTCCGCAAGAGCAAATGGTCTGCCAAATGAGATATTTGGAGGCGAACTTCGACATTTTCTTCTTCTTAAATTTGTCGTCCACATCGAACTTGCTCTTGCCGGTGAAAAACTCCAACCCCGGAATTTGCTTAAAATCGGCTTTTATATACGTTTCGTCGTCCATCACACAGCAGCCATATTTTGTCAGCATCTTCTCGTAGAGCTTCCGTGTTCGAGTTTTAGCCGTCGATTGTTGCCGCTCATCGCGGTTTGGGAAGTTCTGTACCTTGTATGTATGTAGTCCAGCTCTCTTCTTTGCATTCTGGACGTAGCTCTGCGACATGCCGATCTTTTTAGCCTAATCACGGCTTGAGACGTTGGGATTTGCTTTAATCATCCGCTTCACCTTTCCCTCCGTCTTTTTGTTCTCCGGTCCCGGTTTTCTTCCAGCTCCTTTGCCGTGGTCCAACGTCAACCGCTCCTGGAACCGCTTCAACACTCTCGAGACGGTTGAATGGTGAATGTTCAACATTTTTCCCAACTGCCGGTGCGACAGATCAGGAAATTCCAGGTGTTTGGAAAGAATTTGTTCTCTCAACTCGCGGTGATTCATCTCCATTTTCATTGAATCGAAAAACACGACTTCGAGTTTGACAGCATGTACACAATACAATGAGAAAGTGTGCAAAATTTGGTTGATTTTTACCCAATGGTAAAAAAGCTATACCCTGTTGAATGTGTCGCAATAATTTCGTGTTCGCCCTTTAATCGAGATCATCCCGATCAACTACGAAATGTTGCATAAGATTGGTGCAAAATTGTGCACTCCGTGTTTTTGTGTGCATTTTTTTAGCGTTTTGAAGTTAAATCGCTGTGGCAACCTTATATCCGATCAATCTCAGTACCACATAAAAATTTCAAGAGCACAAATATCAGCTCTCACAAAACTTATAGCAAAGAAACTGGAACTTCACGTTTGCTGCAGTGCAGTACACAAGGAGTTCCAATTTCATGAGTGATGTCACAACCGTCCAAGATTTGTGCCCTATCAATCTTGAATTCATTGTCGGACGCTGCAATGCATCACCTGGAAAAATACTTACTCAAATCATTAATTTAGAAACCAAATGTAATCAAATATATATTCGCATTTTACGAGGTCCTGAATTTAACCTAGTATTACTAAGTAGGAAATCCAAAATATGTACATAGGACCGGAATCATAGGTTACTTCTTCTGTATTTTAGTTAATATCTAGAAAAATGCACGAGAATTTCACTACACAGCTTAACGTAGTCTACGTCAACCATGCGGTCGTGTCTTGTACACAACCCCAGGTTTTGCCATTTGTCTTTCTTTGGACTATTTGACCATTTGTCCATTCAACCTTTTGTCTCCTTTCTATTTTTTCGAACGTTTGTCACCATTCAACGTTTAGTCTATACACATTGTTGTTCCTCTTTGGAGCATTCGATCGTTTGTACATTCGACCATTTGTCCATTCGACCTTTTGTGCATTCGAACTTTTGTTCATTAGAGCTTGTGCCCATTCGACTTTTTTTTCCTTGATTTGTTTTCCGTCGATCTTATTTTCTGCGCTGAGCACCAATGCTACCGACACCAAGGAGGCAGCTCCCACACCTGGACCCTACTTATCGACCCATCAATTCATGAACTGGGGACCAACGGCTTTACTTCCCGTGATCAGAGATGTTATGAACATTTCGGCGGTGCCGACTGGGATTGAACCCAGGCCTACTGGGGTGAGAGGTAATTCAACGTTTTGGCTTTTGTCCCGCAACCGGTTTTTTTTTACTTTAACAAGTGTTTGTGTAAATACAGTTTTTCTAAGTCATGGCCAGGCATGGAAAATCATTTGCATTCATTTCATACATTCATTTACATTCATTTGCCTCTAACTATTTTCATCAACAGCATTCCGCAAAATTTCGTATAGAGCTTTTGTAGGTTTTGTTATTAGCTACAAATTTTGGAAATCACACAAATCTGTAGCTCTTATGCATCACGAACCAGAGTGGGCAGAACTTGTTACTGTTTTTAAGTGAATGTAAAATACATTCACTGAAAAACAGTAGTGGCTTCTGTTTGCTCCGCTTCGTCATGCATAAGAGATACGGATTTGAATTGTTTGCAAAAGTTGTAGCTAATAAGAAAACCTACAAAAACTCTATACATCATTTTGCGGAATGCTGTTGAACAAAAAAGTTACAGGCAAATGAATGTAAATGAATGCACGAAATGAATGCAAATGATTTTCCATGCCTGGTCATGGCAAATAGGTGGTCAAAAAAAAAGCAAAAATTGACCTATTTCCAGCAATAAAAAAAAAATTTGGTTGTTAGCTTCCCCTTCATTTTTCTTTACCCCCATACATACTTCAAGCATGTTGGAGGTCTCCTTTCCGTGTTTTAAATTGCTTCAAACATGTTTTGAGTGTGTTTCTAACCTTTCAAATGATCTTTGCTTAACGATGTAGTTTGTGGTAGCGGGGGAATCAAACTGTTTGTATTTTATTGTAAAAATAATTCTCACGCGTTAATCAACTGTCCTTTACTCGAAATTTGCTAGAACAATACTCTCAATACTAATTAATCGTGTTTCTATTGCAATTCAATACACAGGACATGATTTATATTTACCGCCATGTTGATGTATTTTTGTTGTGATTTTTTTTTCAATCCATTATTTGATTTTGACTAAGATAGCCTTTATGTGGAATACCTGTAAAAATAATAAGATATAAAATGAAAATTAGTTTAATGATTAGCAGCTGGTTTGTAAGATTAAAGTTCTAGATTAAATGTTTGGATGTGTTAATCGTTGAAATATGATTTACAGCTTAAATGGTGCTACAGTTACAAGTTTAAATGTTCAAATTTAAACATAAGTTTTTCTATCAATAACGGCAAAATAAAAACAATCGAGCTCTTGTCCTGTTATAGGGGAAATGAAGGCTTCGGCATGCCAGACTATTTTCGGCAACCCAAATTGAAACACTATTTTCACTGGATTTTCTTCCGAAAACACTTCGCTGAATGCATGCAAACGATTCTTTATGCTTTCAGCTTCAATTTGACTATATTTTTACCACTTAGAAAAAGCAATCTAGCAAGGTTTTCTTGAAATGCAACTCCCGCACTACAAATTGTAGCTGATTTCGAGTTGCCGATAATAGAACAGCAGATTTACACGCAGTTCAAATGGAACGGTTGCCGAAGAAAAACTGGTTGCCGACAATACTCGCTCTCACCAGAGAAGATTGGAGCTTTGTAAAAGCGTTTCAAAACAGTTTTTGACAATTCTTTCGACTGAAATTGTTAGAGCAGCTGGCAGCAAAAGATTGTAAACAAACCAATACTGCATATGTGTGCGTTCCTTAGAGAAAAAGGCTATAGAAAGAAGGTTGCTGCTTAGGTTGCCGAGAATACGTAAATTCCCCTATATAATAAGAATATATGAATGAGTTAGGGTGAATGACGGCTCTATAAATACCTTTAACTACACATATACAACGCTTTATATCGCTTAATTTTGGCCAAACCATGCTCTGAAACACGATGTACACTTCCGATCATAAGTTTATGGTCAACCCAAAAAAAAAAAAACATATGTGATATGTTCATATATCAAGAGCCACATGTGAAAAAGGCATACAAGCTTTTTGTAATCAAACCTTTGTATGCCCTTTTCTCGCCAACCGAGGGTCACCCACGCAAACCAACAACATCATCGGGAAGAGTATAGTTTCCCTTACCCGGTGAGGATGATGGTTTGCGTTGGTGTCATATGGGTGGCGAGAAAAGGGCATAAGAAGGTTTGTTTACAAAAAGCTTGTATGCCCTTTTCACATGTTGTTCTTGATATCTGACATTTTACGTCAAATTTTCGTTCTCTTTAAGTAATTTGAAAGGTTGGGGCTTTTTGCATTGGTTAATGGCACAGTGTTTATATTTTCAAATTTTGTATACTAAACTTCACCCAAAGTTACAAAAAATTTCAAAATGTACCTTGAACCATAATGACTGATTTTCTCAGAATTGGGTTGGCCAAACTTTGAAATGAAAGCAGTAGTAGAACCCTTATTCTATTAACAACGGGCCACTTTTGAGAAAATTTGGAGGAAAACTTTAGAAAGTATTTAATTCATAAGAATATTTATACAAGTCACTGATCAAAAGTTTGAGGTCACAGTATGGTGTTTCAATGTTATAGGTTAAGGTGACATTTTTCATTAAAAGTTACCATGTATCTTAAATTGGACGTTTTATTTTTTATTTTGTGAGTGACCCCATATTTCTGATCGATGATTTGAATACGTACAGTGTATCTCAAAATTGATCGTACAGCTGTACTTAAATTTTAGAAAAACAGCTCTAAAGCACAAGTTAAAAAGGTACGTATCTGAATTTTTGCAGCTGACTCAGCATACATTAATCAATTATTAGCTCAGTATTGGGCAATAATTTGTTAAGTTTGCAAACATTTAGAGTACTTTAAGAAAAACGCCTTTTCATGAAAAACCTTATTTTCTTGAAATAAAATGAACATAACTTCTCGAAATTTTGATCAATTTTAGTCGTAATAAAGATCATTCATACGTCACTAATTTGATAACAATTCGTTCACTAGGTAAAAAGTTGAAAATCGAGCATTTTACTAAAATAAATCTAGCTTCATACAGGATCCTCCAATAAATACCAAAACTATAGCAACAAATCAATAAACATCTGTTAAACCACTTGCCATGATTTAAAAAAAAGAAATATCTATGCACCATGTAACAAAAAAAAAATGTTGCGTAGGGCGATCAATTTTGAGATACACTGTTTATTCATGATTCAAATAATTTAAAAAAATTTCCTCAACATTTTCTGAACTCGGTTATACCTGTCAATAACGTTGGGTATTTAATAACACCACTCTCTCTATTCTAAATTTGTAAGACCCAATTTTGAGAAAACCAATCATGAATATTCAGAGTAAACTTCGAAGAATCTTGTAACTTTAGGTGAACTTTTATTATACAAAATCTGAAAAATTATTTGACCCATTTTCGTACAAAATTAGTTTCATGAGTATCATGACTTAAATTTCCTAAGGAGAACGAAAATTGGACTTAAAATGACAGAGACATGAGCAATACAAATTTGCATGTTTATTTTTGGGGTGTTCCCCCTGGCGATAATAGGTAAAGGTTTTGCCGAAGCCGTGATTTATTCTATTCTTAAAAAATAAAATTAAATATTAGTGAATAATTCGATATCTTTCGGTATTAATTTATTTTTGCACAGTTAATCATGCATTGACCTACCGCTAAGATTAGTATCAAGGATCAAACACACGCAGCAGTTCGAAATTTTCCAAAGCAAACTCAAACCTTCTGTAGCCATGTTCGCTCTCGTCATCGTCGCCATTGTCCTCCAGCTCATCATCGTGGTGCAAATGGTGTTGATGATGATGATGATGATGATGATGATGATCACCATCCAGCTCACTATCTACATCGTCATCGTTTACCACGGCTATCATTTCGTCCAGTTCATATTCCACCTCATAACTCGCTTCATCTTCACTATCATCGTTCCCAGCGCTGTCCACGTTTCCGAACCCAAAGCCCCAGAACGTTGCCGGAGGACTGCCTGGAGTCAGTAGGCTCGGTGAGGATACAACCCCCTCGTCCCATTGTCTTTCCCCACTATTTTCTCCACGCCGTCGATCCAGCTCGGTATCATCAATAACGATTTTAATTTGCGGAACAGCCTCCATCCTGCCAACTGTTCCACCGAACAATCGCTGCCTTACACCAGCAGTGACGGCCGCGGCGTGACGATAATTATTGTTTTGATTAGGTTTATGATTGCAATTGTTGCTGGCTCTATTAGGTTGGCGTTGTTGCTCTTCCTGCCATTGTTGCAGCGTATGGGGAAGTTTATTTTTATTGTTGCCATTTCGAGTCGAACCAGGGATGATGATGTTCAAGGATTCACTACCGGCACCGTTACCTACTGCCACCACGGCCAGCGATGGCGGTGGCGGTTGTAGGATTTTATCGAGCGTCATCTGTGCGCGACGGTTGGTTCGTTAGTTGGTCGGTTGGGTTACTACTTTGCAGGTGAGTGTAATGAACTTGGTGCGAGGATTGCACGGCTGAAAATTTCTGCGAAGGAGTAGAACATTGTGGCCGTCCGGTGCGATTGGTTAGACAAAACGTTTTCGACAGAACGAGAGAGAGAGAGAGAGAGTTTCGCGTTGTCGAGATGTTTGATTCAGATTGGTTGTTATCATTATTTAAATCAGTTTCGAGCAAAGGTATCCTTGGAGAAAAGTTTAACAATTGAAATCAAAATATTGGTGGCCCAGTGAGCAAAGGTTCGACTTCCAGTTTAGTGGATCGAATATTTTCAGGTTAAAACGTTTCCCAATTTTACATCATTTCATCTATATTTTGAGCTTGATATCGATGTCACTTTTGGTTTATCACATTTGTGTGTGTGCAAAAAAGAACAAATCAGCTGAAACATGTTCACTAAGCGTCCTTAAATATTACCTAAATAGTAATTGAGTGACAGTTTGTGAACAGGTTCAGTAACACATTTTACACAGTGATACTTAAAGATTATCAGTTTCACCTACGACCTTTAAAGACTACAACCTTGAAGCCACTCTCCACAGCCCAAAGCGTGCACCTCTGTTAAATTTTATGTAGCAAGCAATTTCCATCTCATTTGATCGCAATTTTCCAGCAACGCAGCTGCGTAAGTTTGAGATAATATGATGATGATAATATTAATAATAATTTAAATCGCATCCGTGCAACCAATACAGTTTTCCGGCCATTTGTTCTGACGCAAAAAAGATGACGATACAGCACCCCTCAAATTTGGCTTTTCAGAATCTCTAATTACGCTTCACCATTGTTCCTCCAGCTATTCCATTGTTGATTCTTCCATACGAAAAACCAAGACAGTCGAAGAAAGTGCTCGACGTCTGAGCTGATTTCCGACGAGGATGGATATATTACGAACCAGTCAGTGCTGGGGGTGGGTAATGGGAAAGATGATGAAGCCGCATGTTTTGGTGAAAATTTGCAGCGTGTGGGGTACGATTTTGAGCTTCTTTGAAGTCTTAAGGTTGGGATGTTTTTTCTCTCTCCCGCTTCGAGTTATTATTTTTTGATGAGAACCATTTGGCAGTTCTGCTACTTGCTTATCTACTTTCATTGGATTCTTTGTATCCATTCGTTGGTTTGTTTGAATTTTTTCGGGTAGATTACTCATCTTACTGAGCAACGAATTAGCGGTGCTAATAGGAATCAATTAATTTGGCATCTCACTTAACATGAAGAGCGTCTACGGGGCAAAATGAGTCAATTAATGAGCAGGAAATTGAGGGCAGACGTTTTAAAATGCGTTCTTGATCTTTGGCCGTAACGGTTTCGTTTTTCGGTGGATAGGACAAATAACCAAATGGAAAGATCTATTTTCGAAATACTGAGGCCACTTTGCCTATCTTTGAATGTGGTTTTGCAAAAGAGATAATTCAAATCATCTTAAGTAGTAATAAATTAGGTCTGATTTGAGGCCATAAATCGAATTGCTCAACCAAGGCTGTAATTTTTTATCTCGCACCCAGCTACTTCTCAAATAAAGCCCAACTAATCTCAACCCCATCATCAAAGGCACATTCCGAGCCAAAACCTCACGGCACGTCGGTTTCGCACAAGTGTCCTTTTAATTAGCTCACGGGCACTAAATCACCGCTTTATGAGATACCTTTCCGTGCCACCAAGTGATGGGTCACCACGGAGATCATCATCTTCATCTTCATCGCAGCCATGCTACACTATAAAGTCAGACTTAATGGCTTGGGATTGAGAAACCGTCGTCGCAGCACAGCACCTTCCCTTCGAGCAAAGTGCAAAAGGAAGTAAAAATGGTTCAGGAGAGGTTTTTCTTTATTGCCTGTCCCCGACAATTTAATACACAGCCTTCACAGGCGACCAAACTAGTATGAGCCAGGTAGAAATAATAAACAGTATCCTTAATGGCGCAGGAAAACCGGAAATATGCACTCAACCCAGAGGGTGACTCTTATCGCCTACCGTCCACCACAGGCCGAGGGTTTCCCACTGAGGTTTATTGCCAAGGAAATTGCATATCATAGAGCTATAAATACGCGTGGCAGTAGTAGGGATACAGTGCAATAACTGGTGTGTTATTTGTCATACAGTGCCTATTATTAGGAATGGAGACGTAGTGATGTACAAATATAGGTCTTCTAGTTAGCATGGGTTTAATAAAATGTGAAATATGTGCGACATATGAACATATCCATGCATGTTAACTGTGACCTATCGGTCAGTTTTGGAAAAGAGGAAACGTCAACTGTATGCAGACCTATGCATAATAAACTGTTGGTTTGCGCGTAGACATAGCCAGGGTGGACAAACTGCATTTCAACGTACGCAACATTTCTTCCATAAACAACTGTTTTCCACGCATGATAACGGTTTTGAAGTATATACACCTTTACACCATTTAAACCTCTTCAAAATCATGATGAAAGCATAATTGTTACAAGGAATGTCACTATCAAAAATTAATCATCCACAACTTTTATTCGAATATCTAAGAAAACCACGACAATATTAATTTACATGTGAAGAGGTGTACTACTTCTAGGCATAAATTTCTTGATTTTTTGTAGAATTTTGGTATGATTGTTTTAAGAAATATACCAGATGTATATCAGTTAAATTTCTTCAAATCAAATACTCACTCCATAGTTCTCACAAGATCGATCAATTATCTTCCAAAAAAATTTCTTCGAAAAACTGTAAGAAGTCTCTTGGTATACTCTTGTTTTCTTAACGATACTGAAAGTCTCATGAAAACATACTCTTTTGAAATACTGTCAGAAATTTCTAAACGTTCTTTTCAGCATTTAGTTGTAAGTGTTCTCTGAATTTCTTCGGAAGTCTCCTCAGAATTTTCTTAGAACTGCCTTCAGCATTTGATTCCCATGGAATTCTTATAATCCTGTGGGCAATACAGGAAATAATAGTTTCTCTTTTATGTACGTACCTTCGATGTGCGGAAACAGCACTATCGATTGTTTCACACTCAAGTCGTCATGTGATGTAAGAACTGTTTCCGCACATCGAAGGTACGTAATCGGCGATCATCTCTTTTGCCAGTGGTGGGGGGGGGAGAACCCTCACCATCCCTCCCCAACAGGGGAGTTTGGTAAAAGAGATGATAAACCCGATTCGTGCCATCCACAAAATTGACCTTTGCTCGCTTTCTACTCTCTATAAGCAATTTTCACACTGCCGTACTCTATCGGAACTATCAACTCTATGCTTTCATCTCCTCACCTATCGTATAAAATGACCCCTTTAAGTCTGATATTTGATGTTAAGCATATCCAACTATGTAAATCGTTAACTTCGCGCATGAAGTTGTACAAACATGATTAGTTAAGGTAGTTAAATGTTTATTTCTGCACGTTTTTCCCCATTGTGCGTTGTTGGAATTTTGCCTATAATTTCATAGGAATTCAACTTAAAATTTTCCACGGTATTCTCCAAGAATCCTTGCCAGAATTAATTTAAATTTATCAATTTGAAAGGATTTCTTCTCAGAATTTCAAAAATCTCTGAAAATTTTTTTAATCTAAAACCTGAATCCTGAAAATTTCTTCAAAACACAATCCAACCTTGAAATAAGTTTTTAATGCTGGAAACTTAATCCTTTGAAAATCTGAAATTTCTCGATCATTTGAAATTTGGAACCTGAGTGACATCTTGATTCTTGAAAACTTCTTCAAAATTCATGTCGATCCAAATAATTTTCTTTAATCTCTACTATTGAAGGTTTTTGTTGGTTGGTAATCCTGTTTTTTAGTTAGCCCTTGGAATGTGTGCAATAGGTCACTTTTTAATTCAAGGTTTCTAAAACAATTTCTGAGATAAATCTCTCACTTTTCACAATTGGGCCTATTGACCAATCCAAGTAACACAAAATATATATAAATTTTTTTTACTAAATTCTCCTAATGTCAGCAATTAAGTCCTCTATAAATACTTGGGGCCTCCCTTAGCTCAGTTTACCGACGCAGCTACAAAGCAAGACCATGTTGAAATTTCTCGACTTCCCTGGGCATAGAAGCATGATTGGACTTGCCACACAATTATACCAATTCAAAAAGGGTACAGGCATCGAAAGCTCTCAATTGATTACTGTGGAAGTGTATCTAGAACACTAAGTTGAGAGCACTTAATAAGCTAATATGCGATATGCAATAAGCTTAAAAAGCGAAGAAGAAGAAGAAGAAGAAGAAGAAAAAAAAAACTTTTTAAGAGACCATTAATGGTAGATTTTAAAACAACCTGGAGTGAACCAACAGCTTTATCCCGGGTGAAGTTTTTCGTACGTAGCCATCGTTTGTTTTTATTTTTTTGACGTAGGACTACGTCTTTAACTTCTATACTGGGGGTCACAAAAAAAAATCAAAATTCATACATGTAACGAAAAATCCCAAACACGGACGCAACGATAGAGTGCAAGTCGAACACACGACACATTGCACATGCTCACATGAGTGAGCTAAGTTCTCGATTGACCGGTCACCATTTCAGCCATCTCGCAACTTGTGGCATTCCAGAAGCTGAGCTCGGACCACTACCCGGTGGTGGCCGAAGTTGGATCCTCGGTAAAACGATTCGAAGCTTCCCGGCGCAACTACCATCGAGTCAACTGGACGCAATATCAACACTGCGTCGATACAACCATCGACTACGATGTCCAACCGGGAACGTCCGAAGATGTTGACCGGTGTCTACAAACCATCGAGGAGGCGATTTCCCGGGCCAGGGAACAACACGTACCAGTATCCAGACAGGTGAGTAACACTCTGATCCTTGACAGCCCTACCAAAGATCTCATTAGACTCCGTAACACCATTCGTAGGCAGTAGCAGCGTACTGGCCTGCCTAACTTGAAGACCAATTGTAATCGATTAACAAAGATCATTCAGGCCAGGATGGTGGATCTCAGATATAACGATTTTGCTAGTAAGATCCGCTCTCTCCCAGATTGTGCTTAGCCCTTCTGGAAACTTACAAAAATTCTTAAAAACAAGCCTAGGCCCATTCCACCACTGACCCCACTGGATCGTCCCGGCAGTAAAGAGCAGTATACCACCGGCTCCTGACATCTGCCGATGAAAACAACTTGTTACTCGAGGAACAGTTTGGTTTTCGGAAAGGTCGTTCGACCGTCCACCAGCTAACTCGAGTGACAAACATTCTCAGACGGAACAAGTCTATTTCGAAAACATCTGCGGCGTGAAAAGGCGTTCGACAATGTTTGGCATGATGGCCTGGTGTTCAAATTGCAGCAGTACGGTCTTCCAATCTTCCTAGTGAAGATAATAAACAACTATCTATAGGACAGGACGTTCCGAGTCTCTCTGAATGGCATCACATCGGATGCTTTCAACATCGGTGCCGGGGTTCCACAAGGAAGCATCCTTGGCCCCATCCTATTCAACCTGTTCATCTCCGATATGCCGGCTCTCCCTGATGGTGGATCGTTGTCTCTGTTCGCAGATGACACATCCATCGTCTACAAGGGTAGGGTCATCGGAGCTCTGACTGCCAAACTTCAGAGAGGTCTGGACGTCCTGTCTGAATATTTCAACAGCTGGATGATCCGTATCAACGCGGCAAAGACCCAGGTCAATATCTTTCCACACTCAAAATCTCCCAGACTTGTTCCGTCGGAGAATAACAAGATCTGCCTGAACGGCACAGTGGTGGAATGGTCCAAAGAGGTCGTGTACCTCGGGCTAACACTAGACAGCCAGCTTCTTTTCAGAGAGCACGTTGACAAGACGAAAAACAAGTGCAACATCTTGATAAGATCTTTGTATCCACTTATCAACAGGAAGTCAACCCTGTCCCTGAAAAATAAGCTTGCTGTCTACAAACAAATCATCCTTCCTGTAATCGAGTACGGTATGCCAATGTGGGAGAATTGCGCAAAATGCCATCACCTTAAACTCCAAAGGATCCAGAACAAGATCCTTAGGATTTAAACAGTCCCTCGCGAACTAGAAATTCTGAGATCCACCTCCTGGCTGGAATTCAAACATTAGAAGAAAGGAGAGTTTACATCCTGGAAAGGTTCAGAGACACTTGTCAGAGATCAAGTCATAAGGTCATACGTGATCTAGCACGTTAGGTTAAGTTATGCTTGTAGTTAGGTAGGTTATCACTTTTTTCCAATTCAAACAAAACACACCCCTTAAGGATAAGCGTCGAATACGACGTATGAGTGGAACAGCACGCATCGCACCATTACGAAGACGAGACGACGACGAAAGCACCCATATCGACCGGAGGAAAGGCTTCCCGCAATAGGCAGCATGACTAGGTCGCCGTCATCCGGTCGGCAGCGACTTGCACTGGTGTGGCCACCATTTGAAAAACCCGGCCTTTTTCAGGGTCATCAATTCAAAAACGGAAAGAGTTAAGAACTAAATGATCAACATATTTGTTCCGTCTACCAGCGGTCCTACGTCAACCTTCCGTTCGTGCCCCTAGGCTCAGACTTTTCTAATTTTTAATTATTAGATTGACGGGAATGAAGATTGTTGAAAAAAAAAATTGGCTGAGCTCAATTCTACGTAAGATCAACTGAAAAGCCTTCCTACAACCATATTGCAAATACACTGGAGTCGCTTTTTACGCGGGTGATACGTCCCGCGTAAAAAAAACCGCGTAAATTCCGGAATCCGCGTAAAAAAACCGCGTAAATTCCGAAATCCGAGTAAAAAAAACCGCGTAAGAAAAACCGTGTAAAAAAACCGCGTAAAAAGCGACTCCAGTGTACTGATTTCGTTAATTTTTTATGTAAAACTGTATGCAAATCCAACGCTTCTCGGTTGATTCTCGAGAGAATGATGCTCGATTTCAGCATTATTGTTTAATTTTTCATCGATATCACAATTATTTTAAAGTCATACAAAATTATTTTTGAGAACAGTGAGAATACTATGTAACATGCATGATATAAATTTTCTCTTAAATTAAGGCGTTTGACTGTTGAAACTTAATTCATACGCAGATCTTGACGTTTCATGCATTTTTATTAATTAAATTATTTCATTTGCCACTTGAACCCTAACCATAAATCATGTCAGTTTGAGCCCATATTTTACACTGGGTCTTTTTTCTAGGCAATTAACATTTTGCACAAGGTTGGTTTACGAAATTCAAATGGCCATTTGCAATTCCACCGTAATAACAACGTACGCGAACAATTAAAATTATATTCAATATTTAGATTGACAACAACTTTTGATAACATTTTCAAACTTTTTTTTGGTATCAGTGATGGGTAAAATCCAAAAAATCCAAAACCAGAAACGGCCAAAAGTCACTGCTGATCTTGAGATCAGAAAAATCACAAACAGAAAATCACGGCTGATTTTATCTTAGCTGATCTTGAGAGTAGGAAAATCACAAAGCAGAAAATCAAGGCTGATTTTAACTTTAGCTAATTTTGAGGCAACAAAATCACCAAACGGAATATCAATTCCTTTGTATTACAGTCAAAGTAAGATACCGACAACCACCGCCATTTTGGAATCCAAGATAGCGGACCAAAATCCTATATGGCGGCCTCCGGACTGCGTATATACATCTAAGCCCATGCAATATGGGTATATATGAAATGTCCGGAGGTCTCTATATTGGATTTTGGTCCACCATCTTGAGTTCCAAAATGGCGGCGGATGTCAATTATCCACTTCTACACGTCGAGCACAGTGCTAAGTTGCGTCACGGTACTGACAGCCTTTAGATTGACAAAAGAGATTCCTACGGTTAACAATCAAAACAACTGAGAACCCTCTCTCCATAAAACTTCTCACCAGTGTGACGCAACAACCGTGAGATATCGTTATTTTGCTTTTATCACTTATTCGCAATTTGGATAGACAGCCACAAGTACAACGACCAACGGATCATTTCAAGACTCCGGACCGGCCATGCGAGGATTTCCCACAATTTTGGTGGGACACACTTCCACAAGGTTTGTCCAATCTGCAGCATCCCTGCCTCGGTGGAACACGTGCTGTGTGTCTGCCCAGAGTTTCAAAGGCTACGCGAACAACACCGACTACCAGAGAACATCAGGGAGCTACCTGGCAACGACCCCTCGACGCTGGCTGCGCTGATTGCTTTCTTGAAGGACGCCCACCTGTACAACCAAATCTAGCACTCTCGTCGTTGGCTGCGCTGTCCGTGTTCTTCCACCTTCCTATTTTCCTGCCGTCACGGTATCTCTGCCGGACTGGGACACTGTCTCTTACGGTGGAGCTCTACCTTGTTCGCGCATCCATTCCTCACCACAGTCCCGATGTAACTCCCATTTTACATAAAGCTTTTTTTTAAATGTTGTCTCAGAGCCAGTTTTACGTTACGTTAATGTTAGACTGAAACGTTTCCTTAGAGGCAGGCCCTAAGCCTGACTTTCTACTATCAAATGTGATGAACTAGCCTACGGCTAAAAATCACAAAAATAAAGAAAACAAAAATATTCGCAATATCACTAACATATGCCATGTGGTACCATCATATCACCGAGGAAAAATAAAGAGACATATAAATTGACCGTCATCTCATTTCGAGCATAAATACGGTCATGACAGTCATTCCTCTTCCAAAATCACGGATAAGGCGAAAGCTGTGCTATATCAAGGAAACAGTCTTAGCCTGCGTTCTACAATCGTATGATAACCAGAATTTATTGTTGTGAGAATTCATATCTGCATGCAGTCACGAATGCTTATCAATGGTCAACCCAGATCGGGTATCAAGACTGGATCTGCTTGTTTTCTGACAAACGTCAGTTTGCTCGTTTGCTTTTAAAAGGTTGAGGTTCGCACTGGCAAAAAGTTCGATTTCACACTGATTTTGTCGAACGTCCAGCTGTTGGCTCCATAGTGGTCCTTGCAATTAAAAAATTTAAGATTTTTCGCTTCACTTTTCGCACGAAACGTAACCATGTTGAAAAGATATTTATTTTGACAGCAAAATGATCGTCAATTGTTAGTTTTGTCAGTTTTGAGATTTATCAAGCATCGTACAAAATGACGCAAACGTTAAAAATAATTGATATTGCCGATGGAACATAAAAGGTGAAAGTGCCTTTAAACTGTAAGTTAACACTCCGAATACGATGCCTACGGTAAAATGTGTAACGGCAAACTTGCAATGTTTAAAAAATCATAGGTCAGATATTTATAGGCAAATTTCAAGTCTATTGGCGCCATTTGAAACTACATATATTAAAGAATTATTCGGTATCAATAGATTTAAAACATATCGATAAATTGATGAGCAATGATTTTTCAAACATTGCCAATTTGCCGTTTCACATTTTACCGGAGGCATCGTGTTAGGAGTGTTAAGAAATGGCAGTTTTGAAAATAAACGGACATTTTTCTACATTGTAACGTAACAGCACTCAGATATTTATTTGTTACAAGGAAAATGAAAATCCAACGTTTTATTTAAAAATTTTCGTATGTTCTGAACTTAACAACTTTAAGCAAGAATAGGAAAATGAGGGAGCATTATTTTCACTTCCCATTTATAAATACCCAACAGAGATGATCAGTGAGTTGTCATTTAGTCTAATTGTCATGGATGGCTTTTATGAAGACGGTATAGTGAGGTAGAGGTGTTTCCAAGTGATATGCTAGTTAACCGTCATTTTTTAGATGTGACTTTTATGTCAGGATGACCGTTAAGGTACAATAACCGTTATGATAATGTACAGCACTGCCCATATTGCATGGGTTTAGATGTATATTCACCGCCATATTTGATTTTGATCCACCATCTTGAATTCCAAAATGGGGCCCGATGTCAATTTTCCACTTCTACTCATCGAGCCCATTTAATATATTGCATGGGTTTAGACCAGAGATTGAAATTGTCGCTGATGTGAGAAGAGAAACGGTACTTTGACCGGATAATGAAAAGCTTAAACAAAGAGCGACCCCTCACTCATATCAATAGAAGTGAAGTTTCAAACTGAAATAACTTCGGAGTTTCTTATCTTATCGATTTGGTATGTTGAGATGAATTATTCAAAAACAATTGCTCAATCTCTCATAAGCGTAGTTAGAGAGCGGGGGTTGGGTTCTATGCAGTTTCTAAAACGAAAATTGTTGTAGTGTATATATTTAATATCCACTTGTCCGTTCATTTGTTAGTGAGGAGATGTTGTTTGAATTACTAGTCCAGCTTCTATATTATTTCTATATAAAGCTTTTGTTAGAAATATTAAACTTCCATTTGGGCCACCCGCATATAGAAATACAGAAGTAGTCGTACGTCAAAAACCAAAGACAGGAGAAAACGTAAACTTTCTTCACCAGTTTCGTCTCAGACCCAGGTACATTCAGATTTCGCTTGTTGGGCTAACTTTAAGTGGGCTACGTTTCAGTTGGGTTCCCAAGTCAAACGTCATTTCTAACAGTACTGATTCCTTTTCGAAATTTCGACCGGCTTCATGCAAAAACTGCCAAGCGAGTGGAGTAATGATAAAGATTATTTCAATGCGATACAACGAGTTGCTTCCTTGATGGTTGCCAACAATATGGCTGAATGAGGGGTGAAGCTAATTTCTGAATTATCAAGAGATCCACCCGAGACCTAGTTCAACATAATATTTGCTTCAGGGGATAGAACAGCATCGAAAAGAGTACCCTGAGAAATCGTAGAATATATTAAAATGAAATATAATCATTACAATCCAATGACATTTGTGTGAATGTATCTGACATTGTATATTGCACCAACAGAGTAGGGAAGGGAATGGGGGTACTCGCTTAACAACTGCTTTTATGAGATTGAGCAAATGTTTTTGAATAACCCATCCGAACAACTCGAGAGATGGGAAACTCTGAAGTTATTTTTGTCTTTATCTTTACTTTCATTGATATAAGTGAGGACCGGAAAGCATACAGTAAGCCCACCCCCCCATACCTAACTACGCCTATTAAATTGAGCACATGTTTTGAATACATCTGAACATACCAACTTGTCAAGATTAGAAACACCTGAGTTGTTTCAGTTTGAAGCTTTACTTCAATTTATATTAGGGAGGAGGGCGAGATGAGATTTCAAAATTGTTTGTGAATAATTCGTCTGAACATACCAAATCGATAAGATACTGGCTTTCATTGGTACACCGGTAGTGTTGACAGCTGGGTTACTTCCACTCACTTGCTATAAAAAAAATGTTTTTCTGAATTATGAAAACATTAGATGTTATAATGGTAATTAGTACTTATAAGTTAAAAGAAGAAGTTGTGAAGTATGTAGTTGACACATAAAACCTGTCAATATTGCTTTCAGTGCGTCACAATCAGCGATTTAACGATTCGTGAGCGCTCACTCTGAGTGAACGCTCGCGAATCATAAGATCGCTGATTGTGCCGGTTTGAAAGCGAAATTGACAAATTTTATTAGTCAAACACATACTTTACACACTCTTCTTGTTACTTTCAAGTACAACATATCATTACATCATCTAATGATTTCATAATTCCGAAAAACATTGTTTTATAGCAAGTGATTGGAAGCAACCCTGGTTGACAGAAAAAGGGATTTTTGGCGTTTAATTCGAAACATTGATCTTTGAACAGCTATAACTTTTTTTAGGGGCATTCTAGCACCACGCATTCATCATCAAAGTTGTTCGGCACTTCTAGGGCTATACTTTAACGTATTTAGATGCGTGGTTTGTGCAAAATTGTAATCCCTAGTAGTAAAGATGCAAAAAGAAGGTTTTACCATATGGTAAAACCTTCTTTTTGCATCATGTACTAATTTCCATAGAAATTTCAAACGCAATGCGGAAAGCCAAGTTACAACAATTCGTCCCCAAATTTTGCACAGTAGTTTGAGACTCCAAATGGAACCAAAAAAACATTATTCTGAAAAAATTATCATGATGACCCATCCTAGTTAATACCCATATTGCATGGATTTAGATGCATATTCGCTCTCCGGAGGTCACCATATTGGATTTTGTTCATTTCATCCGAAGTGTTGACTTGAATTTCGGATTGTCCCAGACTCTAGAATTTAACATATCTTCTAATCCTATGATTTCCGATGATTTTGATCTTGGTTGATTTTGATGCTGGTTGATTTTGAGAATCAAAAATCACAGCTGATATTGGTCGAAAATCACGAGTGATTTTCGTGGTGATGATGGCTTGTACTATTGGTGCCTGTGATTTTAGGTGATATTGATCTTGAAAAATAGGTGATTATGATTTTCTGATCTTGATTTGATCCTACACTGGTTGATACGCTGAATATTTGAAGGTGGCGCCGGTGGTGTAATAGTAAGCGGGATTACCTCTCACCCCAGCAGGCCTGGGTTCAATTCCAGTCGGTGCCGCCGGGGTGTTCTAAGGCATAACATCTCTGATCACGTAAAGGGAAGTAAAGCCGTTGGTCCCCGGTTCATATGTTGATGGGTCGATAGGTAGGGTCCAGGTGTTGGAGCTGCCTCCTTGGCGTCGGTAGCATTGGTGGTCAGCACGGAAAACAAGATCGACGGAAAACAAATCAAGGAACAGTATTTGAAACATTTTAAATCTCCTGTTTGGTAATTTTTTTTAACAACGGAGCTGTTTGTTAAACGTTTACTCAAAATTACTTGAAGCAATATACAATGTATATTTTTCATAGAAAGAATTTATTGATCGCTATAACTTTGTCTCTGGCGTCATATCGATCAGAAGTGACATTTTCGTGCTACATTTTGTTGAACCACATGATACAATCACACATACAAGCTGGATTTGAGAAAATCTATTCTAAATTGGTAAATTAGTAAAATCAAGTAAATCACATTACCATATACATACATCTAAAACCATACATGTAATGAGATGAAAACGTAGTTTTCGCGTAGTCAAATTTTACACGCACACACCATCAAACGAATCACTTGTCAGCAACAAGTAGCAATCGAAAAACAAATCATTCAGCGATATAAACAAACCCGAATGGAGGCCGTATATTTGCGCAATATTCCAGAATGCACATTTCAATGTGTACAGAAGAAGGAAAGACGTAGATGATGAGGAGAGGAACGTGTACGAGAGCGCTATATAGCCAGTCAATAGAAAACCCCAAAGATTCGCACTCCCCGTACCATCAAAAGACCACTAAAGTTCCCTGTTTGGGAAATCGGTTGTGTATTTTTGTTGGCACAGCAAAACCGCAACAATTTGCACTTCTCTTTCTTCTCATCAGATAGCAAACTTGTCGGTTTGCTTTCCTGTCTTTCGAGTGTTGATGGTATGGGAATATGAAATCAAAAGCCAAAGTGGAATTGTGTATTGCCAATAATGTCAACTGGAACAGATCTAGGGAGCTCTGCTGGCGCATGCTGGCTTTTTCTCACTAGGACTGGTTGATTCCGAACGGTCCCTCACTTCGAAAAACGGCATCGGTTTGGGTCAGCAGTTTAACGAGAAGCTAGTTGATGCCGAGCTCAGTAAACAGGCAAAGTGTTTATCAATGTGGGTCAGCATTTTCGGGCAATGTGTGTGGTCAGTAATCGTGAAGGGTGATGGCGGCTATGCACAGTGGTTGAAATCGTAATTTTCGTGCGATTAATTAAATGCTCCTTTATTATGACACCATATCTCTGGTGTCTTGAGAGAAATTTTTCAATATGCTACTGCGCTTCTTTTGATGTTTTAAGTTAAAAGATTCACCCCCCAAAAAGTGATATATAAAATTTATTTTTTTCAACTATTCAATAAACAGTGTTGGTTACACCTGTTTATTTTAAACGAAATGTTCGGAATGTAACGGGTCAACCGTGATTACTGTGATCGACAATGTTGTAGAAAATGCCTTTACAAACAACATGCTATCATTTTGAAGTAAATTTCTTATAGTTTAAGATGCACCAGGTGTATTTTTCCCTATTTTGCCCCGGCTAAGTTACAAGCTCGTAAATTATAGATAAAAAATCTACAAAAACTTCAATAACTTTTTTCTACAAAAGATACTGCAATGTGGTGTTGTGCAATAATGTGTATTTTTTTAATATCTACAACTTACTAGAACATGGTTAAGCCGTAAAAATGTAGACCAAAAAGTTATGATGAGAAAACTTTAATGATCTTTATCAAAGTTGTTTGTAAAAGCATTTTCTACAACTTTGTCGAAGACACCAACAGTAGACCTGTTCATTTTAAACGAAATGTTCGGAATGTAACGGGTCAACCGTGATTACTGTTTGTCATGTTAATTTGAACTTCTGTGCAAATTTTCAGCAAAATCGGTGATGATTTAGAGGTGCTTCAAGTTAATTATATGTTTTAAGGTAATTTACGGCTTATGATATTTGTATCTCGAGACTCAAACAACGAAAACTGCTGTAATAATTTTCGTAGCAAAGCCTAATGCGTTATCTATCAACTTTGTATCTCATCAACTAGGGTAATTTACCCCTAAAAACATAAAATTAACTTGAAGCACCTCTAAATCATCACCGATTTTGCTGAAAATTTGCACAGAAGTTCAATTTAACATGACAAACAGTATGTTGGATACTATTATCTTATTGCGTGCTCTCAATCGCACTTCTACAATTATTAATTGAGAGCTTTCGATGTGTGTACTATTTTTACTTTAGTATGATTGTGTGGCAACTACAATCATACTCTATGCCCAGGGAACTCGCGAAACCGGACCGAGAATCGAACCCAGGCCGCTATAACCGTGTACCTATATTTAGTGAAAAATAACATCACGATTTACTTCATCGACAACTGACATGTGATATTTGTCGTTGATACCTCGGTGGATATTCCATCACTTATGTGAATATTTTAAAGCTATCAATTTCATATAATTGAACAATTTACAATCATGGCCATTATTCTTATCAAAACCGCATCATATGGCATTTATTAAAATCTTGAAAAATAAAACAAATTATTATCGACACATGCCAGTCCTTGTGGCATGCATATTCAACGAAAGCTTACACTGTTTACACGCGGGTGTTCTCGGTAGATTTCACAATGACAAAAATGAATCTATATAATAATGAACCATTAAATGTCACTCTTTTGTACAAAATTGCTCATTTGTGTCGGGTCAGCGTTGCGATCAAAAAAAAAATCAAACCATTCAACATTCCCACATTGACGGGGACAGAAACATAATCGCATTGTTGGTGTTAAAATTTAATTGAATTATGACCGCATCTGTAGTGGGGCAGGAGGAAACGGAACAATAAAAATGCACTATCCAATCGCTGAACGTGCACCGACTGAAAAGCGGTATAAATAAATACGAAATATGAACGCCATATAAATGCCATCTGCGGTTCCGCGGCTCAAGGAAAGATTGGGATAACAGTGAGATTAAAATGAAATCGTTTTCCGCATCACACACACACACGCGCACTCACATGAACAAGCAGCAGCACCTGGCAGCAGGAAGGCGAACTACACTGAACAAAAACATCCGCAATACTTCAACTGATTATTGTATTGCTCGAGCCCTTTAACAATATGCTGTCGAATTTCGGATGATTTCCTTATGGTTGAATTCGTCATCCACTGATGAGCATCCTGTCATGACTGTCTTCCAACTAAAGGATGATATTTATTTGAAAATTGGCTGTAAAACATACAGGGTTCAGAGGACAGCAATTTAAGGATAGGATGACTTGCAAATGCTGTAGATTAGATTATTAATTCGATTATTTACATTTCAATATTGAATAGCCATGAACAGCCATTCATCATGGATACAAAATTTGGTAGAGGAAACTTCCTCCACCACGAAATAGACAATTTACGGTTTCCACGCTTAACCAATGCTCGTACCACCTCTAATAGCGATGGCTATGCTTCCACCTATTTTGTCATAGTTTTGAATGATTTGCGTTAAGGAGCTGAGCCAATACCAAATTAATTTCAATTCAGGATAACTACCATTCTGCAGAGAGCATTACGCATCCCAACAGAATACCCTATCCCTTTTCATAACAATGTTCATCCTGTATTCGAGATGAAATTCATCTGATTTCAAAACAACCGTCATCCAGTTGCAACTATCATTCGAAATGGCGATTTGGTTTTTTCGATTTCAATGGTCTGAGGTTTCATTCGAACAGAGGACGGTAGTTTGGTACAGTGTATGTCGCAGCTCTGTGGATGCGAATAATTTAATCCTGATTGGCTTACCAACGACGACGACGACGACGACGACGACGATGACGATGAAGTGACTTTCGGTCGGAAAGATGATTAAAAAATGTGGCTTTTTCAACAGGTCACAATGCGGTTGTTGGATTGCAAGCTTCATCGTTTCTGGCTTCTGGTTCGCGAGCGGATATTAATTGAAATGAACTGTCGACGGATGCTCGTTTATTAATTTATTAATGTTGCTAAATGCTTTATGTTTTTTTTTGTGTGTGTTCATGTGTGTGAAATGTGAACTCAAACCTGCTCGCAGCTCAAAGTGCACTAAAGGCCCGAAAGCGTCAAGGTCTACTTTTTTTTTATAAATAATTATATTGAGTTAAAAAACAAAGGGATTTGAGCCCATATAGATCATTTTTTTTATTGAGTATGACTTTTTAATTTGATCCCAATCGGACAGATGATTCTGGACACATGAAAAATTGCGAAATTTAGGCATCTTACACACAAGAAAGTGAAACGTCATAGATTTGAGGATAGTGCAAGGGTAAACATATCTTTTTTGTATAGTTTTTTCTTGATATCAACTCCTATTAATATTATCATTATCTTCACTATTTTTTTAATATGGATCCTTTCAGCTCAAGTGGGTACACCACCTGTGATCGATGTCACCGATTTGAACCAAACTTGGCCAAAAAGCTTATTTTTGGCATTCTGAACAAATGCCTTTTTTGATTTTGCTTTGAAGTGTCTAGATCCCTCTCGGCTACAACCCTGAAATAAAAATCAGTTGTGGATTCTGCCGGTAATCAGTCTTTTTACTGTAGTTACTACAATAAAAACAACATTTGAGTACACCTATAAGAATCTACATTAAAAACCTTCAAATTGACGTTCTAAGATCAAGAATAGCTTATTTGGCTGTGGAGTAATCTCTTCTGAAAGTTAAAAATTTTTTAAATCTCGAAAATACAGGGTCGTAGCCAAGAAGTATTTAGGCACTTTAGAGTAAAATCACAATATTTTTTTTAAACTGTACCCACTTGAGCTGGAATGACCCATGTTCCCTCTTCACTATTTTCGGTACTAAACCTATTTTCTGAAAGAAATTCTTCATTTTGTTCAGTCCCCTTTTTTTTCTTTTCTTTCTTCTTTGAACAGTTCTACGCCAAATGATGAATTGGAGAAACTCTACCTTCTCCAATTTGCATGAAACTTTGCATAATTGTTTGTTATGGGTGCTGATTCACATTTTTGCTAAAATTCGGCCATTCAAATTTTGCGACAAAATCAAAACATTTTTATCAAACGATTCGGTATTTTCTGATTTCGTAGGAAAATACCGAATCGTTTGATAAAAATGTTTTGATTTGAATTTTTGGCCCATAGTACAGTGCAGGACATGCCATGACGTACGATTCCTCTTAATGGTAAGCTCAACCTATGCAACTCTGCAATCGTCACTATTCCGTTGCATGAGATTTTATTCAATTTTGGAAATAAGTATAAATTAAGATAAGATTGACTCATATGAAATTAAATGTTATAAATCGTCTCTAAAGAAAAAAAAAGAGCACTTCGAGTGAAAATAGCGATCAAAAACTTGAATTTTAAATTTTACGGTGCTAGTTTTTTTTAAACATTGTGATATAATGTACGAGGCTTGTTTTTTTTTAATTATTTTTCAAGGTACACCTAAATTGATACAATAGTTTTTCAATCAAAATATGTTGTATGCCTGTTTTTAATAGGGTAAATATCCTTTGTTTTAACATATCTATGTTTTGAATATTTTTTAATACTACTACTGATAAATCTTGCTGAAATATGGCTGACGCAAATCTTTCAGATTTAATTCAAACTTGGCCTAAAGTGGGTGAATACTTTCACCTCCTTGGGAACGAAATTTAATTTTTTTTTAATTTTTTTTTAATTTTATTCAATCAAGTCCCCTTTAAGGGGTTACGCCTACCTGCAAACTTTCAAAAAATCGATTTTTTTATTGTTCTTATCGAAAGTATATAAAGTCAAGAATATTTCCTCAAAAGATCAAGTTGATCCGATGAAAATTGTGAAAGTTATGCGACGTACAAAAATATTCACTTATAGTGGACTAAAACCAACTTGAAACTTTAAACGCGATTATCTTGGAATCATGTTTTCGAAACCGGTGCCAAAAATTTCTCGAAATGTATACATTCGATTCGTCCGATTCGTTTTGATTTCTGTTCAGTACTATTTTGTGCAGTCCACGATCGTTCGGATTTCGTCTATCATTTAATTTCGATTTTTTACAGCCGATCAAAGACACATTTTAAGGATCAAAAATCGGCACTTCAACTTTGCAAGGCCGCCATTTTGTCAAAAAAAATTAAAAAAAAACCGAACGATCAAGGACTAGTTTAACACATGCTTAACGATTTGGCATGGTTTTTTTTTTTAATTTCAGATGATTACATTACAAACCGCAGTTGGCACCGCAAATGCGTTTTTTAGAACATCGTCCACGGGGAGCAGCCGTGTGGGGCACCAGGACCTCGTTTTTACAGCATAGACTGATAAATGTACCATTTAATGTGTGTTCAATAAACGGCAGAAACCCGATTTTCAATATTTTGCGTCGTTTGCGAGAAAAAAAAATCCAAACTTTCGCTTTTTTTCGGTCTTGCAGGTAGGCGTAACCCCTTAACCTCAAAACACTTATTCCAGCGATTTTCCAACTTCATGATCCCGTCCGAAAAGTAATTTTCCGGAAGTTCTGCAAAATACTCCTCCGCGGCGTCGATGATTTCCTCACGTGAGCTGATTTTTTTTATTGATGAGCCATCTTTTGAGGTTTGGGAAGAGATAATAGTCTGAGGGAGCCAAATCGAACGGAAGCAATTGGAGCCGTAAGTCATTTATTTCAGCCAGAGTTGCGCATTACCTCGCAATTTGGAAATGAGTCAAATGGGCAAGATTTCGTTTCCTTTATTTTCTTCTTTGGGAGTAATAAACCAAAAACTATATCAAGCATTTTATTTTAAAGCAAACAGAATGCAAAACAATTACCTCTCAATACAAATGATTTGTTTTCCGTCGATCTTGTTTTCCGTGCGGAGTACCAATGCTACCGACGTCAAGAAGGCAGCTCCCACACCTGGATCCTACCTATCGGCTTTATTTCCATTCCGAAGGAAGGCGTGATCAAAGATGTTATGCCTCAGAACATCCCGGCGGCGCCGACTGGGATTTAACCCAGGCCTGCTGGGTGAGAGGAAATCATGTTTACCACTACACCACCGGCACCGCTACCCGAATAACGTTGTAGGTGGAAATATTCTATGCTTTTGGAAAATTAGAAAGCTGCAGTATCCTTGCATGAAATCCAACAAGGCTCCAGGGGTCAACCGCATATCAGCAGAGATGCTCAAAGCTGACTCCATGCTATCCACTCACATGTTGCATCAATTATTATGTATGTAATATCTGGGACACCGCGATTTTTTCAGCCAACTGGATGCAGGGCGTCTTAGTGAAGGTCCCAAAGAAGGGGGATCTGACTGTGTGCGAGGCATCATGTAACTGTGTATTGTTCTCAAAGTTCTATGCACAGTTATCCTGAATCGGATACAGGAGAAGATCGACGCGACTCTCTGGCGGTAGCAGGCAGGATTCTGATAATCTTGTGTGGACAATATTGGCCGGCTCCGCATCATCCTGGAGCAGGTCAATGAATTCCAAGAGTCCCTTTATTTGGTATTCATTGACTACGAAAAAGCTTTCGACCGACTCAATCACGAGAATCTGTGGGGCACCCTGATGGGGCAAGGGAGTTCCGGATAAAATCATCAACCTCATCGAAGCGCAGTATCAGACTTTCACGTGCAGAGTTCTGCATAACGGAGCCTTGTCTGACCCTATCCGGGTAGTCGCTGGTGTGAGACAAGGATGTATACTATCACCGCTACTGTTCCTCATCGTAATCGACGAGATCGTGGTGGGTGTAATTGACCGTGTACCGAACCGTGGGCTTCTTTGGCAGCCTATCGGCATGGAGCATCTTAACGACTTCGATTTGGCTGATGATGTTTCTCTACTAGCACAACGGCGATTTGATATATATAGTGTAAGCTGAATGACCTAGGCGAACGCTCCTCTGCGTCAACAAGACCAAATTGTTGGATGTCAACATGGGCAACCCTTCCAACTTTACGGTAGCGGGGCAAACAGTCGAGAAGGTTGAAAGTTTCCAATACCTTGGCAGCCAAATAGCGTCGGACGACGGGACAAGAGCGACATAGGTGCACGAATCAAGAAGGCTAGGGCTGCCTTTGCGAGTTTACGAAACGTATCGAGATCAAACCAGATAAGTCCAAATTTTCAACTTGAACGTAAAATCTGTGTTGTTATACGCCAGCGAGACGTGGTGTGTATCAGCGGAGAACACTCAGAAGCTGCAGTTCTTCATCAACCGATGCCTGCGATACATAATTCGTGCCTGGTGACCTCACAACTGGATCTCAAATGCCGAGCTCCATCCTCGATGTCATCTGAAGCCGATAGCAACAGAAATTCGAGAGCGAAAGTGGAGGTAGGTCGGCCTCACGCTTCGACAAGGCGGAAACGAAATCTGAAAGCAAGCGCTGAATTGGTATCCGGCAGGACATCGCAGCAGAGGCAGACCCAGGGGCTCATGGCGGCGGAGCCTCAACAAGGAAATAAAGCAAGTCGATGGGAATCTGACCTCGGCCCAGGTCACGACAAAAGCGATCATCCGCCCAGGATGGAAGTCTTTTGCGTTGACCCTTTACACCTCCGGTGGTGTACAGGACTCTTAAGTAAGTATCCTTGGTTGGCAGCCTTGGTTCGCAAGATTTGGGGGTGCCCACCACCTGCACGCCAAGTGAACGAATTTTTAACATAGCTGGGCTGACCGTATCTGCATGTCAGTCAGGCATCCACCCTAACAATGTGGATATAACAATCACCATTCATGACAATTACAGTATTTGCAAAAATACAGTTTTTCAGTAAGCAGTGGCTGTTAGGTAATGCAACAGATTGCTATTATATACTATCCACCCCTACATAACGTACTTTTCTTATACTGAACAAAAGGATTGTAACACTTTGCCGTATGACTCCACCCCCTTAACAACCACTTGACATACTTTAATAAACAAATTCCACATGCACGGCCAATGAAAACGCTCAAAATTGAGTAAGAGTTACTCATATTTGAGTTTAGGTTACTCAAATTCGTCAAAACGTAGGTCACTCATAGAATGAGTAAATTTCCCCATACTTTTCCGAGGAAAACATCTCGAATACGAGGAAAACTGATTGTGGTTTTAGTCTGTCTACTAGTACACTTCTAACCTGTGTATAATTTTTTTAAGTTTTCCCCCGGAATATGTCGGAAAATTTCCTCATACTATGAGTGACCTATGTTTTAGCGATTTTGAGTAATCTGAACTCAAATGTGGGTAGCATTTTTTGTCGATGTGCGATTGGTTTAAGAAGTATTTTTTTCTAAATCATTAAAAATAAACTCACGCCGACCAACGCCGCCACGCCGCCGCCACCGGCAGAAAACAACATATCACGCCGCCGCCGAAAATATTTTGATCAGCGCATAGGTCTAGTCATGAGTGAGCGCGGCACCCAGCGACAGGATAACTTTTTCATATGCAGAATCTCGCCCAAAATATGGCGTGTGCGCTCAGTACTAATCTTTGTAGTATTTTATTCGCGTACCTTCACTTTCCGGTCAGCCAATACCATTTCATGTATTTTTTTTTTGACATAGTCCTCTGTAACCGCATCGGAGGGCCTGCCGCTGCGGACTTGATCGGTAGTGGAGTTGCGGCCACCACGAAACTCTCGAAACCAATATTTGACGGTAGTGATTTTAGACATAAAGGACTATAGAGATTGCTAAAGTGTGATTGTGTCAGTGATTTGTTTTCATCTGGAAAATTTTCCCCTATGATTTTTTTTTCCCCGATGAAAACATGTTGCGTATACGTATACGTAACGTAGTGTGCGTACGATAAACGTCAGCAATCTCTATGTCATTTGGATGACGGAAAAATTACTAATGGCCCATACAGGCAGTTGAGGATTGATTCCCTCCAATCTATGGTTAAACATGAGGATAAAACGTTGAACGAGTGCAAGGCGTTTATTGGCAACACTACGAGTCAATTGAAAGTTTCAAGCCCTATTCTACCTAGGATCAATGGTTTACCAAAGATTCACAAACCAGGAAACGAAATAGGGGAGATTATGTGATGAAAAAGTGTTTTCGTTGGTTTTTGAAGAGAGATATTTTCGGATTGTGTATGAGAGAGGATTATGAATTATCGGTGAAAATGGAGAGATGAAAATGTGAACGCTTCACAACTCACCGAAAAGTAGCTTGAGTGAGGAAATGCTTATCGTGCAGCTGAGTGAAAATTTCTATCTCTTGTCAAAACACAGATAAAAATTTTAAATTTTAATTGTGATGTAAACATTCATTCACGTAAACTTGTATTTCATTTTACGCAACCGAGCAACTTGTAAACAATGTTGTTTACAAAGATGGGTTTTGTATACAATATTTGCTACATTGCATGAAATGTGTCAGAACTTTACATGATATATAATATAAACGTATATGATATGTGACGCACATATTAAAAAATCTCTTCGCAAATATCTTAAAAAAAAATAAGGTAAAATTGTTTACAAAATGTTGATGTTCTACGATTTTGGATATTTTTAAAGTGTTAATTGTGTCCAAAATCAGGATATTCATCATTTTCTATACATTACATACATTAAGAAATCATATAAAAAATGTGTTTTTGGTTATTGAAGATTCTACCTTCGAAGTCCTTTTTTCATATTTGGACAGGAATTTGTTTTTTTTTTTCGGAAAATACAACCTTGTCTCCGATTTTTTTTTTTCGAAAAGATGCACCTTTTTCGTGCATCGTTTTTTAAAAATTAGGTAAGAGTCAAAATGACTGAATTCCAACACCTCAATTTCCCGAATTCAAACTTGGTTCTTTGCCCCTCGGGAACATTTATAGGAATTATGGAATTGAGAGAGGGTAAAATAAAATCGATTCATCTGTTGGTGAGGAGTACTCCACACTGAATGAAATCGAGACTATTTTCAAGTAGATGTAGTTCGGATTACATTTATCCGTTTTGTTATCTTTTTATTCCGTTGTATTGATTATTTCTTCCAATTTGTATAACTCTGTAATTGCACCGTAAAATTCGTGAGTGTATAAAGCAGTTGCATATATAATAAATTAACTGAAATGTCACCCGATAAAAGGGAGAAATGGGAAAAAACTGCCAGCGGTAGGAAGCCAGTGCAATTCAATGTCAATTTTTATTTTAGATAACCAAACAAACACATTTATTTTAGATAACAAGACAAAAAGCAAATCTGTCAAGGATAAGCAATCAAGATAGCGGAATTAGTCTTTCTTTATACTATAGATATTCCACTATAGATGCCCACATTCATCAGCATTCTCATTATGGCGGCATACTTAGATTATTTTACAGTAGTCAGTATTTTTACTGGATTTTTGAATTGCTGAAAAAGTCGGTTAATTTTTAAACGACCGTTATCATTGTTCTATCATTGAATGGTGTTAACAGAACTTAGTCTGTACAAGTTCAGAAGAAATTTCCTCATTTATTTTATTTTCCACAGATTCAATCTACTACCGCACTGTTATGCAATTATAAACCCGTTATACCATACTCGCTGCATTAGCGTGTGCATAATTATTTAGTATTGTGTTTTGCATTTTTAACTGAATCGCTTATAAAAGTGCGTTTTCCGTTGTATCGTCTTACTTATAGTCGCACTTATAATTTGCGCAATGTGCTATAATATCTCAGTCATACTCGCATTTGTCGAGCAAACATATGTTTGTATGCGATCATAAGCCATGACATAAAACTTTAGTTGGGAAACTCTGCTCTGCTGAAAAACGAGATGCGGTTAAGACTGATGATGCAGGGAAGTCGCTGCCGCTGTCGTCACCATCACCGTTTGAATCGTTATTGTTACCGGCTTGGTATCACAAACATGAGTCGAAACTAATGCATTTTCTTTTCGAGTGCATGTAAAGGAAAGAAACAAGAAGAAGACAGAAAACTACCGAATGGGTGAAAAACAGCATGGTTAATGACACTATGATCTAGATAATGGGAGACACAAGAACTGCATTGTACGCAAAAAAGCAATGAGACACTGCAACTGGTTGCGCAAATCAGTGCAAATGAATGCGAAATTAGTGCAATGTGTCTGGTTTAAAAACAGATCACATTATTTTTAAATTAAGTTGACAACTCTTTTAAAATAAACTGTGTTAATTTGAGTTGAATTCTGACACAGTTATTTCAATTTTAATTCAATATTCCTATGTTTTCAGAACAACCAGGTTTCGACTAACATGTACATGTCGCTCCAGTCCCAAAAATAAGGAACACATCCAATCTGATTCCGAACCGCTGTTAACACCTATTAGGATATTTTATTCACCTTCATCAATTTGACGGAATTTAAATTTTGTTTGGATCCCTACAGCGAGATGTCCAATAAATATTGCATCACTCACAACAGCACAGAAAGAAAAACCCAACGGCTGCCACTCTCGGCGATTCTTTTCTTGTTTAGCTTGAAATCTCCTCTAAACGTGAATAATTGATGTCATTTCGACTTTTCCACTCGCAGCTCACTAGCACCCTAACGAACGTCGACGGCAACGCAGCGGTGATTGATTCACTGTTGTGATTGTCTTGTGTCTCTCGTCAATGGCTGGCTACCGCGCTGTGTTGTGTCGACTCTTGCGAAAAAACTCACGTTCCGTTGCCACCTCTCGTTTGCACCCACGCCTCCATTCACAGAAGTATTTTCGCCCCAAAACGGCCACATAGAACCGACCCCGAGAGAGTTCTTTTCTTCTGAGCAGAGTAGAATGCTGGAATAGCCTGAACCCACATGCAATTCTCCTTTTTCAATGTTCCACAAAATTTATTTATAATTCAAAACCAGGCAACCCACACACCCAAACATCAACACAAACAGCCAGCCGGTGGTTGTAGTAGTAGTGGTGGTAGTAGTTGTGTGCACCCACAGACCGGTAATCTTGGGATTCGCTTTCGCTCCAAATCTGTATCGAATGTGGGAAATTTAAGAAGAGAAAAGAGTTTTTAAATAGCCCCATAAAATACATTATTCCTGGCATGTTTTTCTCGGCTTTTGGTATGTTGTGCCATTCGGCAGGAGGTGGGAGGTTCGCTTCACAACATTTTCAGATCTCAGCAGACGCGTGAACATGGACCACGGTCGGAACGGAATATACTACCACACACGTGTGTGGACTGCAGCAAGATGGGGTTTGGTGTGAGCAATCGATGAGATGAGTGAGTGCGGTGTGCAAGAATGGAGGTTCCTGGGTGGAAAGTTGATAGATATTTGAGTCAGGATTATTTAATTTGTTTTACTGTGAGCAGGAATCCCCGGGGTGACTAATAGATGGTTTACACTAATCGCATACAAAAAATCATCTCAATTAGTTGGAGACCTGCCTAGAAATAGCCGTGGGTCTATTTTCTATTTTGTACCGTAAATTGAAGGAACTTTATCACGACAACACTATTTTTTCATCTTGATTTAAAGTGATGCATCGAGTGAACTTTAAGGGTATTTTTAAGGGTAATTAATTGAAATGCAGTGTTTCAGGTTGGTCTTTGGCTGTTCGAGGTGACCGGGATTGATGATGGTGTCAGTCTGTGATGGAAAAGTTCGCGAAAACTCACTATGACTCGCGAACTTTTCCCTTGGTGAACTTCGTGAAATATCGCGAACTTTTCCAACACTGGTGTCAGTCAAGTAATAATGAAAGCGATATAAGTTAAAAGTTACTCACATCTTATTACTGTGAGGCTAGAATCGGCTTGAGGAAAATATGCGCTGAATGATAGTCATTCATGTTCGTTTGTCGGTGGTTATCGTGTGAGACCGGTATCGATTAGACTGGCCCACAATAATAAAACTTCTAATTTTCCACGGGCCAACCCCCACATTTGTGCCTTTAGATGAGAAAACCATTCTCTGAAAGTTTCATCTCATTTGGTTCTAAGATGAGCTGGCGCTTTTAGTATGAATATTGTATGAAAATTTGGTTAAAATACATGAAAAAATTACACACATACACTCTATCGATCATAAAAAAGTTTCATTATTCTCGATTGGATTCAGATTTTCAAAACTTGTAGTCCAATTAATGAGTAACAACTTTGTTGAAGATTGCATCATGAATCTAGTTAGTTTTATTAAGATATTCGCTTTTGAATGTATATGAGCATTTTGTATAAGAAAATTTCAACCAAATATCCTATATGAACATTAAACATAAAGCGCCAGTCCGTGTAACGTCAAAAAGAGCTTAAACATTCAGAGATTGGTTATCGCACCAAAAGACACGAGCCTGGAAATTTTAATGGTAATCTAGTTGATACGTTACATAGCTGCCTGTATTTTGATACAATATACGAGCAAAATGCACATAATTAATTAATACCTCCATAATACTAGCTTGAATCGTGGTGCTGTCTTGAGCAAAGTTGTTCCTTACTCTGAGCTTAATCGAGTTTGCCGTACCAGTTCTATGCACGAAAGAGTGAAGGAATGTTATTTCTCCATACATTTCAATCAATATCCCCATACACATTTTAAATCAAAAGCGCCAGCTCGTCATACATCCGAATGAGCGGAAATTTTCAGACAGTCGTTTTCTCACCTAATGATCTAAGGGTAGGCCCATTAAAAAAACGATAAAAAAATTTACCCTATATAAATGTGGGCCAGCCTAGTATCGACGCATAGAACGTTGAAGTGATGTGGACGAAAAATTAAACTTATGTTGAGCGGATTTTAGTATTGGTGGAAGGACAAATGTGTGGAAAGAGCTATTGTTTATGGAGTGGATGAATTGCGGGTTGTTTTTCGGGTGTTCGGGTTTCGAACCCACTATTGAGATTGTGTGTGAACATGTTTGATAGAGTCTACTATAGCTTAGCGCCGGTTAATTTCAAGAAGCGTGGATAATGTTAGAATTGATGGTTTTAATTGTATCAATGTCTTGTTCAAAGGATGTTTAAAGGCAAAGTGTATGATTCCGCATCATTGGACATCTATAACGGATTGATTTGGTGAGATAATTCCAACTCAAAAAAAATCTAATATATTTGTTTACATTGTTCTTGATTTCCGTTTGTTACCCGGTGGGATAACATCGATCGCACGTGATCCATTATTCGGTTGGTGCGTTAGGGTAAATGTGATGAATTAAATTTTCATTCAAATATAAACATAATAAGGTAAAATATAAATATAATTACATCACAACTTGTTTCAATAATTGATTAAAATAAAATATATGGATGCTTTATAAGTTCTGTTCCCATCGTACGAACGTACCAAATCGAAACAATAAACATTGCGTGAAAGTAGAATATAATGAAGGCCTACGCTGTTTTTCATAGCTTCTTGTCTCCGGGTTGGACATATCGTCAGTCACAATGGTTTAATCTGGTGTAAGAGGCTCCGCCGTCAGATCTTGATAAAAAGTGGTGTGATGTGGTATGAAGGACTTGGCTGCCATTTTTGCTTATTGAGTAGAAATCGTAGGATCAATCCCAGCTCCTTATGTACAATAGAAATTTAAAGTCACATCGCTTGCTCATCGTGTGATTTGCGAAAGTTGTCGTCGTCGTCGCACAGTCGCCAGAGCCCACTCAAAACAGCTAAAAATTATGTCTTTATAACATTGTATAAAGTTTTCGCAAAATTTCGTGATTATTGGATAAGATTTCGATTTTTGACAACACTTTGAACGTTGCTTAGTCAGCTGATTTTGATGATTTGTATGTTCAAAATCCAAACATTTAAGGCTGACTTAAAAAACCTATTGCACAATCAGTTTTGAACCAATTTGATCACAACAGGTTGCATATTTAAGGGGAGTAAAAACTAATATTCTCATGCCATTAAACTTGCTCTAAATTATCAAAAAAGGTTCATGATACATTAGACCTGTTCATTTTAAACGAAATGTTCGGAATGTAACGGGTCAACCGTGATTACTGTTCGTCATGTTAATTTGAACTTCTGTGCAAATTATCAGCAAAATCGGTGATGATTTAGAGGTGCTTCAAGTTAATTTTATGTTTTTAAGGTAATTTACGGCTTACAATATGTGTATCTCGAGACTGAAACAACGAAAGCTGCTGTAACAACTTTCATAGCAAAGTTTAATGTGTTATGTATCAACTTTGTAACCAAAGGTTGACTATTCGAAGTGATTTTATTGAAGTTTGACTTAGTTTCATGCTCGAAGATATCTTAAAAAGTGAAGAATTTTAAAATATTTGTTCTACGAATTTTCCACCCATATGATATAAAAATGTGTAGTGTACGGCATAATGTTCCTCATATTGTTCTAGAAGTTTCGTTCCAACATAGTTTTCGTGTATGTTTCGTAGATTGAGAGATAAAAATCAGAAAAGAGGCCGTTTTAGCTAAAATTCACAAGACAACAACAAGTCACTCGAACCATAACAGCAATTTATAAAATAACGAAAATTTTGAATGGCTCGAGTGACACTTGCCTTTGATAAAAAAACACGTCTACTGAGGATTCATATTTATGAAAAAATCATATATCAATGAAACAGTCATCGGTCGTCATTGAAAAGCAATGCAACTATGTTCTGTCAATCTAATTGACTTTTATTGGTTCTGTTGTCTTGTGAATTTTAGCTAAAACGGCCTCTTTTCTGATTTTTATCTCTCAATCTATGAAATAAACACGAAAACTATGTTGGAATGAAACTTCTAGAACAATATGAGGAACATTATACCGTACACTACACATTTTTATATCATATGGGTGGAAAATTCGTAGAACAAATACTTTAAAATTCTTCACTTTTTAAGATATCTTCGAGCATGAAACTAAGTCAAACTTCAATAAAATCACTTCGAATAGTCAACCTTTGGTTACAAAGTTGATACATAACACATTAAACTTTGCTATGAAAGTTGTTACAGCAGTTTTCGTTGTTTCAGTCTCGAGATACAAATATTGTAAGCCGTAAATTACCTTAAAAACATAAAATTAACTTGAAGCACCTCTAAATCATCACCGATTTTGCTGAAAATTTGCACAGAAGTTCAAATTAACATGACGAACAGTAATCACGGTTGACCCGTTACATTCCGAACATTTCGTTTAAAATGAACAGGTCTATGATACATGTTTAGTGATATGAAAAACCAAAATTCTTTTTGTAAATGCATACTGCACAGCATACTGAAGCAGTTCGAAAAGGTCAGTTTACCCCTCGTTACCCCAAAAGGTTAAGACAATATGTTTTAAAACTTTGGTACTCTGAGCTATTCAATCTAAAAATAGATATTGCTCCCACTTCATCATTTCTAAATCAATTTTGATGAAACAGCTTCCAATCTATCGAAAATCGAAGTTTTGTAAAGTTATAGGTAAATTTAAATATAAAAAAAGATTAGCTACGAATGGGTGGAAAAAATATCGATATGGAGGGGCATGGTGATTAGTATATAAAATATAAACAGGAAGGGGTTGCATTATTTTAGTAGTAGAGCTAGTAAGAATTGTTTGATTAATTATTTTCATGGACGCCACCTTTTGAACTTTATTTTTTTTCCTTGATTTGTTTTCCGTCGATCTTGTTTTCCGTGCTGAGCACCAATGCTACCGACGCCAGGGAGACATCTCCCACACCTGCACCCTACCTATTGACCCATCAACTCATGAACCGGGTCCTTTTTGAACTTGGTTACAGTGATTTCGATGGAACTTATTTTTTTTTTCGATAACCAAAAATGGCATTTTTTATTGTGTATACAGAGTTATTATCTTTACCAAATAATTATAGACTAAACAATTCAGAACTTTTCGACGAGGGCCTGTTCATAAACTACGTTGAAATTTGTTTGAAGATGCAATTAAACGTTATCCTTTCTACAGAGTTATTATCTTTACCAAATAATTATAGACTAAACAATTCAGAACTTTTCGACGAGGGCCTGTTCATAAACTACGTTGAAATTTGTTTGAAGATGCAATTAAACGTTATCCTTTCTACTGCTGCATGGATAATTATCAATACAAATCTTTAAACATATTATGGACCATATACACTTGAACATAAAGTCTGGAACGCACAAAAATTGGTCAACTTCAAATTGGTGTATTTCTGTTAAAAATGCTGCATGCAAGTTGAGTGTACATACAATGGTTGCTCTGGTGAGTTTTCACCGTTTGCCATGCATCAGAACCCTAGTCTTAACCACTTCAAACTAGGGAACAACGAATAGAAGATTAAGAATCATATAGATGAAGACAACTGACTCATTTTTTTTCTTTGTTTCAAGATCATCCTCGATAGACAAAGCCGAGTCTTGTCACTATCTACAAGACATAAAAAGTAACAAGGACTTAGATGAGTTCCTTGGATTACTGAAAAATCCTGTTCCCCTAGTTTGAAGTAGTCAGGACTAGGAATCGGTGGTAGATCTTACATCCCGTAACGTACCACGAAAAGGTGATCTACCCACGTTACGGGGGTAATACTTGCATTCCATATTAAAGGGTTCCGATCAAGGGGTAACTCACTCTGCCACCTTGTGTTCAACACTGCAAAAACACAGTTCGACATAATCCAAATACATTTACACCAAAATTTTCTATTAATTTTGGCACCACTTCCATGACTGTTTACATTCGATTTTTATGTTCATAAACAGTAGTTTAGCGTCTACGATAAATGTGTTACTCTTATTGGTAAATTATATAGGCAACTGATATGCGTAAATCATTATGGATTGTTCCTTACCTAGTGGAAAAGCCTAAAAGGGCCTGTGCATGAAAATTTTATTTTTAATAATTTACAATATAATTATAAAACCAGCGGACTGAATTATTTTACACCAGCAGAACCTTGAATATAACAAAACACGTCCGTCTGTGTCCGTCCATATGCCTTGATTTTTTCTAGAAATGGAAGAGGTAAGCTTCGATTCAGGCGATATCTGTACATATGTGTACACACCTGCGGAAAAGGACACGGAGTTTACTACGGCCGAAAATGTGGATGGTGCATTCAGCACAGAAAAAGTCACGGAGCTGATGTGTCACCACGATCCTGACGGTGCTCCTTACACCTTCCGCCTACAATTCTGATAGTTTTTGGACTCAGCTTTGCTTTCCACCAACGCGATACATTTTCAGTGTGGTGGAAAACTAATTTTTATCCAAATATCTATTATTGGAAAGAACTTTTTGCTGGTAAGTACCCCGTAAGCGGCTGTTATTGTGAAGCTATCATGTGCTATCAGCTATCAGCTGCCATAAGTAATTTTATAAAAACCCCATAAATAACTCTCCTACTGGTTATTTAATGTTATGTTTCACAATTATATGAATTTGATAATTTGGTTCATTAAATAATTCAATAAATAATTTTCTACTAACCTTGAAAAAAGAAGTGGACGAACTTTGACTTTTAGTATAGAGGACGTTTCAAATATGTCGTGCACAACATTTTCAAATTGTTCCATACTTATCATGTACCCACCTTTTGTTCCCCCTGCATATCGTTTTAATCCATTACTATGGAGAAATGATAAAACATTCGGTTGTTAACCGGTCATTCTTGTTTTGATAGCAAGAAACCAATTTTAATTGAAATGTCCCTTCGAAGAGTTAGAACACCCTCTACAGGCACGCCCGTTTGTCGGTCAAAATCGGCTTCCTAAGTAACAAAATAAAAAAAAGACAACGATATTGACCATGCATCAGTACCCTATTCTCAACACTTCACCAACTTCACTGATGTGCATTACATAAGCATTCTCTTATACACACACCTCAACAACGTTAACGTCCGCAAATCGTTTGCTTTAGCGTTTAAAAACATCGTTCGTATTCAAGTGCACCAAACAGGCGTTGGCGTTGGAAAGAATTAATTATATTAAAAAAAAATTAAACGGAACAATTCAAGCTCGAACCATGAACTTTGAGTATATCAGACTGGCATGTTCACCTCTCGCCTGTTATTACTCTGAAAGATATGAAGGCTAAAGGCGTATAAGAAGCGTTCATCGATTTCGTCTGCCCTTTCTGTTGCAACATAGCAAGCCTCAATGTTCACACTTGCGTGCAGGTACGAAGTATCACGTTCGATGTGTAGAGTGCACCTGAGTTCTAAAGGTAACACACGCGTTCAATGGACGTGAATTGAATAAATTGAAACTCAAGCTCAACGCTGTCTATGTTTCGTGAAGACAGCCAATAAACAACTACGATCGCAGGGGGATCTGTCATTTTCAGCGGTGTGGAGGTCATGGTTGCCAGTAAACATTGTATGGTTAACGATTGACGTTCTGACAGCTCGTTCGGCAGAAACACGCTGAAACACCATCTGACACCTAAAAACACACAAGAAACACAATCCGCACAGTCACAAAGTGGCAGAGTGAGTTACCCCTTGGTGCAGATTAAATTGGGATTTAGTTGAAATATTCCACATTGCTTGTTTTTTGCAATGCGATTTCGTCAATATTGGGGAAGGTAAAATTAACATAGCAGGTTACTTGAAACGTTGACGATTTTAATGGAAAATTTATCAAAATATCAACCAATTTAGCAAACAGGTGATTCAATCGATGCGTCTTCTACTCCTTCAATTGTTCAAATTCACAGAATTTTGATGATTTCACCGTCCAAAATATTGTGTTTATTTTATCGCTACTTCCCCTAAGCACATTGTAATTCAAATGGGCGTCTTAAAATTCTCTTTTGCATATTAGAGCGCAGCTTTGATCAGAGGAGTGCATTTAGATCGACATTTCTAGGCCCACTAAGTTTCGATGAGACAAATATCATTTTTTTGGATAAGGTTTCTCATGGAGCAACCATGAGAAACCATCAGGACTGCATGATTAATATAAAAAGTTATTTTTTTTTAATAACTATCGCCTTCTTTTGGCTGTTCTGAATGTGCTGAGTTAAGCTCGATGATTTGTAAAATTTTGATCATTTCAAGCTGAAAAATGCATTAGTTCCTAAGTAACATTGACAGATTCTCTTCGTTGATTTTCTCTTTGGATCCTCATGGCGATGTTCAGACATTCCCAACTATTTTCAGCGCACCGATCGATGAAATGAGCTATTATCTTTATCTATATTTTCATAATTCAAACATTTTTTCTTCGGTTAACCAAATAGATTTTAATCGAAAAATTAATCAAATGCTCATACAAGTCTGATCGTGATATTGATTTTGAAAAATATAATCCCACATGATCCGGATTCAGAAATCAGTGGATCATTAAGGATTCCACGCACTAAGAAAAATTCATGTAAATTTAGATGCTCCGAGAGTGATATATACGACTGTCAATTTTGGCATAAATTTGAGTCATAACGAAATGTCATAACGAGTGTCAATAAATTTACATAAATTTGATGCGAAATATAGCTTAATCAAATGTACTTCTCGTCGAGCAACGAACTTTTCAGTCTGGATTCCGTCACGTGTAAGATTAGGTATTTCTAAGTGTGCAGTCTTTCAAACAATCCGTTTTGTCAACGAACCTGCAAAATGCGTGTCGTTACTGCGACACAGCACGGTTGTCAGTTGCCGAGAAGCGAGCTGGTTCGCAGCATCGGCTCGAATTTGGAATGATCGGTATTATGACCGCTAAGCATTTCAAGACATTGTTATTTTTTTTTCATCAAAAAACCCGATTTCAGGTCACCGCGGGCACACTCATACTCCAGGTCACGTTAAGTGGTTTTCGGTTGATTTGGTTGTGTACAGTTCATCCCGAATGGCCAATCGATGTCGTCGTTGGTGCCGGTTTGTGTTATTGAGCCATTTTCCGCACTATGTTGATGTTATTTGTTGAAAAATCTGTCTCACTCGTTCTTCACTCTCGAACTCGGGGTATCGCACTCGAAGTGCCAATATATTCACCCGAAAGAAAAACAAATGCCCTTCTCCCTTTCTCGCTCTCTCTTGCCCACTCTGTCTACCACACCACTAACCCGATAATAAATTGTAAACCGCCAATAAAATAATAACGATCTTTAACACTTCAAGGTTGAACGTTTCTACACTTGTTGCGTTGCGATGTTTTCAACTTATTGAAATGCTGGCGCTGCTACGTTGGGCGGTATATTCTACGTCATCCATATTTATCTTCCCTCGTTTGAAGTACCATGATCTAGGTTGGGTTTCCACACGCGCCGAAACGAAAAGCACTAAATCACAATGCAGCTACCCAGTGGCCAATATGTTGCGCAAATCTTCTCCGTCTGGTGGCCGTACGGGCTAATTTTCAACGAAATGCAATTTCTCACTCTCCAACCGGTACAAACTATCGAACGGTACTGACGGCACATTTCATAAAGTCGATTATTAAAATGCCCCCCGGTTGGTCTGCCGGTCGGCCGGAATGGACCTGGCAGTTGGCATTCCACACTAATGGCCGTGTCAGCGGCTATTCTCGAGTTTGGACGGGGCTGTTTTCCACTTGACGACGAAACAAAGACTCACTTGGTGAACAGAACACGGGGGGAAAACAAAACTGAACACATCCGTCAACCGATGGGATGGGACCCAATTTTCCGAGTTAATTGTGATGCTTTCGGGGAACTATCTCAAATTTCGACTTATTTCAACGCGACTCATGTGTGAAGAGTTCCGGAGGTCCTCCCGTCACTTACTGATTTTTCGGTTTATTTTGACAGTCGACAGACACGCAGCAAACGCGCTTCAATCACGGCGAGAAGCGTGAATCAACTGGCCGGTTTTTCTAAGGTTCTGGAATGGAACGTCTTGAGCTTGTGCGTCGTTACAGCTCTAGCCTTTTGATATCATTCTCATTAGCGGCTAACGCTGTAAAACAGAGCGCCGCGAGGCAACCCGCATCATCGAATCAGCGCCAGTTCCTGAATGTGTGTCTGCTGGTTCACATTTCACACCGAATCTGGATTATTTACTCGATGGCACTATGGGAGAGGCAGCTTAAAACGGGATGATTTTTTTTTTTAAAGATTAACTGTCTTAAGTCATTTGTGACTTGTCCGGGGATGAGATTTGAAGTCGTCAACCACTACGCCATGGCAGTCCCATAAAATGGGATGATTTTTTTTTAGTATAGAAGGTGATCAAATAGTAAGTTGCTTTTTAGGAAACGAAAGAAAGTTAAGTCATTGTATTGGTGCAATTTACATTTTCAAACATTTCAAACGCAACGCCTCTGTTCAGGTTGTAAACACCGGTTGTCATCTTATGAAGAATGTATAGAGTATAGTGTATAGAATGTATGATGACTGGTTGAACATACCTGGCTATTTCGACCTCTTTGTCCATAAATTAATTTGGGAATAGAACTTCTTCGATTTGTATGAAACCTTGCGTCATTGATTGTTATGGGCAATGATTTACATTTTTGCTATAATTCGAATAGTCCATGAATCATGTAAAATATTCAAAATGGCATACTTGAAATTTTTCAAAAAAATCGTTCCCCGTAACTCTGATTAAAACGACATCTGGGACAAAGTTCTAGAGAAAAATAATGTCTTTCTGCAAAAAATAAACAAAAAACTTTTTTTATCTCGAATATCTCAATCTCAGCCCAGTTTTTTTAAATTTATTTCTGGATTAAGCTTATGAAAAATGCAAAGTTTTTTAATGATCAAAATTATGGACAGTTGAAAACTGTAAAAAATCTGAGGGTGGTGACACTACTAAATCTCAATTCTAGATGCTCAACAAATCTCACACTAGCGAATCAATCTTCGAAAAATCTTTTATCATTTCTCGCATCTACTTGCATCGCGCATCATCTTTTTGTAGGGAATCTACAGAATCGTCATCAATCTTCTTTCTATCTACTCAGCGTGCCCGCAGCTAACCATAGCAAAAGGCAATTTTTCTTGCATCGTAGAGTCGCCCCATCGAAAAAATCTGAGAACAAGAACTTTTGGTAAAATTTTTTAACTTTCGTCTCATTATGTGATGCATTTGAACGCGATCAATTCGATATTTAAATCAAAGTTAAAAAAAAATGACCATGCAGTTCAAAAGAAAGAACTCGAGGAGGCGTGTATCTTTTCACAGAAAATGATTTAAAATGTCTCATTATGTGGTGCATTTGAACGCGATCAATTCTATATCTAAATTCAAGTTAAACGAACGCTCATGCAGTTCAAATGAAAAAAAAAAAAACTCGAGGGGGCAATAGACAAAAGTAACTTATAATAGCATTTCTCACAGTGTAAGAGGAGAGGAAAGGAATGTAAAATTATAAGACAAACAATACATTTGATACAGGAAATACGTGACGGTTTGGGCTATGATTGAATTCATAATTGGCAGCCTCATAAAGTTAAATCTGAGCTTCCACCATGCCTTAAAGCACTTCACACCTAATGCCTGCAGATTGCTTGAAACAAAATACATAGCAACAAATAACTGGATTTCAATGAGCTTACACTCTATGCATTACTCTATTTTCAAAGCTTGAATACGAAGTTCGTTAACACTTAAATTCGTAACCTTAAAAAATTCCAAGAAGAAAGGGCTGTCAGTATCCCTAATAATATCGGTTCATAAACGCCGTCCAAGTTTTATGGAAGAACTTTAAGTTAAAGAGCAGTTAAAAATTTGCATGCGCATGCTTTTTGCTCCCGTGCCGTTCAACATTCAAGACAGGTCTCATACATTGTTTTCTGAGTATAAATTACATAAAAAAAAAAAACGTTTAAAGTTAAAGTTCAAACATTTGAACAAAAGTTCTTGTTCTACGGTTTTTGATATTTTTTCATGATTGACCAGGTCTAGCATAATTTGCACAAAGATCCAAATTAATGGGAATTGGGATTTCCAATTCATTATCAGTGTTTAAACTCCATTGAATCACTACTTTCAAGATCAATAACGGCACTGACCACTGCCTTACCGTTATTGAAGAGAGGAATAATTGTTATATTAACATCCGTTTTTATTAGAGATCGAGTATAACTCTGAATCTTTACAACTATCACGAGAAGCCCGTTTTTGTAAGTGGGAAAGGTAAAAGATTTAGGTTCACTTAGGCAAGTGATGTGATGTTTTAAAACCTAACAAGCAAACAATGTTATCCTACCATCTCGGAAATGATAAGGGGGCTGGGATTGAACTCATGATTTTCTACTCATACAAAGCAAAAACGGTCACTATTAGGTCACCGAACCCCTTATATCACAGCAAACCGCTGCACCAATGATTGATAAAGCCCAGAGAAATAAAGCTATTAAAAGGAAATAACGTCCCTGGAAAGAGACAAATATGGTTAACGCCACTGTATGACACTCGGATCTTCCTCATTGCTGAGTTTATAGATTGTGCACAACCCACAGGGGACCCGTGTTCGCGTATATGTTGTTAACGAGTGAACCCTAACACGCTGCTGTTTCTTTGCTGGTTGCCAAGCAAAGGGAATACCTTTAATATTATTTTCCTTCACTTTTATAAAGTTCCGCTGAAGAAATAATATTAATAAATAAAACAAAATCTCTGCGGCATACCTCCAACCGGCATTGAACTGATTGCGTTCCGTTCGAAAGCTACAGATCCGTTGAGGACTTTCATCCATCAAGACTCAACCTGCTTCACCGTCTGTCAATCTTCCGCCAGTCAACATCGAAGCCGTTCGAGATCCATCCATCAGGATTTGCGAAAGTAAGCACACTCTTTCTCCTCGAGGTCGAGCAAATCGGTTCGTTAGAGGCTGATCCAATCCGCCTGCAGATCGGAACACCGGAATCGAGTCGAGTCGAATTTTTGTAAATATCAACCAAAGCTGCAAAGACTTTTATTTCAGTCAACAGAGTCGAATCCGTGCCACTTTGCAGCAGGCCCAGAGTCTCCATGGAGTATTCCTTGATCTATCCCACCGGATCAGTTCTCACTCGGAGGTCAACAAAATCGACGTTGACTCGCTCGTGCTGGACCATATTCAGGGAAGTGGCTCGCGCACGGGTTACTAATTAACACTGGGATGGGATCACAGCTGCTGGATGCGGAAATAAATAGCAACGTTAGAAATCCGAGAAGTTGGCTCAAATGAAGCAACGAAATTGGTTGTTTCCGGGCATGAAGTGAATGTGCTGTAAGAAGAACCTTCAAATAACGCTGGGGTGGGAGCAATAGTCGCTAGTAATGCGGAAAATGGAGAAACAGGGAATTCACAGGCATCAATCGAGGTGGATGAGGACGAGGAAGATGCTGTAGCTGTTAAAGTGATTCCAGAAGAAAACGAGCCATCTGAAAATGCAGAAACCGAGATGGAGGGATATGACGACGATGTTTCCATCATTCCAGATTGAGGAGTTCCATTCCTAGTGAGCGTTTTAACTTATGGCAGTTGTAGATTGATCCCTCGGTTTTTTTATATTAAAGTATGGAAAGTGGAATTTATGAATAAAGCATTTAAACGCATACTTTAACTTCACAATCATTAGAGATTTAGGACTATGTTTTTTTCCTTGATTTGTTTTCAGGAAGGCAGCTCCCATACATAGATCCTACCTATTGACCCATCAACACATGAACCGGGGACCAACGGTTTTACTTCCCTTCCGAAGGAAGGCGTGATTAGAGATGTTATGCCTCAGAACATCCTGGTGGCGCTGCTGGGGTGAGAAGTCATCACGTTTACCACTACACCACCGGCGCTGCTAGATTTAGGACTATAGAGACAACTAAAAAAAAATTTGAATGCTTCCTGAACAACCTACAATCTTGAAGGAATATTTGAGTTTTTAAACAGTTGGAGATCCAGAGAACTTTACCAATATCTTCGTCTATATGTATATATATCTTTCGAATATTTCCTGCTGTCTACGAAGGATATTTGAAAGAATATCCTGTAATTTATGCAAATTTTCCTGAACATGTATAAAACTCCCTTATGTTTTACAAAATTTCCTCAACTTCTAGAAGCTCCCTAAATTTATTCCAAATTCCATTTTTTTTTCATCTCTCTTAATTCTGCGAAGGTCTCTGAACATCTTTTCACTTCTGGAAAGACACCTCAGGCACATACAAATATTCTTGAGCATCTATAAAGTTCCTTGAAATTTAATAAATTTCTCAAAACCTCCAAGAAGTTCATGGAGCTTTTTCGAAATAAAATTTCTGACAAACTGTAACGAAGTTCCCTAAACTGAAGCAAGGATCCCTGAAGTTCTTAGAAGACTATTGAACTATTTTTAGATGTTCTACGAAATTCCCTGAATTTTTTTCAAAATTCCTTACACTTATATGAAGTTCTGCGCAGCTCTTCAAAATACTAAGGACTGTTCATTAATGAGAGTAGGCACCTGTTTCTCAAAGGAAAATATATATTTTCAAACAAATTCATAAATATTTATATAAATAAAAATATATAAATTTATATAAATTAAAATCAACATACTTGACCGATTTCACGTGAGTTTGAATGTTTACTTCTCATTTCTGAAGAACGCTAGGATTTTTCTTTTGATACCGCTCATTAGATTCTGCACAACTTTCTTCTTAACTTTTCGTTGTGCTACAGACCAAATTTTCTAGAAGCAGTCATCAGAGCTTGCTTCTCTTCCATCTTTCTTAAGATGCCGTTCAATTATTGCCCAGTATCTTTCGATAGGACGAAGTTCAGGGCAGTTTGGGGGATTATGGAATTTTTCGACAAAATCGACTTTTTCCTTATTGAGCATCTCCAACGTAGCAGAAGCATAGTGAGTAAGCCACAGGAGCAAATGACTTGTCACATCAAAACCTGTTTTCCAAATTTTTCGGTTCGGATAATTTCCGTCATACTAAGCACAACCCACGCTTTAACTCTCTTGTATTAACGAGTTTAAAAAAAAATGGAATATTTCTGTCAAAGATGACTTCTAAATCTTATCACCTTTCCATACGTACCGTTAGATATGATAAAAAGTCACAAATTGTTAAGATATTGTTTAAAATCTAATACTGCTTCTTGATTCTAAATTCATTCTACTTGTTTCAATAACGTCCAAACGCATTGAAACGCCATTAGATTTTCTTCATCCTACGGATAAACGTAGAAAAAGGGGATTCGCTAGGAGCGCTTCTTTTGTTTTTTGAACAATGAGCGTAAATATTCATACAATGCGCTCTAATAAGATTTATGTTGTAGCTAATGAGCTAACGCATCGGAACAAACCTATTATTAATTTGTGCACCGTGAAATCATTGATATTATTGATCTTTTCTGATCGATAGAACGGAAATGGGCGATTACGACGAAGTAGTGCTCTACCCTATCGCACATCATTAGGCACATCTGTCCTCTGTTCAGCGTTCAGCGCGGCCCGGGAAGTGTACTGGTACCCAATTTGACGTACGTCTCGTCATCCATCAAAATGTACCGGTTCGGCTTTTGAAGGAGAACGTTATACAAGTTCCGTGACCGTATTTTTGAAGAAGCTTTCTGTGAATCCGTCCTTTTGGGTGCTTTTTGCTTCTTGTAGGTTCTGATATTGTTACGTTTTTTGATATTCTGCACAGTTCAGACGCTAATGTTCAATTTTTTGGCAATTTCACGAACGCAACACGGTTTATGCGATTTCAAAAGGCGTACTGCTGCCAGCTCCTTTTTCTGGTCCGATGCCCCCTTTTTGCACCCAGATCTCGGCAAATCTTCAAGAGAATACGTTTTGTCAAACTTCTTAACAATCTTGAACACCGTAAATTTACTGCACTTCACGGTTTTTGCCAATTCTCGAAACGACAACTTTTCGGAAAACCATTTGTGCAGAATTAATCTGCGTGTTGATAAGCTGATGCGACCCATCGCTCGAAATTTCCCACTTTATTTTTATTTTTCAGGTGTGTTGCCAAAATAAACAATGTTTTTACACACTGAGCGAAATTTCATTATTTTTCGTTACGTTTTAACACTAAACCATTGATAAGCAAGTGTCTACTTTCTTTGATGAACAGTCCTTAGGAAATTCGCAAAACGTCTACGTTTCTCGTTGATGTTTTGCGAAGTTTCTCGAACGTAAATTCTTGTATTTGTTGGTAATTTCTACAACTATTCCAAGTCAATGAGGCTTCAAAAAAGGGCATTGAAGTTGTTTAGAGGTTCCCGATCAATAATAAGCTTCCCTGAAATAAAATAATGTTCCCTGAATTTCTACGAAGCTCCTAAAACTTAAGTAAATTTTCCATTGCTAAGCAGTTACTTTTTTCAACGATTTTTTTCTGACGATCTTGTTTCCTCAACTTCTACGTGGTTCCATGTACCTATTTCTTAAAACTCCTGGAACCTCTACGAAGTTCCCAGAAGTTAAAGAAAAATTCCTTGGGTTCATGGTCAATTTGTAGAGCTTGAAGACGTTTGATTGTGCCATCGATTCAATATCGATATGATATAATTTCTCAATATTGTTTCTTCTAGTCCAGAGCATAAGAAAAGGAATCAACAAAAAGGACTTTAAACAAATCTTTGTTTGTGGTCCAATTTTAATAATCGCTGTTGAATAGTAACATCAAACTTGACAAGCTTGACACAATACCGGTGAGTCAAAAGAGAAAAAAAAAATACCAGAAATTTTGGGTGGGCTAGATAATTCTGGAGGGGGCCTGGCCCCCTTGGCACCCCCATTAGCTACGCCATGAATATTTCTATAGATTTCTAGGAAATCCCGATGGGATTGATATGTGAAGACGATTAGAGTATCTCTGCAAAACAGATCTAGAGAGACACCAAGAAAGATAAAAGTCTTTTAAGAGACCCCGAAAGAAATTTTGAAAATAATTCATCAGAAATTCCAACAATATATCCTAACACCTTTAGAAGTCATTCATTTTTTTGAAAAACAGTTATGATCTCCAACAGGTGAGAACAAATCTAGGTACGATGGATTATAATATGGACCTGTTCACTTCGCATTCACCCACAATCCATCAGACTCACATATGCCCCATCTTTCCGGCTGCAATCTCACAGCATCTTGAACTGCGGAGGGCAGTCATTTATTCTTCTTCACCACCCTACGCAACACGTTATTCTCCATGTAAAAATACCTACTCGCATTACCTTCTCCTCAAGAGCACACGAGTTCACACGACTGCCGTAATCTCGGGTGGTAATTTGGGTGAAAACAAATAAAACGTAGGAAATCAATTTCACCTTGTCGGTGGGTGTAGCTCAAGGCGCCTACGTTTTTGAAAAGGTGCTCTAATGGGTGGATTCAATTTACGGGGGTGAAGATACCAAGAGGGTCATTAAATTGGATCCAATGCAATTGAATGTAGTATAATTTGAGCCTGAACCGGAGCGGATACCGAGAGGTCACAATTGAGAAATTGAGGTTTGTGATTTTTGGTCAGTAAATTAAATCTGCCTGCATAATTTATCACTGCGGACACGCGCGAGGGTATGCATGGCAAAGGGATGCGGGCTTAGCCACTCTTGAATAAATATTTATTGCGGTAATAAATTGTGGAAGCCTTTTGCCAATCCAATCTCGGTAAATTTAGTTGGAGTAATGCGGTTGGTGGGCAACATTGAAAGAGGAGCGGCCCAAAAACCCATTCAACAGTGTGACTGATTTGCTCGCTCTAGAATATGTCCAAGTTTTCCATCACTTCCACCCTTCCACGCGCAACGTATGGCGATCGAGCAACATTTATGTAACACATGTAAATTAATCTGGTCTGGAAAGCTGATGCTTCAATTAAAATTCAAAACCCGACAACATCATTAACCCGTGTGGGCAGTAGATCTACTATATAGTTAGGTTAAGCCCTATGTGCGTTGGTGTGAGTTTGTCGTTAGGGGAGATTGGAGTTGTGTAGTTAAACATGATATTAAATTGTGCTCTGGCTCAATGAAATACAAATGATGTGTTATGGATAAATGATCTGAGAGATATATATCAATGCTAAAATCCATTATCACCAGTCTTCCCTACTCATAAAGTCCGTAAATATTGCACTCCAAACAGATTACCGAAGTTCCTCAAGCCGCGTACACAAATCATTTAGATTTTATTAGTTACTACCGGCTCCATTCAGCGATGAAACCCTGAGACGGGCGAGAGTGAGCGAGAGCAAAACTCTGTGAGTAGAAAAGGTTTAACATCTTCTGCTTCCACTACTACCACTACCACCATAAGACCGATGGATTTATTTAAATCGTCCCATATTGTGTGGTGAACTACCAGAGTTGAACTCTCTGCTCTCTCGCTTGGATTAATCCAGTGTGGGAAAATTTACTCACTAGAGCTGCATTGGAAAAGTGGCGATCAGTGTTTCCGTAAGTCAAAATGAGGAAAAACAAACAGAAACAGCCATGGGAGAGTAATGAAGCTATGATTAGTGAGTTGAGTTATTTATTTGTGAGTCCATTAGCTTTTACCTTTGACTGATGGGTTGACCGCTGGTATTCTAGTATTTAGATGTAGAAATGTTGGTTGCATACCTGCAATGATAAAGAAAATAAATATTTTGGATTAAATGTACTTTTAACTTCCTGTGACGCCCAAAAATTCAATAATTGGTCAAACTGAATAAAATAATTAGATTCCAATTTTTTTCCAACCCAAGTACGCTCAACGATAAAAATGAACGATTTTATTTCATAGAAATTGAATTATGGACACATCTTTTGAAATAGAAAGCTTAAACTGCATACATTATGAATAACATAAAGAGTTTCAACTTTCGGATTAAATTTCTGCACTATATAAATAATTGTTTTTAGAGGAAAGTGGTGTGGAGGAGATGTTAATCATGTCTATTCATCGTGCTTCTCTGGACTTGGTTAGAGTGGAAGATATACGTTGAAAATTCAGGAAGTCGCACCCAGATATCGAATATGGATTGATTTTGGTGAGTTGGAACTAATTGAAAACTATTTCTTTATTGTTTGTGTCAGTGTTATTGATATTCTATTGAAAAACGTAATGGTATTTGGTGTTGTGGGGGAGAAAATCGTAATTGATAGATCTTGAGCAGTATGACTACAGTGCATGTCCGGATTAATACACGTATTCTGCTGATTAGTTTGCGATTAATCGGTTTTTCGAATCGGTTTGCGTATAGGTTATAATTATCGTTTATAATGTGTTGTGATTCAAAAGTTTCAAAGGAGGTTTTATGGTGGTGGATTTTGCACTAGGAAGAGTGCCATGTTTTATGTGGTGTGTAAATTTTTTTCCTTTCTATTACTTTTCGAAATTTTCCAAAATTTGTTTAAGGTTGTGTTGGTGCTACCATGGTGATTGTAATTGGTGAGCTTGTTCCAGTTAAAAATGATCCGTTTGTTCGCTCGTGATCTATTTAGCAGTTTTTGATAGAAAATAAGAAAAGTGATACTGTCGGTAAGATATGCATCCGAGTGCAAGAACGTAGTTGCGTCTTGTGGGGAAAAATACATGACGATTTATCCCAGGCCACTACCGTAGAGAATTGTATCTGTTAGATCTTCGGAATATTTAGAAAAATAGAGTGCACGCTTGATCCAGTTTATGCTACATTATTGACTGCTCTCGAGAACGTAATTTCATTTTAATATCTTGTTTAATCAGGGCCTTAACAAGCATTACGTCGGTTATAGCTTGTTATGATGTAAGAGGCACGATAGCATGCGTGAAGAGCAAATCAAAACATTGCACGTTGCGTGAAAGTGGATCTCAATGAGTGTTTTTTCGAAGATTTTAGTTTTTGAAGTTGAAAGTTCGTCGGTTGCAGTGGCTTGGTTACTAAGCAGTAAAACGAGGTCCCAGGTCCTTTCATATTAAAGAAATTTATGGCCAAATTACTTGGTTATTGTGTATTTTGCGAAACTTATCGTCGTCGGTGCCGGGTTTGAATGGTTACAACAACTCGAGTAAAGATATGATGTGATAAGAGGGGCTCGGTGGCCTTAGAGTGATCGTTTTTGCTAACTAGCCCATCCACATTCAAGATTCGACAATCGCTTTATATGTTAATATGAGCACAACATCTCGATGATTAAAACGGAGCTCGTTTGTTTAATGGCAAACTTTTTTTTTTGCTTACTGAGCAGAAGATCGTGGGTTCAACCATAAGCTCCTTCGCGTTATATGAACGTTAGGACATCAATTCAGCTTATAGTTTACCAAAACGACCCCTCTTGCAAACCAACCCCTCTTACCCAATCTCCCAGTGATTCCTCGTGGAAGTGCAGCGTTATTCTCGGTTTCCATCAAAGTGAGTCTTACGTCAATACATTCCTACCCATTCCTTTCTTGACCTGCGTTAAGGCGCGGCCAGCTGCTTAGTTTGAGACCACCAGTTTTTACACATTGAGGATGAGGATGATCGCATCGTCTATTGGTTCTCTGTGTAATAACAGCTCAATCATGCTCATGCTCATGCTGTATCAATAATAATTGTTTTCAGATAGGTGTGTAGAATGGTTGTGGAAATTAAATTCGGGAGCTGGGTTAGCGTAGTGGCTGCTGCTTCTGTACACTCATCTGAGGGCTCTGCATCTTTGTATTTAGATTTTAATTACACCAGTCGGCAAAAACGTAACTTTTTGCGTCTTTTGACTAAATGCAATTAATGTAATAGATTTTGCTTAGCTGAATCCAAATATGTACTCAGAATTTTTGTAACACGTACAGTTTTTGAGAAAAATGGCTTTAGATTCACATATTTATTTTCATGTAAAATTTGTTTACCGGTTCTGCCAAATTGGACCTAACTGATTCCATACGTGATGGTAGATTTTATCACGGATCTCTGAAGAATTTCATGGTCTTGTCGTTTTGTAAGCAGCAGCTCTTCTGGATACTACATGTTTGTTTTCTGCAAGCTGTGAGTTTCTGTTTTGATTTTCTCTTCTTGGTTACACTGAATGGAGAACTGTCCCCGCACATCGAAGGTACGTGAGAAAATGGGCGATCATCCTTTTTGCCAGTGGTGGCTGGGGGAGATAACCCTCACCATCTCTTCCCAACGGGGGAGTTTGGTAAAGGAGATGATCAGCCCAAATCGTGCCTTCCTCAAAATTGACATTTACTTCCTTTCTACTCTCAATATACAATTTTCATACTGCCGTACTATAACGAAACTATCAACTTTATGCTTTCACCTCCTCATCTATCGTTTAAAATGATCACTTTAAGTCTGATATTTGGCATTAACCATCTCCAACTATAGAACAAATTATTAACACAGCGCATACAATGACTTTCACTCTCAAACGCCTAACGTATGTAATTGAAAAATGCTAAAACTTTCATAATTTCAATATTTTTGAAAAGATTTTTTATGTATCCACTGAAAAAAACCGCAAACTCCTCAAGTTTTGATGAGCTTTGCAGGATTAAAAAAATATTTTGATTCTGAAAATATTATGAACTGGAGTAGTGTAATTTATTGACATTTGAAAATCAAACGGAAGTTTAACGGTCTGATTCCCCCGAAAATCTTTCGGAGATTTTAAAATTCTCATAAAATGGCTAGATATCAATTTGGGTTTATTTATACATGCTTTGGATCATTTAATGTATTTGGAGGTGTTTTGGCATTAAATTGCTTAATATCAAATATTTTTCCTTCTACTAAATTTTATGCATGATAATGTTACATAATTTGTGGTTGATCCCAAATGTTGGAAAATATATAAAAATCATTTTTGCCATAGATTACTGTAAAAATACGTATTCAATTTCCATCCTTAATCCTAAATCTCAAGACCTAATTTATTATTTTTGAGCAGGCAGAAGTGTGAATCCGAAAGATGGAACCAGATTGGTGGAACCAGACTGGTAAAATCTAGATTCATTTTACGGCACAGTAACCCCTTTCCTCCGATCGCTTTGATTCTCCGTTCTTACCATGGGACAAATTACCATGATAATTTGTGCGATTTAATCTACGATAATTCCGAGATATATCAGTCGGTGGACAGTACTATCCACCACACAAATATGGAGGGGTCACTGTAAATTCAACACTTGCTCTTATTACTGGGGCTTCTCTTAGCTCAGTCGGTAAATGCGCAGCTACAAAGCATGCTGGAGGTGGCTGGGTTCGATTCCCGGTTCGGTCTAGGAATTTTTCGGGTTGGAAAATTTCTCGACATCCCTGGGCATAGAAGTATGATTGGACTTGCCACACAATTATACCAATGCAAAAATGGTACAGGCATCGAACGCTCTCAATTAATAACTGTGAAAGTGCATATAGAACACTAAGTTGAGAGCACGCAATAAGCTAATATGCGATACGCAATAAGCTTGAAATGCAAGGAAGAAGTCTTATTACCGTAGATTCAATCGCACAAATTATCATGGTAACATTTGGCCCATTGTAAGAATGCAGAATCAAAACGATTTCACTACGTTGATTACACAAATCGTAAGACTTTTTTTCATCATCATTAAGTCACACACACTCATCTTCAAAAAATTAACTTATCATTATAATGCAAAGCTTTCGATCGAATTTCTGATAAAATACAAATCAATGCCTTCTTCTGAACAACATTGCACCATAATAAAATAGAGTCAACCTTATTGAGCTCTTTAATGTCTTGCACCCATAACAAATCAAAACGCTCACACTAACCGTTACCAAGGGTAAATTTTTTGAATTGCTTTTATTTTTAACATTCTCCATTATAGCAACATAAATTTGGCCGGTAGTGTACGTTTCATTCAGATATAATTTAACTCACTGAACTGTTGCAAACATGGTAAATAGTACATTAAAAAAATGTAGATATTTTTCAAGACATCATGACAATTATATTTTGCGTTGCAGATGAGTGGATATTAAAATCAATGATTCATATTAAACTGCAACAACACCACAAAGATTTGTCAACATATCTGCACCATTTCGTATTTTCAATAGTATCCCTGGTATCCATGTTCCAGTTATATTGAAAATAAGGAGTTTGAACAATCATAGAATTAGTTGAGTATGTGCGTGCTTAAAACGTCAGTTGTCCGTAGTAATGCGGCATCGAGTGGTAGTGACATCAGTGCAGCTCCTCCGTCAGCAGCCATCAGGTTTCGGCATTATGAGCCACTAGTTCTGGCCATCTGCCCACTATTTGGTGCCGTTTCTAGTCCGCCAGCAGTTCCGGCAAATACGAGCTCCGCCTCGAACGGATCTTCAACGGCAACAGTTCCGTTTGGTGGTATTAGCTTGACACGGCATCGAAAACTGATAACATATTTGCTGCCCCCCGCTCCAGCAACAATGAATTCAACGTCACCTCAGGCTTCTCACCGTTCTCTTCAGACCTTCAGAAACTACGGCCACACCAGCCGCTTTTTGCATCGTCTTTAGTCACCACCGTTCCCCGGCATCCGTAATCCTATCGTCCTCGTCGGGGTCTTCCATTTCCAATGCAGATGTTAGCACATGCATTACGATTTCTCCGCTTTTGCCAATGTTGTTCAAAAGTATTTTGCAACATCAAAGTGAAGTGACATATTTGAGTCATGATAGATACTAGATGGTTGCAACAAACCTTCACAGTGATAACTTGATTCAGTTGGTTGCAAAACGAAGTTTGAAAATACGCTTAATTATAACAAGATTGCAAATAGGTTCTTCAACACATCTTGACTCGTCAACATACGTATGTACGTATGTAAAGGATACCACTCATTATTACAGGGCACAGCCATTAGACAGTGGACTGTCCACCTCGTGTGACTTGATGAAGCACGATACCTGGTTGAATTAAATTTACGATTGTATGAAGGGTCAAAAACGGAGGGTGGACCCGTAAGCAGAGACACTTACGAGTGATCCAACGATAAAAATGTTCCAACCCGATACAGAACAAGCCATCATACGTGGGGATGTCCCAATGAGTGGGGAGAAGAGCCTACCTTCAATTCACGAAATGTTAATAACAGGGAGTTGGCAATTCCACTCTCCCCATCCAAATCGCTTCAATCAAGCACCCTTATAGTCCCATCCCTACTCAATGAATTTATATTTTTATATGAAAATATGTAGGATATAAGAATATAATATAATTGCTGCCAACGGCAACAATCATGGCTTACCATATGCTTAGAATATAACACCTTTGATTGGCACCTCCACAGGATATTCATGTCCACCATCTGTCACTGTCTGCAAAAAATGTAATAGCAATTACCTGTGTTGTGATACTTCCTTCAAAGAAAACTAATTTTCTTGGTTCACCTAGCACTCGCAAAGAGCTGTCCGTACATATTAGTATAAGATGGTGTTATATGCAAGGGCCTCATAGCCTAGTCAGTAAAGGCACGGTATTACCAAGCCGGAGGCGGCGGGTTCGATTCCCGGGTCGGTCGAGGGAATCTTTCGGGTTGGAAATTTTCTCGACTTCCCTGGGCATAGATTATCATTGTGCTTGCAACACAATATACAAGTTCATGCATTGGTATTGGCATCGAAAACTCTCAATTAATAACTGTGGAAGAGCATTTAGAACACTAAGTTGAGAGCACGCAATAAGCTGATATGCGCTAAACAATAAGCTTGAAAATGCGAATAAGAAGAAGAATAAGGTGTTAAATGCAAAGTGCGAAAAGAGAATGAAATAAATACGAAAGGGATTAGTTTCAGAAGTGACAGTTTCATCGGATTCCTCAATTAACCATACTCAAGCATCGTAAGTATATACAAGCTATATAACGACTTACTTACTTGGGCACTCATATGGCCGATATATCGGTTGCGAAGTGAAGTATTTATGAAAAAGATGCGTTATATTCTCAATGTTTTGATTTTATCCTACACAGTTCGAAAAAGTAGTGTAAATTTCTGTTCAACATGATGCACATAAATGGAGCGTCACATATCATATACACGTTTACATTATATATCATGTATAGTTCTGACACATTTCTTGCAATGTAGCCAATATTGTATACAAAAGCCCATCTTTGTAAACAACAGTTTTTACAAGTTGCTCGGTTGCGTGAAATGAAATACAAGTTTACGTGAATGAATGTTTACATCACAATTACAATTCAGAATTTTTATCTGTGTAATGTTATCTCAATATTATAACACAGACAAACAGACACCACCCATTGAACATTTTTCATTGTAAACACTACCGCCATCTATCGTGTACACTCCACAGATGACTGTAGTGTGTAAACGTCAAACGCAAGGGAATTGATTATGCGCGCCACAAGTGGCGGTACTACCAACTAAGAAACATTTAAATTTCACGTTGAAAGCAATTTCGATGAACATTTTGAGAGTGCTCTGCTTGTCTGTTATCATATCGTCACTATTGAAACTTCGGGTAATCCACGAAAGTAGTTGCTTTTTTCTCAGGCACTTTTGATTTAATTGCAATCACTCTCTCATACTCGAAATGTGTCACGACCAAATTGGCACAACGACGCCCTATACGCTCTCTCACCAAAGCGCAGGGCCTCTAAACAGTTGTAAATAGGTACAAAAACATATAATTCATACTCTGTTGCACCAAAGTTTCAAAAAACATAATGTTTTATGAAACTCTCATTCAACAAGTTAGATTTGTTGCTCAAGTGTTTCATACAATATCACGCAGCACATTACTCTATACCAATTTGAGTATAGTTTGTTTGATCCTCCCATTTGATGCATGAGAGAGGTCATCCAAGCAGTATATTGAACAGTTGAGTTTCATTATTGAGACCTAAAGTAAATCAAGCAACAAACTTGAAATTTTGTCGTATTAAGAATTTAAGATGTAGTTCTTGTACCATTTAAGTGATCTCCCAGGAAAAAAATAAAAAAATAAAATAATTGACGATGTTTTCTGTGTTGCCGATATAAGTCGCAGAGGTGTTGCTATACCGCTTTGTGACAAGTGTTTTAGTAGGGTGGATATGATTATAACGTAATTTTTATATGACTGGTTTAACCCACGTTTATCCACGTAAAAGTGTGTTAGTTGGTAACCTATAGAGGACATTTTTTGACAATGTTTTTTTTTTTAAGTATAACACTAAATTCTACAACACTATTTATATAAAACAGCACGCAACAGCCACCCTACTGCTTTCTCTCTGAATTGACTAAGTTAGTCATAACGAGAGGAGCAACACAATAGTTGGGTAAAGAAGAATTTCATTATAATACACCGTTGCTTTCGGCAACGTGGGGCTTTAGGTAGTGATGAAACGTTTATAAGCAAGTCAATCGCGCACTTTTTTGACTGTAGATTTGAAGAAATACTTCAAATCTCCTCGTACATTGTACGAGTTAGATAAAGAAGTGTGCGATTGACTAGTACCGTTGCCTCGCTCAATTTCAACTTTTATTCAATTTTCATACTGCCTTACTATATATTTTTTTTTTTTTAATTCTTTATTTAAGAGATTTTTAGCCTTAGGCTAGTTCATCTCTAAGCCTTAAAGTATAAGCGCACTTTCAAAACAACAAAAAAGTAATGTTTTTTTTAAGTTTTAATAATTTTATTTGGCAAATCATATTTGTATTTGTATTTCAAATGATATTTTAGTCTCGTTCAATCAACATATTTAATCATAGCTAAGACTCCTAACTTTTCCTCGAACATGACCCATTAGCTTCTGCACAGTGGTACTTTCCACCATTTTGACCACTTTTGGCCAATCTTTTTTGAATTTTTGGATGTCGTCCGCTGGTTTTATTAATTTTCGAAGCTTTGCTTTGGTTAAAGCCCAAAAAGTCTCGATTGGCCGTGCCTCCGGGCAGTTTCGCGGATTCATGTATTTCGGCACGAAACATACATTTTGACTTTTGTACCATTCTAAAGTGTCCTTTGCGTAATGACATGACGCCAAATCAGGCCAAAATACTACTTGACCTTCGTGCTGCCTGATCATCGGCAACAATCGCTTCTGGAGACATTCCTTAAGGTATTTCTGAGTGTTCATCGTCTCCGTTGTGATGTACGGACTAGATGTTTTACCACACTCGCATATTGCCTGCCAAACCATAACCTTCTTACCGAATTTTTCGGTAAAAATTGCCTTCTCCGTTTCGGGGATGTCCTTGCCTTCGCTTACAGTATAGAATTGTGGGAAGCGTTTTGTAATCTAGTTTCACGTACGTTTCGTCGTCCATTATTATACACCCAGAATTTCGACACAATAACGAATCGTAGAGTTTGCGGGCCCGTGGTTTCACGGACGCGGCCTGTTTTGGGTTCCTTTTGGGTTTGTTCCTGCTTCCGGTATGTTTTTAGCCCAAGTCTTTCTTTGGCACGCATGACGTTACCCGACGAGGTCCCTAGTTTTTTCGCAACATCCCGAACGGAAGTCGCTGGTTTTCGTTTGTAGGCATCCCTGATCTTTTTATAGATATCCGGACTTACAGAACCGGATTTCCGGCCACTCTTCGGCGCATCTTCAAACGTACACTGTTCTCTATATTTTTTAATCGCAGTTCGTACCGCTCCGACGCTTACACTCTCTTCCTTGGCCAATTTTCTCAAGGAGAGTCCGCTCACAGTGCACCATTTGTGGACGATACTTTTTCGTTGTTCAGGAGTAAGACCACGCATTTTGACAGGAAACACAAAACTGAGCACTTTTTTGATGCTATGTCATTCAGAAATGAGCAAACAAAAGGACGCAGCCAAAACATGTTAAAATATTTCATTATATTCAAAGTGACCGTTAAAATAAGGTGTGCTTATACTTTCTGGAACAGTCTATATAGTGGAACTATCCACCAACCCTCTTCAGACCATAATCTAGCTAATAAATTATCTCACTAAAGTTTCATGTTAGATAGCAATTCCAACTAACTCTGAAAATCGTAAGCTTCGCGTAACATAAAAACACTTTGATGTTACTCGTAATGTTATTTCCGCTTTACGCCAGAAGATGAAGATTCAAGATGTTTTACATTTTTCGTGTTCGGCCCAATGTCACCCTGACGTTTTTACCCTTCTTACAAAGAAGGGTATAGATATCACTTGAAAAACCGACTATCGATCCGAGGCCCGGAGGGCCGAGTGTCATATACCATTCGACTCAGCTCGACGAGATCGGAACATGTCTGTGTGTGTGTGTGTACGTGTGTATGTGTGTATGTGTGTGTGTATGTAACGAAATGAATGCGCTCACGTTTCTCAGCAACCGCTCAACCGATTTGGACAAACTCGGCGCCAAATGATAGGTCTTGGGGTCCCATTGAACGCTATTGAACGGTTTTGGAATCGGTGAACCGGTTCCGGAGATATGGCCGGAATAAGATCCGGTGAATATGGGCCTTCACGCTGGATTTAACGGAAAACGTATCAAAACCATCATGCGACACATCAAATTACTACAGAATTCAAAAATAAGATCAATGCAAGCCGTGTTCAGTGTTCCAGACCACATTAGACACACTTGGACATGTTCCGGGTACCCCGGGGAAGTTGCTTGAATATGAATTGAATTAAAACCCATTAAATCACATTAAAATATGATGATAAGGTGATTGGTAGCCTCACCAAATAGACTACACCCGGATATATTCCGGGTACCCCCAGGCAGTGGCGTAGCGTCACTGGATGACACGGGGGTGGGGGGCTTGGTCACTGATAATGACAATAAAATAAATAAACTTGAATAAGTAAGAAGGGTCTGATCACACCATAGGTGGATAAATTCGGGTTTTTCTTATTATGAATAGTACCAGAAGCAAAATGGTTATTTAAGGTTTCCATGAGTACTTCAAACGGAGTTCCAATAATGTCAAACATAGTGTTTCCAATTTTCCAATCATAATCGCAAAGTTGATTGGATACCACACCTGAAATTATCGATGTTTTTTTTTTTTTTTTTTTTCCTTTGGTTTATTTTTTCCGTCGATCTTGTTTTCCGTGCTGAGCACCAATGCTACCGACGTGCCAGGAAGGCAGCTCCCACACCTGGACCCTACCTATCGACCCATCAACTCATGAACCGGGGACCAACGGCTTTACTTCCCATCCGAAGGAAGGCGTGATCAGAGATGTTATGCCTCAGAACATCCCGGTGGCGCCAACTGGGATTGAACCCAGGCCTGCTGGGGTGAGAGGCAATCACGCTTACCACTACACCACCGGCGCCGTTGAAATTATCGATGTTGACAATGTAATCAAATTCCTGAAACCGACCATGAACGAAGATGTCCTCAGAAAAAAAAACCCACACACAAACACAGCCTCACAAAGCATAAAACCTAATAGTTGCCTATAAAGAACAACCAGGATCCCTAATGGTACGAGGTTACACAGAAAGATTTTACTTTACTTATATCACAACCAATCCAAAATCGATCGCACCAGCGAGATTGAAACACAACAAATCAGGTAACATTTTTCGATTGAATTCATTATTCAAATGATTTTTCCCGTTGATAATCGTCCGCATGTTTCAGATTCCAATAAGTCCGCTTCAACTTTCCGAACCACTTAACCACGTTAGTTATTTTTGGCCTAGTCCAACCCCCCTTTTTCGAACCATTTCTCAATCGTTGAATTATTCATCAGAACAACACCAGAAATCAAATTCACCAGAACAGCGCTCTGTTAGCGCTCGCACCTTCAAAGCAAACAGTCCACCCACAGGTTGCAATGCCACCCATTATACCATATCGACCGCATGCTCCACCAGGCTGCCAAATTGGTTATCCAGCCACCCACCGTCGACGATTGGATGCCGCCATATGACGCCACCACTCTAGGCCAGCGCGGGACAGCCCCCAAAACAAATCGGTTCAACACTTTGGGCTTGTCGACAACCCGAGAACTTTCTTGCTCCTTCTCTTTCTCACTCAGTCGCACAAGACCTGCATATATGAAACCATTGATCACTATCTTTTATTCATGACCTCATCGAGGAAGGCGGCATTCACATCCGGACGGAAAACCACCCACATCCACTCACCTCCGGGAACGGGACAGACAAGGATTGGACTTCCTGTGTGGCCGCAGCAGCACAACTCTTTTCGACTTGTTTGACTTCGTGACTAAAATATGTTGCTCTACCTTGCCGACCGTCCGTCCTGTGTGGAAGGCATGAATCATGAACCATGTGTTAGGGCTGTGTGTTTTCCGAGGATTCCGTTCCGATTGTCGGTGGTTACGTTTTCTTTTGACGGTTGGCTGTATAGAAGGGGATCTTCCTTTTACTTCGTTCAAGGTTTCCAGGGAGTGAAAGAGTATCCCTACATTGTGGCGTTTGCTCACGTCCAGGACATTCGTCTATCGAAATCAAAACGAAGCACTCCCACTGGGTGGTGTACTGAAGACGACCACGTAAACCGTATATCAGCGCTATAAATCTTGGGACCAGTTCAAGGTTCAAGGTTGACACCGATATTGACTACGGGCACTAGAACAAATGAGATTTGTTTGGAAAATTACCTGTTGATTGCAGAAATTCAGGCATATCTTTTATATTGGTTCAATGGTTTTTGAGACATTAAATTATGTGCCGATTATAACGATGACGAATTGTACGATTAGGTGAGTGTCATGAAAAATAATCGATATGGCAGTTTGGCGCCTCAGGATAGCTGAGAAGTATTCGCCCCCTGCTTTCATAATTCAGGCTTTCAGAACAAATCTAAGCCCACAGAAAGAATTCGGGTGATTTAACCGATGGAAGCATGCAGTTAGGTCTTCATAACTTCATAACATTTCCTCAGTAAAACTCATCACTTCTGTGTGAAGTGTTGCCATTGGCCATTGTTTGCCCTTCCCACGAGAAAGTTAAGAGCAAAAAAAATATCCTTTCTATCTTCGATAATGATGCCATAAATCCCTTCCCAAGGGGCAAAACTAACACCATTCGACTCCGTGGCTGGTGGTTCGCAGAAAAGCGAGAGTGAAACTGAAATTGAGTACCCGGGAAGGACTATTTGTCAACACGACTATGTGTCCTGCAGGAAAAACTAGAACAAAGGCCACAATTCATAAATTATTTTATTTTCTGCCTGGCCTGGATCGGTGTAGAGTTGATAAGAGATGCAGACATACGTACTTGTAGAGTGCAACGGGGGGAGCGCAATTTTGATGAAGGTCATCTACAGTGATGCTTGCCAGGACAGTAGCCTTATCATCTTGTGCATATCAAATTTTGATGAGAGGAGGGGAGGCAGTGAAAAATAGAGCAAATTTATCGACTGTGCTACTGCCCCTATGATGACCTGAAATAAAAGCGATAAAAAGTAGAGTCACGCAAACAAATTAATTTTATGAATGGCCTAAATGAAGCTTCAATCATATATAATAAAATACAGCTTCATTAGTCGAACGTGTCAGAAGCTCGTTGCTTTTTCTTTGTCATTCGCTGGGCTGTCGATGTTTGATGGTAAGAAAACAAATCTAGGATTTTTGTGCTTTCAAGGGTAATTTGGAGTCAGAATTAAGTCAGTCGAAGCACGTACTTGACATTCAGAATGAGCACTGGATGCGATCATAAATCAAGTTTTTTTTTTGCCTGATTTGATGAGAAATGGGGCAAGGATGGCTTGATTATTTGCCACGAAGTGAAAAACATTTGTATTATGTTTAAAATGTATAAAAGAAAAGGCTTCACCGTCAATGTGTCCATCTACAAACATGCTTTATCTGCAATTATCAAATGGATACAATTTAAATTTTTCGTAAATGTCTGCAATAGATTTCCATCCAATTTAACATTGATTATGGTCAATATTACATTCTAATTATTACCGAACCAGGGTGGTTTTTCGGTAAATTACAATAGTCTAACACAATAAAATCTGATAAATAATGATATGTCAGGAATTCAGGACCAGCCAGATCCAACTGACATATTTTATATTATTTATCCTTTTCACTCACGTTATGTAACATTTAGATGTTTAAGACGTTTAAATTCAATTAAAAAAAAAAAGCTGCCAGTACCGAAAATTTAATTTCCTGTTTAAATTTTGTGCCTACAATCAAACGATTTCCAAACAGTCTGACAAGAAACTCTAGCAGGGATGCAGGTATGGTGTAACAGAAAAATCGAAATCGATCTCTAGAGCTGAACGCAAGACGCAACTTTTACTTTTCCCCCGGATAGATAGCGAAACAAATCCATTTTTCATAATCCACTTCCTGGAAAAGAGGGTGAGCTATCAACTCGAATCAAATTCAATATTCATCTAAGTGTTCTGAAAATCGGAAATGGTTCGGGAAAGGGCCTCCAGCATAAGATTGACTATGACTAGACCGCGTTAATGAAAACCACCTTTATGGAGTACATGTAGCATTTGGCTTAATTGGATCCAATATGGAATATCTCGTGATCCTTATCAAATAGAAGGTTACTGTCTTCGGCAAAGTTGTTCAGTGGGTTGGTGGATAGCAGTCAGTGTTGTGTCTTGTCATTGTCACTAACAGATTTCACACGGTATTGACATTGTCACAGAGATGCCAGATTTGTTCCATGCAATTCCGTAGACTTATTCAAATCCACGGATTTCTACGGATTTTTTTTAGTCGAAGGTGATATTTTTTTTAGTTCTAAGGCGATATTTAACGTTAAATGATAAATCGATGAAAGAACTTTTGAAAAACTACTAGGGACAGCCCTCTGGGATTGTACGCAATGGTGACGTCGGACTACGTGGTCTTATATAATCAATGTTATTTGTTAACTGCAGCAGGACTTGTGTTTTGTGTAGGAATAGGAAATGTATACTCTTTAGTACGGCTTTGATTGCCGTGAAAAGAAGCTTTTGATATGAATTTTAGTTGGGACATGTTCACAAATTTAACTCTTTTGGAAAATCTTGGTTCCCCTGAGTTTTTGGCATACTTTCACTGATTGCTTCCTGGGGATCCTTGTTCAGCCATAGCAAGATGTGCGCGTGAGGACTTCCACGGTGCTAAAATTCAATCGTGTCAACCAGCTTGTTGAAGTACACGCAGCACGTGACTGGAACATCATTGACCAGAGTTGCTGTTTGTAGTGCAGTCAATTCCTGTATAGGATCTGTTAAGTCATTGCCATTGTGTCCTTCTGACAATCGATGTAGGAAATTAAACAAATTGGGCCACTTCATCTCATTTACACTGAGTGTGAGGAACATCGTAGGCTTTCCCAATTGCCTACAACAATGGTGAACAAATTTCTCTTCTTTTGTTGCCAATGCTGTACTGAATTCGGTATTGATTTGAGGAAGGACAGATTTCGTTAAATGCACTGCTCCATGAATAAGGCGGTCCTTAAGGTTGACACGTGTAATATTTGCGGTCCCCGTGCACTTAAAAGTGAATTGCAAGCCTTCGGAAACTCTAAGGCGAAGAACTTTCATTGTCATATACAACAAATGTTGTGGTTTGGCCACACGCCTGTCTTGACGACGAGTTTCACTGGATGCCATCATGAAATATGTCACCCGAACCCCTGGCTTAAATTTCCGTAGATGGCCGAAACAAATGACAGGAAAAGCTATCTCTTCGCCGTGCTTGTCATATATTAATGGCAGAGAAACCCTGTTTTGCTCAGGAGCAATCTCCAGGCATTTGTCCTCATTCCAAAGGAGCGTTTCCTGTTGCCCAAGCAGCAATTCTGTCTCATTATCCACGGCAATGGTTTCCAGCTCAATTTGAGGATCCACTGCAGGGGTTTCAAGACCATCTATGGCGATCTGATCAATTGTTATCCCGTAGCGGTGGTACAGTGATGTCGTAATCTAATAAGAAAGCCAAGCTTTAACCATAGTTTCCTTTATAAAGCTGGACAAGTACGACGACTTATGAATTACGTGCTTTTTGATGAACACGATGAAGGCCTGATCATCATCGAGCTGACGGGGAAGAGAGCGTCGTCTCTCTTACACAACGCAAACGGTAGAACAACATTCGAGCAAAAAGAAAATTATCAAATAACTGTAATATGACATATGTGATCTCGTTCTAATTCCTCAATTTGGTGTAAATTAAACCATTTATGATCAAACATATGACATCGTTCCCTGCTATTTTCACAATTCACACAAGCACAGCATCAGGAGCTCTTATTATGAGAAAAACTAAAATACATACATTCGTGACGGCCTTCGGCGACAGTGTCGTATGACAGAGCCTGTTGTATGACATTTTAGTTTGGTACAGTAATTTGAAAGCTTGTTTTGCAAGTGTCGGAAGCAAAGGCAGTCGATTATCACTGAAAATGTATCGACTACGGTGACCGCTAACAAGATTGGTCTCGACATGACAAGCAAAGATTGACAGTATATTATGGGAACTTTCGGCGGAGTGAAGAGATAGTACGAAGGTCTGACGTTTGCTTACTCAAAAAGCAGCTAAGTGAGCATGAAAACGGTTGACAAGTTGCAGAGGTGAATTTTACTTTATGCTTCTTTCCCTTAAGAATCAGATTATACTCTAGATTGAAAAAAAAAACCGATACTGAAGGGAGACGTACACTGAAGAAAAAAATCCGTAGAAACTATACCGAATTCCGTAGATTTTGCCTACGGATCCGTATTTCCGCAAAAAATTGTGATATCCGTCGATCTACGGAGATTTCCGTAGATCTGGCATCGCTGCTTGTAGACTACTGGTTTACTAAGAAACGATACGCGTGAACAGGCCCGGTATATATATACACTCGTGACCCTACCAAACACCAATCACACGCGCCGTCCTAAGGAAAACATATTCTTCTTCTTCTTTGCATGGAATGTTCTAGAAACAAATTGCGTCGCAGGAAATTTCAGTTCTCGCTGGGAGCGTTTGATCGCGGACATACTCCCGCCCGTTGGAATGTTATTCCAAATCATCTAAATGTTGTACGTTGTCGTCTTGCAGAGGAAGTGGTGCCAGCTTACTTACTGCTCACCGATACACACCGGTCGTTGTCTTGCCATCAGCAACCCGCACTACTCCATCCTTCCCTGGATAGACAGCTTTGATCCGTCCAAGTTTTCAAGCTTGTGATGGTTGATTATCTTCGGCTAACAGAACTACAGTTCCAATTTCGATGTTAGGCTGCCTTTTGATCCCTTTTGCTCTTGACTGTAATGTTGAAAGATATTCGCGAGACCACTTGTTCCAAAAATGATCCCGGAGTTGGTTGAGGTACTGCCATCTCGATAAACGATTTGCAGGAACGTCCAAATACGATGGTTTAGCAACCGGATCAAGTCTTCGACCGAGCATCAAATAAGACGGAGATATTGGTTGTGGGTCGTTCGGATCACTGGATGTAGCATAAAGTGGACGAGAGTTCACAATAGCTTCGATTTGTGTTAGCACTGACCACCGAAGTTCGGCGATCTCGGCGGAATAAACTCCCATTCCACTTCACGGCTGATCAGGAAATCGTAGATTTCACTCCTTCCCATTTGGTCGTACTTCTTCAATTGGACTGGTGTCATTCCTCGAGATACAATATCTGCCAGGTTCTGATTGGTACTCACGTAATTCCATTGATAATCTTCAGTCAAGCGGTTGATTTCGGCTACACGATTGCGAATGTACACTTGCAACCGATCCAAGCCAGTACTATTTGGCTGTCACTCCACAGTTTCACTTGTCGATTCGAAACCTTCATCATCGGAACCACGTTTTCTACCAACCTGGCAAGCAATAAGGCGGCACTCAACTCCAATCTTGGAATGGTCATCGCATGGAGTGGGGCTACTCTGGATTTGCTGCACAGAAGGTGAGATACAGCTGATCCATTTTGTCGAATGCAACGGAGGTACAGACAAGCTCCGTATGCTGCCTGGGAAGCATCGGTGAATCCATGAACCTCTATGGCTTCTGGTTCTGGAATCACGACACACCTCGGAATCTCTATGTTGCTTAGTTCATCTAAGGATGTCTGGAACTCTTCTCATCGGTGAAGAATCTCACCATCAAGCGGATCATCCCATCCTACACTGCAAGCCCACAAACACTGCATTATCATTTTCGCTTCGACGATCACGGGACCCAACAGTCCCAAGGGGTCGAAAATCGTCCCCGATCGCTACATCACTTGTTTACTATCTTCTGCAGGATCAACTGCTACACGGAACAGGAACTGGTCTTTCTTCGGATCCCACAGGAGACTTAGAGCCTTGATGACTTGGTTGGCACTGGAATCCTGGATCGATACTAGGGTTTCACGATCTTCCTCAGGAATTCCATCTAGTACTTCCTCCGAATTGGAGCACCACTTTTTCACCGGAAATCCACCCTTCAGCATTAATTTTTCGAGGTTCTGACGTAGCTTCTTGGCTAGTTCAACCGTTTCTCCGCCAGACAGAATATCATCCATAGAGTCGTACAAGGTTATCTCGACCGCTTCTGGATGATTAGCTATCTCATCACGAGCTAACTGGATTAGTGACCTCACCGCAAGGAAGGAAGCTGCCGTTTTCCATCGTGTTACGTTTTCGAACCCACATTGTTTTCTCTGTGGATGGTTCGAAAATGCACAGGCAAATTCTTATAGATCCGTCCCAAACGCGGTACCAACGAATCTTCTGGCGTGGTAGTCCATCAGAAACGCTACAAGTTCTGGAGTTGCTGACCGTTACTTATGGGACATTTTCGAGCCATCCGCAGAGAAAACAATGTGGGTTCGAAAACGTAACACGATGGAAAACAAGTCACTTTGACTGTTCAAACCAGTCATCAGCACATCGTTGAGGGATAAACCACTTGCTTTCGCTGTCGTATCAAATACTACGCGCAATTTGGTGCTGTGACTCGATGGCTTCAAGACGCAATGGTGAGGCAAATAATATGTCTGGATACCTGCTGGATCTTCGTCCTCTTTTATCTCGCGACAATGACCAAGGGTTTTATATTCTTCAATGAAGGTTGCGTATTGAGTTTTCAGATCAGGATGTCTCGCCAATTTCTTCCCCAAAAGCAGGAACCGTTTCAAGGCTAACGACCTGGAGTTTCCTAATTCTTTCACAGATTCATGAAAGGGTAGCTGGACCACACGTCCATTTTCATCGCGACGGTAAGTTCGCTGATAATGTTCTCCAAACCGTCAGTCATAGCAATGTTGGCACACACTGGATTGTCTTCTTCTGGCTGCTCGTATGAACCGGCTACAACCCATCCGAACTGAGTCTCGTACAATGTCGGCAAGCGATTGGACATCTTTATCTGGCCTTGCATTAGGATTTGGAAAAATAATTCAGCTCCAATCAGCATGTCTATTTCACCTGGACTGGAGAATGAAGCATCAGCCAGTAGAATACCGGGAGGGATGTTCTTAGAATCAATGTTCACACATGTAGACCGAATGGTGCCTGTCACCTTCGGAGTAACGAGACATTCGACGTTGGTGGCAAAATCACTATAGCTGAATTTCATTCGTACCACCACCTTGTAACGGATATGGGCTCTGCTACCTCCAACACCGATAACAGGTACATTGGTCAAATACCTTGGAAGTTTCAGCCTTTGCACAACATTTTCAGCAAGTAGATTTATCTGCGATCCGGAATCCATTAATGCTCGTACTTGTTGGGTTTGTCCGTTATTCGATGTCAAACAAACCATCGCTGTCATCAGGAACACTTGCTTGTGTGGATAACCGCTGCTAGAACAGGTTGCTCACTTTGTTCTCCTCGGGTACCTTCGGTGTTTCACTGAGAATCACTTCCGGCTTCTCACGCTGCTCAAAATGAATCAATGTGTGATGTTTCCTGGAGCACTTCGTACATGATTTGTTACTGGAACACACTGCACTGCGATGGCCTTTTCGTAGGCAGTTTACTTCCTTCACCTTAGCCACTCTCTGTTCTGTGGTTATCTTCTGGAATGTTGGACACTTATAGTTTTGATGTTGCTTTGAACAGAAGTCGCACGAATATAGTGATGTCACTGACGCTGGATGTGAAGCCTTGGATGGCATAACCTTAGGGAACGATGTCTTCTGGACCATCATCTTAATACTGGACGACTCTGGAGCACTCTTCTCGCACCGTTCCAGGATAACGCTACGCTGCTTCAGAAAAACGATCATTGGCTCGAATACAGGGAGCTGTGTTTGATCGATGGAAGCTTCCCACAATTCACGGGTCTGGTCATCCAACGCTCGAGTCAACACAGTCACTACAAATAGCTCGGACATCCCAGTAAGCTGTTGGTTGAGCTTAACTAGATTCTCAACATGGCGGGAACACTCATCGACGAGGTTCCGAAGGTCTTGCGAAGACTTTTTCGTCATCTTCTTCAAATTCAGGAGGACTCGAATATGTGATTCTAGGATCAGGCGTTGGTTGCCAAATCTTGCCTCCAGGATATCTCAGGCACCAACTGCAATACCCTTCAAGGAATTCTCCAGATGCTAAAGTTTCACAGCATCAGAATCCGTGGAATGACGCATTAGATCCTGAAATATGTTGCCTTGAATCTAGGCCATGTTTCGTACCGTCACTCAAACGTTGGTAAAGGTGTTCGAAAAGATTGCGGCTGAAGGATAACAGGTTGATTCGTCATTTGGTTCACTACAGATGACGATGACAGCATGGACATGGCTGCATTCACTTGGTTCTCCTTCTCAATGACATCGATCAACGTCTCGATCATGATAGAGATTCCGTTGTACAGGTTCTCGAACTCATACTTGTCTTCCTTGGTCTTGACACTATCTTCAGATACGGATGCGATGACCATATCGTGATTATCGTTGTATTCCTTGTAGACTACTACTGGCATAAACTCGGAATTGCGGTAAAGATGGCCTTTCTTTGCTCTCCTTTGCTGCAGCTAACGCGTTGCGAATCCGTGTCAGCTTAGCCTTCCCTTGGCCTCGCTTGTGGATCAGCAACTTCAATTCTTCCTGGATGCTCATCTTCTTGGTTGGTGGGTGCTACCCACAATGTTTCGAACTAAAATCACTGTTACCCAAAGAAATGATATTTCAAATGCCCTTTCAAATGCCGTAAAAATTTTTTTTTTGTTTGCCCCAACCAGAGATATTAACATTTGAAAAGTGCATATTTTTAGTATAAAAACATTAATAACTCTTGATCGGCGAAAGATATTGACAAGCTTTGTGCAGCAGAAAATTGCACCTTCTTAAGATCTAAAAGTTACTTGAAGATACCTTTGCTGAGAAATTCGAAATAAGGAAACTAAAGCAAAACAACTGTTTTTTGTAGAGCCACCCTAACTCAATTCAAGAAAATAGCTCTAAATCGGCCAATTTAAGAGATACAAAAAAGTTATTTTCAACAAAGTTGCTTGAAATTAGCTCAGCTATAACTTTGCCGAAGAATTTATACCTTAATTTCTCAAACAAAAAGTTAGATTTTTGATTTTGATGATAATAGGAACCACCCTAGAATTCTTTGTCATAAAAATGAGGCCCCTATAATGAACAACTTTGTACAAAAGACTTTTAGTCTAAAGTTTCAATTTCAGGCTCAAAACATATCATTCCATCATTCCGGAGTTTCTTATCTTATCGATTTGGTATGTTCAGATGAATTATTGAAATCCAATTGCTCAATATCACAAGCATAGTTAATTTAACGCAGTGTTTGAATCGGAAATTTTTGTAGTGTAAATATTTAAAATCCACTTGCCCGTACAGTTGTTAGTGAGGTAACGTTGTCTGAATTATTAGCAGTTGGAAGATTTTAAATTTCAATATAAAGTTTAAATTTGATATATAAAGAAACAGGAAGTACACTAGCGTCGCATAGTGAGAAAAACGTGAAATTAATTGTGCTTTATTTGGAAGGTCTCAGTCACCTGAACAACTTTGCCAAATACAACAGCTTCCTAGCTGAGGAGGATCTCAAGATATATCTAATACAGGAAGTTCATGCGTAAACAAGCGCCGCCTAGTGAGTAGTAAGGTAATTCAGAACTAATCTATCAACCTGCCGGAAGGAATTGATTACCTGAACATCTTTTGCGAAATCGACGGAAAATTACCTGCAAACTAGCGCCGCACTGTGGTAACATTCTGAACTAATTAAACTACTGCCAGGGGTGTGAAGTTGTTCGCCTCCCCGTGGTGCACCCTGGAAACGATGGACCACCAGTGCTGCGGTACTGATCCAGTCAGCTAATCGAACAACAAACGAGGGGAAGCGCCGGAAGGTGCCTTGCGATCGATGTCAGTAAGATCGCAAGTATGTATACTGACACACTGGCATTATGTAGGACACTGAGTGGAAACTTATCATAAACCACGCTACGGGCTGGCACTCAAGGTATTTCATTCTCTTAGTAGAGTCGGGTGGAACCGGCCGAAACGACGTTTGAGCTAATGCCTTGTTTGTCTCCGTCCCATAAAACCCTGGCAGGCCTTAGAATACGTTCCTCCCGTGCCACCCAGTTGGGGCTGCGGTGGGAATAGGTTCGGTTGAATTATTCCCGTCTTACGCGATCCGGCTCTGAACATAACGCCCCATGAAGGCCTATGTCAACCCTCGTCATGGACCTCACTGCTCGCATAGGCACCCATGGGGATCAATCAGCGACTATTCCATTTGCACGGTAGGATAGCGGTCTAAGGGGGACCCAACAGTCGGGATGATTAAACAAAATCATCAACAAACTCAAAAACCCCAAACCTCAGGTGAACAAGTCGCCGAGGAGGCGACCGCGAACCCGTTCGCGAAGGGAGGTCTACCCAGATCTCCCGAACACAGTGAGCCGAACAAACGGCCGAAATCTCCGCGCGATGCAGAGACAACGGCCGGGATCGGTGGACAGCCGGAGGAGCAGCCGAAGGACTGGCCCGGGCTAATCAGAACTATGAATAGCTTTGGGCCCCTCCCTAGGCTGCTGGCAATCGCGGGACAACTCGACGCCATAATAGAGTTCACGAGCACGAAGAGCAACATCGCGAAGGACCTAAGCAGGCCTTGCGACAGCTCCGTGCAACCGTGAACGAGGCCCAGGACGACCACGAGTGGCTCAGGAAGCGACTAGAGGTCGCAGAGAGGGCGGAACAGAAGGAACCGAAGTCTACCCAGACGGACGCCTTCAACTTCACGGGCAACAATACGATGTCCAGCGAGGCCCTCCACTTTGCCGTTATGCAGGGACAGAAGTGAAATCGACCCTCACCTTCGCCAGTAAAGGGCGCAGCACGCCCTAAGAGACGGAAAGTCTCTGTGCAGGTGGAGAGTGTGGCGGTTGCCCATCAGTCCACTGCTTTAGTGGACGTACCGAAAAAGAGGGCTGGAATAGCCAGTAGCAAAGTTGAGAAATCTAGCGGCTCCAAGGGCGGGAAGCAGGGCAGTAAGAAGGGTACCCCCCCGAAACCCCCGAAACCCCCGAAACCCCCAGACAAAACTGCCCCCAAAAGCAGTGCTGCCCGGACCAGGAACAAGGGCGAAGCTCTCATCTTCAAGACGGACGCGTCGAAATACACGGAAGTCTTGAAGAAAATGAGAACGGACGAGCGTCTTGTGGAGATGGGCAGTAACGTGAGGAGCATCAGGCGCACTCGTACAGGCGAGATGCTCCTGGTGCTCAAACGTGGTGCTAAGGACCAGGGACCAACCTACCAGAAACTGGCAAAGGAGGTTGTTGGTTCTGGGGTGCAGGTGAAGTCGCTAGGCTCGACTATCACCATCCAGGTCAAGGACCTGGACGAAGTGACGGAGGCGACCGAGTTAGTCACGGCGCTCCGGGAACAGTGTCAAGTCGAGGTACCGCAATCAGCGATTATCTTGAGGAAGGGACTGTTCTCCACCCAAGTGGCTACCATCAGGCTCTCTGCAGCTGAGGCCAGAAAGGCGGTAGCCGCAGGGAGGGTGCGAGTGGGCTGGTCGGTCTGCCCCGTGAGTATTCCCCGACCGGTGACGGCTTGCTTTAGGTGCTTCGGTCAGGGCCATGTGGCCCGTGACTGTAAGAACACCGACAGGAGCAAGCTTTGCAGATGGTGCGGCTCGGAGGGCCATAAGGCGCGAGGTTGCCAAAAGCCGCCGAGGTTCACTATATGCGCGGAGAAGGGGAATACCCCTACCAACCACATGGCAGGTGGCCCCCGCTGCCCGGGGTCCAAGAGCTATGCTGCTAAGGCAAAGAGCAATGCTCAGCCATGTTCGAGGTAGCGCAGTTGAACCTGAACCACTGTTCGGCTGCCCAGCAACTGCTGTGGCAATCGGCAGTGGAATGGGGAGCGGATGTCGCAATCATCTCTGACCCGTACCGCGTCCCAACCGGCAACGGGAATTGGGTCACGGACGCGTCGGGGATGGCGGCGATATGTACGATGGGGAGCTTCCCCATTCAGGAGGTAGTCGTGTCCAACTCGAGCGAGGGATTCGTGATCACCAGGGTTAACGGAGTATACTTAAGTAGCTGCTATGCTCCACCCAGGTGGTCTATCGAGCAATTCTCGCAGATGGTGGACAGACTGACTGCGGTACTTGTCGGCCTAAGACCGGTGGTCATTGCGGGCGACTTTAACGCATGGGCGGTAGAGTGGGGTAGCCACCACACCAACCAGAGAGGATGCATCCTACTGGAGGCAATGGCCAAGCTGGACGTTGTACTATCCAACACAAGCCAGGAAAACCCCCTGGGGACCCGCCAGCATACAGACCCATCTGTTTGCTGGACACCACTGGGAAACTGCTTGAGAGGGTCATCCTCAACAGGCTGTCGGCCTACACCGAAGGTGTAGACGGCCTGTCAAGCAGCCAGTACGGGTTCCGAAAGGGCAGATCCACGGTGGACGCCATCCGTGACGTCATCCAGACGGCAGAGGTGGTTCATCGGAAACGAAGGGGCATTCGCTACTGCGCGGTGCTAACCTTAGACGTGAAGAACGCGTTCAACAGCGCGTGCTGGGGGGCGATAGCCCGCTCGCTACACCAGCTCCAAATTCCCGGAGGGCTGTATAAGATTCTGGAAAGCTACTTCCAGAATCGTGTGTTGACGTACGACACAGAAGATGGCGAAAAATGCGTTAGAGTCACCGCAGGTGTGCCACAAGGCTCCATCCTGGGCCCGGTGTTATGGAACGTCATGTACGATGGACTGTTGAGGATAAAATTCCCGGTAGGCGTGAAAATTGTAGGTTTTGCCGACGATGTCACGCTGGTAGTCTGCGGGGAATCCCTCGAGGAGGTAGAGCTGACAGCGGCCCACTGCGTCAGGCTTGTGGAGGAATGGATGAGAACCAGGAAACTGGAGCTCGCCCATCACAAGACGGAAGTGGTCGTAGTCAACAATCGCATGTCAGTACAGCATGCAACGTTGACAGTCGGCGGAAGCACAATTAGGTCTGTGCGCTCTCTAAAACTCTTGGGGGTCATGCTCGATGATAAGCTCAGCTTCGGCTGCCACGTCGAGTACGCCTGCAAGAGAGCGTCTATGGCTGTGGGGGCATTATCCCGTATGATGTCAAACAGCTCGGCAGTGAATGCCAGTAAGCGCAGGCTCCTCGCTGGGGTCGTAGTATCTATCCTCAGATACGGCGGCCCTGCGTGGGCTGCGGTACTGGATATTGACTGCCACAGGCAGAAATTAGAGAGTACACACAGGCTAATGTGCTTAAGGGTTGCCAGTGCATACCGCACTATCTCGAGAGAGGCCGTCTGTGTCATAGCAGGGATGATGCCAATCAGCCTTATCATTAAGGAGGATGTGGCGTGCTATGACGCGAGGACCGTTCGAGGGGTGCGCAACAACGCGCGAGTTGTGTCGACCGCGAGATGGCAATTGGAGTGGGAAAACTCCACAAAGGGGAGGTGGACCTACCGCTTGATACCTTCCGTATCAAGCTGGGTCAACAGGCGCCACGAAGAAGTAAACTTCCACCTGACACAGTTCCTGTCAGGCCATGGATGCTTTAGGAGCTACCTGCATAGGTTCGGACATGCAAGTACTCCTATCTGCCCCACATGTGCTGGTGTCGAGGAGACCGCCGAACACGTCGTGTTTGCCTGTCCACGTTTCGAGCCAGTATCGAGCGCTATGCTAGCGATATGCGGAGCGGATACCAGTCCGCATAACATCGTTCATAGGATGTGTGGTACCACCGAGAACTGGAGCGCGGTGGTGACTGCGGTCACGCACATAGTTTCGGTATTACAACGACAGTGGCGAGCCGAGCAGCAGTTACCTACTGCCCGACCAGATCGTTAGAGTATTGCTAGAGAGGTGCCATAGCGCTACAGCGGCCCCTCCCACGAAGTAATGCCTTCGGGCGGTTCCGGGGAGGTCAAGGGCCAAGCGCACAGAGTAAGGTTTAGTGGGTCGGGAGTGAAATTCTCCCATCCCCACACCCTGAGTTCCTTCTCAGGTGTCTGTGAGCAGATTCCCCCCTGCATAAAAAATAAAAAAAAAAACCACTGCCAGGAAGGCCTCAAATACTTGAACAACTTTCCCCAAGACAGCATCTTCCTAGAGAGCAATTCCATTCAAAGTGAAGATTTTTTTTTTTAATTCATTAAATTTGTCGGCTCTGATTTTGCTGAAATTTTGCACATTTGTTCCTTTTTAGTAAAGCAATAGTTGGCATCTTTGAGCTTTCGACAACATGCTGTTCCTCGCTTGAGATGAAAAAAACTTGTTTATCAGCATGAAGACGGCAGGACGTGTAAATGCCAAAATTTGTACTCAATTCTGATGCTTTGGAATATCCAATGAAAGCCTGTGAAGAAATGCGCCAATGAAATAAACATAAATACACTGAAAAAACGGCTTGTTTGAATGTTAAAAAATAATTGAAATTAGAAAAATGCGAAATTTCCATAGAATCATAACATTTTTGTTTATGATTTTACAATAATCAAATTTTGCCAGTTAGTAGCAAACATTATGAATTTCACTGCTACAAAAAATTAAATTTTTCAAAAATGAGCGTTTAAACAAATTATTTTTTTTATAATTTATCACATTTTTTCATAGAAATAAACGAAAATTATCATAGTGAAATTTGTTTTTACATAATTGCCAAATTGATATCCACAATTTTACTGAAGAACCATATCAATCGAACAAACTGTTTCAACAATATTTATATTTAACTCATTAGTACTGTTTTTACACAGGCCCAGTTGGAAAACTAGTCGTGACCCAATATGAAGAATTGATACCATAAAATGACATGTTCCCTAAAAAGGAACAACTGCGCAAAATTTCAGCTCAACTGGAAGTGATCGTTCGGGTTCGATTCGCGAGCTTTCGATTTCCAGGGTCTCGAGTTACAGCTTATAAAGGAAGTTCACATGTACAAAAGTTCTACGTAGTGAGAAAATTATGAATTACCTGTCCACCATTCAAAAGACCTTGACCCAGTGAACAACTTTCCCGAAGACTGTAGCCGACTGTAGGCAAAACAAAATTCAATTTAGTATAGGGTAACATCCGATAATTATAATAACAACCGCCTGTTGGTGGTTTGATTAGTTATACTGGCACGCTTTTAAAACTGTCATGCTTGAAGCAACATTGTATATATCGTTAATTAAAAAACCACAACCCATCGTCACCATGAACAACAGGTATCAATCACCTAATTACAATTTTATTTAACAATCAGCCATATCGAGTACGCAAATACCTACGTGTGACATTGTGAAGCTCAAAGTCATCGCTGTTATTAGCATCATCACCATCAGTCACAGTAACAGTAGCATTTAATTTTAAAGTTCTACTGAAAACAGCACTTCCCTTCACACTGCCATGTTGCTAACGGCTGTCTGGGTCCCCACGGCGATAATTGATCCGTTTACAGTGTAGTTAAACAATTATCATCTAGTTTAACAAAATTGTTATAATTAATCACAATTTTATTTAGCACACCCCGTGTAGTCGTAACGGACTCGGTCCCAACAGCAGCAGCAGCAGTAGTAGCGTGACGGTCGGTGCCCCAGTGGTGGTGCTAGTTGACGTGCCCTAGAACCATTTGGGTCTCGTGGTGGTCAGTGCCTTACCGGTTCTACATCGCACGAAGTTTATTTTTCCACACTAGTGAAAGTTGCTCCGATGAACCGAACCACATCCGAGCCCAACGTGAACCATAGAGGTTACGGACGGTTACTACAAAATGAAAAATAATTACTTATGTAATAGCAGCCGGTGCACAAGGTTGGCGTAGCAGAGAGGAAGAATCCACCTTGCAGTAGCATCGTAGGTATGGTACAGGTGATCTAGGCGTCGACGTCGGCAAATTGCAGCTGCTGGATGCAGTCATTGGTGTGTGTTTGTGTACAAACTATTTTGAGATCTAAATGTTGTAAAACAGTTGTCTGCATGGTACGTATCGTCCCTTTTGCGGATCCAATCAACAACGATTGCATTTGATGATGCCGGGAAAACGAACAAAAAAAAAGTTGCAGATAGTTAAACTCGCACATTTTCCATTGATGGTACCGGAAGAGCCATTTTTTCCACACCGAGGATGGTAATCTAGTGCAATCGATACCTCTATCTTTTGCTTCTGTATGTGAAGTCTGCAGCCAGAGCAGAGGGTCTGCATATTGATGCGCCAATAGATTGGTGTCGGTGTGTGAGTGGGCGGTTGAACAGGAGTGATGCACTGCATAGTTTTACAATTTTATATGCACTGATTTTTGTGCTGTATGCATGCACATGTGATACGTATCGTTTCCTGTTTTAGTTGATATTTTGTTTTGCACGGTTGTAAAAGTAATGAAAAGACAAACGAGTTTGGTGATTTGGTGCGCCAAGTGTCTCCTAACCGAGCAGATGGTCGAGGGTTCAATTTCAGGTCGCCCACTAGTTGCAAGGACGTGACTAGAAAAGTGATCTCAAACTGCTGTCTATTAGGACAACAGATGGATGACACAACATCGCTCATAGAATTATCTAGGACTTGTACCACCCACGAATTTGTGCAACTTGGTTAATACGAATGCGAATGCAAGTTGTAAAAATAATGAAAAGACCCACAGTCCTTTGAACTAAATTTTTTACCACATTGATAGAAAAAAATCTAATTATTCATACTAAATTAAGTGTTCAGTCTGTGCAACATTTGGTTGAAGACGGTGTCAATTCAACAATGACCGTTCATAAGAGCCTAATTGTAATGATCGATTCTTTTCGTCGATTTTCTCTTTGGTTAATAACTCGCTTGGATTACAATTTCTCGGTGCGTTTGCTTTTGATAGCCAATGCAACCTGTTACAGCATTGTATTGGACAAATCTCAGAAAATTACTTCCAATAGCTGTAGCAGTGAAAAGAGAAGAGAATCGATCATCGCGGTTAGGCCCTTATGCATGCTTACTATCGAATTATCTTTTTATTACTGGCTGAGCCGAGCTCCGACTAGGAAGATGCTTTCAACTTCTCCCGGAAGTTACTTTCGGAATCCCAAGCAACACAATTTGTCATGAACGGGTTTACATAACTTATTTATGACAATATCAGCGGTAAACATTTACTCTAGTCACTTATATACAACATATTTATACCGAAAAAAGCGCAAGAGGTGGGATCTATATATAACATATGCTTGACTTGCGCAACTTATTTATGACTATAACGCAACCTACTATATTGGACATGTTGTAAATTAATTACATCCTTCCTACGAATGGAATTTGTTTATCATCAATTTACACAACTTATTCTTTTGAGGAATTTTATCGTGCGAATAAAGTGCCTAAACTGAGATTCCGTACTGCAAACATTTATGCGGTTACAAATTTATGGTAAATCTATACATTCTACTTCTAAAAAACTCATTGGCTCTAAGAAAAAGCTTAATATAATAAATTGAATTGCATAAAAAATCCTGGATAAAATTCCCCAACTTTACAAAAACCAAAAACAAATGTAATATCAACTTTTTTTTTTAATTATCTTACTTATTTTTCTCTGTTACAAAACGTACATCTGATGTTGAAAGCACAAATTAATTGTTTTTTCATTCTATACATTGCTTCATTGGTCAGCCATATTGTAGTGCAGTTTAAAGAATGCATTGAGAAATTTCATAATTGTTATCAAAACATGTTTATAACACGACAAACAAGAACATTACTTGTATCGTATATTGAAGTTATAATTAGGAATGGCAGCTCTCAATTGCCTATTTATAACACTTTTATAACTGATTGTTTTTGATGAAAACTTGCTAACCTTATATACAACATGTTTTCAAATGTCATTTTTGGAAACATGAGTACAACTGAAATATAACTTATTAATAACATGTTATAAATAAGTTATATCTCAGATGTATTCATGTTTCTAATAATGACATATGAAATTATGTCGTACATAAGGCTAGCCAGTTTTCACCAAACACAGTCAGTTATAAATGTGTTATTAACTGGTAATTGAGACATGCAATATCAAATTATAACTTCAAGATAACAAGTGCTTGTCAGAAAGGTTAAATACTTAACAAACAACAAAACAACGCGTCTAAAACAGGATGTTTTAGAAGCAATTAATATATAACTTATTTACAACTGGATTTTTTTATTTTTCATGCAAGATGTTGCAAGTGTTACTTGGGATAGTTAAGGTCTTCTAGCTTTCCTCAGAAGTGTCTTTTAACTATTTGGAGGCTAATACAATCGTCGTTCAAAATATTATCCAACGCTTTATGATGGTTTATTTTAACAGTCCTCGGAATTTTATTGCAACTTCCTCCAGAAAACCCGACAGCCTTCCTCTGAACATGTTTTCTTTCATTTCCCGGAAGTTTATCAGACGTCTTCCGAATGTTTTTCAACCTATTACAGGAGCTTTGGTGCAATTTCCGGCGGAAGTTCGCTCTAGTTTTCATGGGATTTTTCATATCTGATTTCCACCGTTTGTTTATTTCAATTTCCCTTGGAAGAACTTTGTGACTTTCCCTCTGAAATCATAAATCAAATTTCTTGGAATTGGTATTCCGTTTATATCTTACTATTTTTAGTAAAATTACACCGCGTCTTCTTTAAATTCCAACTAAACAATGCATTAGGTTCTAAGTAACATTGATCTTCATCGACTTTCTCTTTCGTTAATCACTTGAGTACCGAACTGATGCAGTATATATACATTTTGTATATGTTGGACGGGTTTCGAGTCCTTTTCTGCCATTTCTGAAACAAATGAGTGCAAAGATGGCGCAGTTTGGGTTCAAAAGGTGTGGGATTGCAGCATTGGACATCGATCATGGTGAGTTTGAGTTGAAAAGCATGCTTTTAAACTTTTCATCATTGTTCTTGATATCCGTTTGTTCCCGGCAAGGTGGCCTTGATTGCGCGTTATTTATTGTTCGGCGCGTTTAGCTTTTGACGGATTTCACGCCAACTCATCCAGTGGTTGGCAGCACCCTCTCAGAACCTTATGGAACTTTGTGGGTGTGGAGACTTAGCAATTTTAAGCAACTTTGCGTACTTATTTTTTTCAAAATTTATCTCGCCTAACATTTGATAAGGGTCAAAGTTTTTTGTCGATTTTTTTTCAAATCGATATAGCTTAAAAATGACAAGCCCTACAAAAAAGTGATGTATGGCGAACTTTTAGCAAATAATCTGAAATTTTATAAAAAAATTTAAATAAAATAAAAAATCGATTTCTACACTCTAAAAAAATATATTTAAAAATTAAAAGTCATTTTCCCAAAAATGGTACGCCTCAGATTTGCTTGATATTTTTTCTCATGAAAGGCAATATAATTACTTTACTTTTCTTCATACATTGCAAAGTGGGTGCTTTTAAGGAAAAAAAGTTGTTCGAACAACAACTTTTTCATGTTAATTTTTTTTTAGCGTGTTTCACTCAAAGTCGAATAGTAATACGCGCACAACCTTATTAAAATTCGATTAAACTTTATGGGTATACTTTTCAATAATCTGGGCGAAATCTAGCCTAACATTTGAAAAGGGTACAGAGAAGTTACCTGCAAATCGTCCAATAAGAGTTCAGAACAAAACGTTCTAATGAGGAACAGCCATCTCAGCATGGTTTGCACTTTCCTGTGATGGATTGTATTATAATATATGCATACACTCTATCCAACTTCTATAAAACCACCCTCAAATTGTTCCAAATCAACAGGTAAACTAAGTAAAAATCACTTAGTATGTTTTATTCATGAAAAGATTTCAATTCATTTATTTGTGATTAATTTAATTAGAAAAATAACCATTCATTTATTTTTATGTATTAGGTGTGTCCATTAGTAAGCAATATGCATATATGTTTATACCTCATCTCTCAAGTGAATACATATAATAGCGCAGGTAACTTAACGATTATTTAAGGCATGCCTAAAATAATCGTTAAGTTACCTGCTATATAGCAGTTATATAACAACGCAGGTAGTCACATGAGAGATATAAGGTATAAACTTAAAGCACCGCAGTCTGTTTCTACCGACATAATCTAATATTTAAGTTTGGTGATATCACAACAATGCTCATAGTTGCTGTAGTGCATAGTTGTTGAAAGTGTAGTGCTGCATAGTTGTTGAAACGAAAAAGTGTTTATATATACAACAATGGAAAAATCTGCTGAATTGATTATTAAAAGGGTGCAACATAAACAATCCCAATTCAGGGTGTCGATTACCTGGAAAAACCTGGAAAGTCAGGGAATGTCAGGGAATTCTATTTATGATCTGGAAAGTCAGGGAATGTCAGGGAATTTTAGTGTAGGCCAGGGAAAAAAATTATGTTGATCACATTGCAAAAAATCATGTGTGGAACTCATAAAAACAATCTTTGAAATTTTATCAATGCATGACGTCAATGTTTTTGGGAAGATCCCGGGCATCAGATCTACTCGCTGCGTTTATGGACGTCCTTGCCGGTAGCTGCAAGTATCCATGGGCCCAATGTGAATTGAAGCTAGAGGTAAAAAAAGGTGGCGAGAAGAGCTGTGGGCTGTTTATTTTAGCATAATGCATTCAAGGATAGTGTTCGCAGTATCAGTTGGGATGTTGTCCAATATTTGCGTGGTATCTACAATATCTTCAAAGATGTACCAGCAAGACGAGCGTTTATCACGATTTATTCTTGATCTACCATATTCCCGTTAAAGTTTTGCGGTCACCGATGGTTGGAAAATAGTGCTGATGTTCAGAGGCAGGGCTGGTAGCCGAACATCCGGAAAACGTGAGAATATTTTAAGGGTGTTATATCATGGAGATTTCAAGAACTTAAAAATGTGAAAATTTAGCTTAGTTGGTTAGATAACATAAACGAAGTTCCACTAATAAAAAAGCGAGAACTTTTAGCAAGCAGTGATATATTCTAGAAATTCCAGAGAACTAAATTTAGATATTTCTAGATAGTTAAATGATATTCAGCGAAGTTCCGAGTACTTCGAGGATGATCAGATAGCTTCAGAATAATCTCATTAAGTTCAGCAAATTTGCAGGACAAGGAGTTCCGTGGAATTATAGGGTATTCCAAGAATTCTATGATTGATCCTAAAACGTCAGAAGCGTCAGGGAATTATGAATATGTATCAGAAAATTTGCTGGATTATTAAACAAATTTAGAGAACTTCAGGTAAGCATAGATAAGTTCAGGGAAAAGCGAGTGTTAATAATGGTTATAATACTTAAGGAACATTGTCGAAACTACAAGGCACATCAATTAATTTCAGTAAAATTGCGGATTCTTAAAAAAATCCTGATAAATTCAGGGTAGTCTAGATAACTTTAAAGAAATTCAGTAATCGTTTAGACACCAAGAAAGTCTAGACTATTGAAGAAGTTTTAAATTAGTGCCGATAATTTAAGGGAAGTTTTATGAACTTCAGAAAAATCTTGAGAACTTCAGTGAAAATCATAGAAATACATATATTAATTATTTCGTTCTAATTCCATGAACATTTCGAGAGCACAAAAGGTCCATAAATTTAGAAAAAATTCGGAAACGTTACAGAAAGACAGTGGTCTTCAGAATCCAAAAAAAAAAATATTTTTTTAAATTTATTTCTTACTGAAAATTAATCCACTGTGAATCTTAAAAGTTCTAAGTGTGAATGAAAATATCGAGAAAAAATAAATGGTTGCATTTTAAAATTCATTATTTTCTTAAAATTTTCCTTAGTAAGAATTTTTTTAAATTCTTTGAAACTTCCAGGTATTTTAGGGAAACAAAAAATGTCTTGAAGATTCCGGGTTTTCCAGATTTTTGAAATTAATAGACACCGTGACTAATACTGTGGGTTTGGTTATAAAGTTTCTATTGAATATGTCGCTTTAAAGGTTCATATCGTACATAAGTGTTTATGAGATAATAATTTAATAAGTCTTAAAGTTGTAAAAATAGTGACTAAAAAGTGACCTAAGAGAAGGTACATCAAATAAATGTTTGATGTTTTAACATTTATTTAATGTACCTTCTCTTAGGTCACTTTTTAGTCACTATTTTTACAACTTTAAGTCACTATTTGGTAACTTATTTGTTCAACATGGTTACTAAAATCACTATTTCTGACAGCAGTGATCGCTACCAGCCCTGCAGAGGGCAATCAAAATTACTCCGCAAATACGAAAATTTATTCAAGGCGTCCAGAGAGACAAAACGTCAGCTCCTACGAAGATGTTAAAAACGGTGGCTGCTGATGGCTAATGGTAAGTTCAGATTACAGATTTATAACATGTTATAGCACTATATTGATGGTGGTTTCTGTGTTGCAATTATTTAACAACCGTTATAACATGTTATAACTCTGTAGTTGTCTGAACGTGGTATTAAGCTAGGTTTCTTCAAATCAGTTGGTGTCGAAGTTGAGCCATTTCAATGCGAATTTCAGACGGACAACCCTATGGTGTCTTTTTTTGTGCAACGCGATGTCTCAAATGGTTAGAGGCATTATGGAAAGGCTCATTAATATTGATCATCTGAACAATATTGCACAGGTAAATGCACATTTGATCAATAAGATCGCAAAAAGTAACGACTGGACGTTTTTTGGCACAGGTTATTGGTCGGCGTATTCAGAACTATTGTTGGTTGTGAAAATGATTTGCTGCTTATCGCATGGCAACGCCAATGCAGAGAGAGGTTTTTCGGTAAATGCAGAATATCTTTTTGAAAACATGAGGGAAGAGTCAAGGCCAAGCGTAATCCTATCCTAAGCCTATTTGTCGGTTTGAAAAGTAGTTAGAATCAAATCGAATGCGGTTAGGCAACTTAATGTCATTTGTGACAATTGTCAAACTTTCCGTTTCCGTTCCGCTTCCGCCCACCATTGCGTTTGGGCCTTCAGTCGTAGCGCGACGTCAGATCTATGATGGTGTTACTCATGCAGGTGGGTTGGAAAACTTACAAATTTTGAATAAACTTATTAAGCGAGTTCGAAAAATCGCATTCGCTTTCCATGTAGACAAGGATCGTCGTATGAAAGAAGCTCACGATTCCGAAAACTCAAGATGCTCAAAAAGAAGCCGAGAGTTTGCAGAAGAAAATTGTTCTGCTCAAATGATAAACATTTTTAAAAGTAATCCGAAAATGAAAATCAACACATATTCAACTTGCAATTTCTCGTTGTAATGTGAACTCAATGAGAGAATAAAATGTTAATGATAATTAGACTTAAATTATTTTGCCATGTCTGTGGTTGTCATTTGGAGTTCCAGAGAGTACGAAACTGACTAATGCATGAGCAGTGCATCCTCAGGTTCGGTTACCAAAGCAAGAATAATCACTGCTCTGCTATTTTACAATAATTTATATGTTAAGAGAAAGGATCGTCTACGGGTTGATTTTTATTTGGCTGTGAAATTATGAACACAAATTGAGAGCTTGGTGACATTGATTAAATATTCCTATTATTACTTAGTAATGAATAGTGAGCCTAGTTGTGAGCAGTAGTTATTCATTATTATATTATAAGATGTATTTATAGCCCTAGGCCTATTCACATCCTTCGTAGACAGTCGGTCATATGTTCTGTAAAAATTGTATTAGTATCAAGTTCTGTAGTACGTGCCATGAGTATGCTATTCTTGATATCTTCGAAAACTTACCCTGCTGCTACACTACGGTAAAATAAAGCACATCACGTTGTAGCTTCTTAGGTTAAAATAACGAAGTTATGATGACTGGAATATTTCTGAAAACCGACTGGAAAGTCAGGGAAAGTCAGGGAATTTTATTTTCGACTTTGAGTCGACACCCTGCAATTGCAGCCGCAATAATTTACGTAATTTATCATCAAGTCTCATAGAGAAAATACATTCATGGGGCTTTGATCATCAATTGGATGTAACAATGCGTATTTGTGAATCGTGTCGTGGAATTTTAGTGCACAATAGGACACCTCTCCCGAAAAAGAGGCGATCGGATGGAAAAGAATCAAGCCATGCTCGGAAGTTTGAAGAGCCGCAACCATCAACTAGTCATCAGCAATCAGAACATCAGGAATTCGATGATACACTAGGTAAATAATAATAACTTTAACTATTTCAACTGTGTGGTTTAAGGATTGTACATCGAAGATACAACTTCATTTTCAACATTTTTTTAGAGCACGAGCTGGATGAACCGCTTATCGTACAAATTTGATCGTTTGGTAGGCCAACCTCGGTGAACAATCTATCAAATTTTCACGACTGTACGATATGCGGTTTATGCACCTCGAGCTCCACAAACATGGGGAAAATTCAGATGCGGCTTCGATGTACCGTAAACGGGGATGTCTTTGATAATGGAGGTAACTTTGATAATGCAGCTAATCCAAAAAGTTATGACTTAATGCTCTTCGTATTCATTATTTTGGAAGGGAACATCGGTTTCCTATCCAAAATATTGCGTACGATGTGCCTTAAGTCATAAATTTTTGGCTTAGCTGCATTACCAAAGTTACCCCTATTATCAAAACCACCCCCGTTCATGGTACTATCACCTTAACAGCGTTACATATTAATGTGTGGTAATATTTTTTTTTTCTTTTCTTTAATTTTACAGATACAGATCCATCGCTAGAATCAATCCCATCAGCGGATCAGATCCAAGGTCCATATAATGTGGAACAATTCAATTGTATAGCTTCAACCTTACAGTTATCACCAATTTCATCGAGAAGTATGAGAAGTATGAATTATCGTGTTCAAAAATCTGCAGAGATCACAAAGGCAGTGCGTAAAAATATATTTGGGATGGATTCAGACGATGTCAACAAATCAAATGATTTTGACGAAATGATCATGCAGTTAAAGGAGAAATTTAAATTTGCCTTCTACGAGTACAAATGACAAATTAAAAGTGTTATCAGTGCTCCCTAAATCATGGTCAGTGAATCAAATAGTTAATGAGTTTAATGCACCCCATCATACAGTGAAACAGATGAAAAGGCTAGTCAGAGAACAAGGTATTCTTTGTAGTAAGAAAGCAAGAAGTGGTCATGGATTTAATGATACTGAAAAACAAATTGTTTTAAATTTCTTTGACAGTGATGATATTAGTAGGCCTATGCCAGGAAGTAATGATTATGTTTCTGAATATCGAAATGGATATAAAGAGCATGTTCAGAAACGTTTATTGATGATGTCTCTTAAAGAGGCTTTTATGATTTTTGAAGAGAAATACAAAAGTGTTAAAATCGGATTTACTTCGTTCACTCAGCTCCGTCCAAAGCATTGCATACTGTTGGATAGTACAGGTACACATAATGTATGTGTCTGTACTATACATGAAAATGTTAAATTGATTATTAATAGTGTAAAATTTGATTCATATAAAGAAATTGCAGACAAAATACTTTGCAGTAGTCCTATTAGAACCATAGATTGTTTTTATCGTACATGTGAAGAATGCATTTCCACAGATAGTATCGTGAGGGAACTTACATCAGTATTAGAAGCAGATGATATGGAAGAAGTTTTATTTCAACAGTGGTTGACTACCGACCGTTGTAATTTGGAAACTATTATTAAACCTGCAGATGAGTTTGTTCAATATTTGACGGAAAAAGTTGAAAAGCTCATAACCCATGATTTTATTCATAAAGAGCAATCATCTTACCTAAGTAATAAAAAAAAATCTCTTCAAAACGGTGAAATTTTAGTGATTTGCGACTTTTCTGAAAATTATTCATTTATTATTCAAAACTCAGCACAGGGGTATCATTGGAACAATAATCAAGCTACGATACATCCTTTCGAAATTTACTACATAAAAGAAAACAAGTTGGAAAATTTCAGAAGTATTGACCCATGATACAATAGCAGTTCAATTATTTATAACAAAATTGTTAGATTTCATTAAACAATCTATTAGTTTCACAAAAATTACTTTCATGTCAGATGGAGCAGCGGCTCATTACAAAAATAAAAATAATTTTGCCAGTTTGTGCAACTTCAAGTCCAAGTATGGATTGGAAGCAGAATGGCACTTCTTCGCAACGTCTCATGGGAAAGGCCCATGTGACGCAATTGGAGGAACTCTCAAACGAATGGCAAAGAGAGCAAGTCTTGCTCGAGATTATGGAAACACAATCACAACTCCACAAGAACTGTATGACTGGGCAGTTAAACAAACAGATACAAGCATAACAAAATTGAACTTCTGCTTCATATCAAATGATCAATACACAAAGATGTCCGATGAACTCAAGGAGCTGTTCAGTCATGTAAAAACTATACCTGGTACACAAAAATTTCATTGTTTTGTACCTATTTCTCAAAACATAATTTCTACTAAGCGATTTTCACATTCAAAGGAAACTCCGAAAAATTTCACTCTGTTTCCGATAGACTAATAATCAATGAAAAACTCAAATTATGTATGGAGAATTATAGGAAAATAAATTATGCACTAAACAAAAACACTAGAGTTTTCATTTATTAAAACACCATTCGAAATGCAGGAAAATCCTCTGTATTAGGCCCTTTCAAATGTTAGGCTAGATTTTTGTTTTAAGCACGCCCAGATTATCAAAAGGTCAAAATCTTTATGCTCATTAAGTTTCAACGGATTTTAATAAGGTTGTGCGCGTATTACTATTCGACTTTGAGTGAAACACGCTAAAAAAAAATTAACATGAAAAAGTTGTTGTTCGAACAACTTTTTTTCCTTAAAAGCGCCCACTTGGCGATGTATGAAGAAAAGTAAGGTAATTATATTGCCTTTCATGAGAAAAAATATCAAGCAAATCTGAGGGGTACCATTTTTGGGAAAATGACTTTTAATTTTTAAATATATTTTTTTAGAGTGTAGAAACCAATTTTTTAATTTATTTAAATTTTTTATAAAATTTCAGATTATTTGCTAAAAGTTCGCCATACATCACTATTTTTTAGGGCTTGTCATTTTTAAGCTATACCGATTTGAAAAAAAAAATCGACAAAAAACTTTGACCCTTATCAAATGTTAGGCGAGATAAATTTTGAAAAAAATAAGTACTCAAAGTTGCTTAAAATTGCTAAGTCTCCACACCCACAAAGTTTCATAAGGTTCTGAGAGGGTGCTGCCAACTCCGAAGACGAGTTGGCGTGAAATCCGTATTTTGCTCATTTTTTGAATTCCGGAAAGCATGTTCCATAACGTTCATTTTTAGATCGAAAAAAGTATAGCTGTTTCGATTTTGATTCGTTGTGTTTTAGCCCGCACCATTAGACTTAAAAGACGAAAATGAAAAAAAAAAAATTAAATTTATTATCGAAAATCAACGAAAAATATAAAAGATTTACAATTGATGTTCCCATCTGACGTAAGGACAAAATCTAAACAATGAGCATCGCGTAAAATTTTTAATTTAATGTAGGCATAAGTGCTTTTTTGTAGCTTCATGTCTTCGAGTTTGAAAGATCGTCGGTAGTCGTTACTTGTTCTGGTGTAAGGGGCACCACCGGCAGCCGTTTTAGCTTATGGAGCAGACCTTATCATATAAAAGAGTTTCATAGTCACATTGCTTGCTCATCGTTTTTTGTGAAGATTATCGTCGCTTAGCCACCTTTTGACGTAGGACTACGTCTTTGATTTCTATATGGAGGTACACTTTGTGAAAACCGAAAATGGAACATGTAACAAATTAAGAAAGATTTTGAACGTTAATAACTCAGCTGCCCCTGGTCCAATTTCAATAATTTTATCACCAATCGATCAGATCGCATCGATAACAATGCTTCCAAATGTTGATTTTCAACAAGAAACTTTTGAAAAACTGGTAAATATCCAGCATTGTCCAAAAGCGTCGAATTAACTAACAAATCCAGCAATTACAATTAGCTCCCACACCTGGACCCTACCTATCGACCCATCAACTCAACCGGGGACCAACGGCTTTACTTCCCGAAGGAAGGCGTGATCATAAATGTTATGCCTTAGAACATGCCGGTGGCGCCTACTGAGATTGGACCCAGGCCTGCTGGAGTGAGAGGCAATCACGTTTACCACTACACCACCGGCGCTGCTAAGCGTCTTTCTGCTAAAGACTAAGATATACCAACTTGTTGAGAGAAGGCGTTTAACGAGAAAAACTAAAAAGGGGAGGAGCTTTAGCTGGGTCGACACTGATATTCTACCGGTTGTTTCTATACAACGCATAATTTAGTGTAGAAAGGCACAGCAGATGAAGTGTATGATAAAATACCCAAAATAGTTGGGGCATGATTTTCTAGCTCAAATTGTATGCAATTTCAGCTCCTGCTGCAGTTAAAAAATAACATTTATTATATAAGACCACGTAGTCCTACGTCACCATTGCGTACAAACCCATAAGGCTGTCCCTAGTAGTTTTTTTCTTCACTCGAACCCATCACTGAATAATACGAGGGAGAGAAGTAGAGTGAGTGAGAAGTCGACAAAGTAGTAATAGAGAGTGAGACGAAAGTGGCAAGAGAACGATTGTATTGGGAGAGAAACAGAGAAATAAAAATAAAAGACAATCTTGTGATTGGCTTTAGTGGAACAAGATCAATGAATTGTTCTTTACTTCAGAGATGCCAAAATAAAGTTTCAAAATATCCGGAAAGACACGACAATGGCGATCTGGGAATCGAGTCGGGAAGTTGGCCCCGAAGACTCCAGCGCTACGAATTTCAATCTAAGTATCTGAGAAGTATGGATCCTCTGGTTTTCAAAGACCATCTTATTGTTTTACCAACGAGTCTAAGAGGGCGGGCGTTGGAAGCAGCTCAACAGGGACATCTAGGATGTGGAGCGACTAAACGAATCCGTCGCGAGTTCTTCTGGTGGCCCAACATGGAAGGAGGCTGATAATTACGTCATGAGATGTGAAACATGTCTATCGTTTTCAAGAAAAATCCGCCGGTACTACCAAACGGGCCTTGGGAGATTCTCCAAATCGATTTATTGTTCATCCAAGCCATCTGATGATGTGCGTTGATACATATTAGGCTGGGTCATCATGATCATTTTTTCAAAACAATGTTTTTTTGGTTCCATTTGGGGTCCCAAACTGTGCAAAATTTGGGGACGATTGGTTTTAACCCTGCTTTCCGCATTGCGTTTGAAATTTGTATGGAAATTAGTATGGGAAAACCTACTTTTATGCATCTTTATTACTAGGGACCACAATTTTGCACAAACCACGCATCTAAATACGTTTAAGTACAGCCGAGAAAGTGCCTAACAACTTTTCTCAAGTATGTATTGTGCTAGAATGCCCCTAAAAAAAAGTTATAGCTGTTCAAAGATCAATGTTTGCGGTTTAAGCAAAATTGTAGTCTCTAAGGATAAAAATGCAAAAAAGTTGGTTTTCACAGACTAATTTCCACACAAATTTCAAACGCAATGCGGAAAGCCGGGCTACAACCAATCGTCTCCAAATTTTGCACAGACTCCAAATGGAACCAAAAAAGGGTTGTTCTCGATTGGTGAGGTAAAGTTTGCGTTTTTCCTTAAAACGATGACCCACTCTAATACATATTCACGATACCTACAATTGTGGTTCTGTGTAAGATTGTTGTTGTTTGGGGACTTCCCTTAGTACTCCAAAGTGACAACGGCCCGTTGTTTCAGAGTACGGAATTCATAGATTATTGGGAGGCAAAAGAAGAGTGCGAGTACATAAGGCAATTCCACTCAGTGCTCAATTGAACGGTGCTGTTGAACGGCAGAACCCGGGCGTGATCAAGTCTCTCCCTGCCACGAAGGCAAAAAAGACAAGCTGTAAAGCAGCGTAAGAGAATTACATGCGAGCGAATTGATCCTATCTTAGATTGTAAGTTTGACTAACCTTGTGTTTAGTTTTTGTTTTGTTCGTGTGGGTTTTTTTTTAATGTTTGTTTCTGCAATAATTGTATAATTACCAAAATTGAATAGGAATAAGTTCATGTTTTTGGAATAATGAAATATTTGTATCGTAATCATAACTCAAACCTCCTCCTCCCTCTCCCCATCCATAAAACTGTATATCTCTAGTAACCTCGAGATGACCGCGAGTAATCGGTTCAGTTCCTTTAAATCTAGACTTAAGACATCAATTATGTGTAACGCAAATGATAACTTGGCTCTGTAAAGTTTATTCGATTGAGCCTGTACAAATAAATTAATTAATAAAAAAAAAAGAATTGATCCTATGTTGTTCAACATCTTCACCTCAGATATCCCGTACTTCCTGGTAGGGGCAAGCTACTTCTGATCGCAGACGACACTGCTCGCATCAACAAATGTCGTGTGATCAGAGCACCAACCAAAAATCTAAGCACTTCAACAACTGGAAAATTTGAATCAATGCGCAACAACCCAGGCCATAATGTTTCCTCAATCTAAATCCTCTAGACTGATTCCACCAGATGCTGCAACGGTTCGTTTAGTAAGCATGAAATGCGAATAAGAAGAAGAATGTGTCACATATAAATCTCAATTATAAATGCTCGAAAAATCTCACACTACCAAGTCAATCTACAAAAAATCTTCTTTCATTTCTCGCATCTACTTGCATCGCGCATCATCTTTTTGCAGGAAATCTTCAGAATCTACTCAACGTGCACGCAGCTAACCACATCAAAACAAAATCTTTCCTGCGTTGTAGATAGAGTCGTCCCCCTTATGAATTGAGGAGTTCCCTGTAATCAGTGTGTAACGCCTACTGCACTACCTCATGCACTATGGGCCAAGAGTGTGATATTGAGGGTCAAAACTAATAACTCATAAACGAAGCATTTCTGCGACTTGGTGCCTTGAGCGAAGTTTCTCATAATAATAAGGCCCATTGACATAAACAGATAGTTCGAAACTAAATTGCATACATGGTTGGCACCAATCTTACTTTCTACTCTGAAATTCTGAAGAATAGACATCCTTGACACATTTGTTCGGCTTTAACAAAATAATCAACTTTTTCGTAGACTATAAAACTACAATGCCTACTATTTCCAAGTCATTCGGAAAACAAGAAATATTGGTTGAAAAACTGTGATGGAAACGCGTAGGAAACTGGATGGCATTCTTAGAAAAAATACACGCTGAAAAAATCATATGCTTTTGTCAAAAATGAAAAACAAAAGATAAACCTTCAATAACAAACAAAGGTATTTTTTTATTTTTAACCTTATGTTTCTTGAAAATTTATCAAAAATGCTAAATTTTCTGAAATGCGCGCAATGGTAACTTTGAAATTGGCCAAAATCGTAGAACATTTATTATTTGTACGTAGCTTGAACTTTTCCCTCAATTTTTTTTTATTGGTTTGTATTTAGAAAATCGCTTCCAATGCACAAATCTCCCTTAATTGAGTGAACAAAAAATGTTCAAACATTGTACTTAAAGTTTATGCTCCACGATTTTGATCAAATTTAAAGTTTCCATTGTTTCCATTTCAAAAAAGTTTGCACTTTAAATAAGCTTTCAAGAAAACGGAAAATTGAAGATCATTAAAATTCATTTATTTTGTAGTTTAAGTTTATGAAGTTTTTTTTCAATTTTTTTTTTTGAAAAAAATATACGTTTTTTTAAGTGTGTACTTTTTTCTGAACATGCAATCCAGTTTCGAACAAGTTTGTCTTGGACGTCATTTCAATTAGATGCACCGTTTTTTTTTTGTGCTATGATTTATAGTATAATATCGAATACGCCATTTTTTAAAAATAATGCGAGAGTCAAAATGGCCGAATTCCAGCACAAAATTATTTCATTGCCCCTAGTGAACAATTATGCGGAGTTTCATGGAATTCTTAAAAACTCTAACTCTAAAATTTGTTTATTTTTTCACTATTTGACCTGGAACTGCTCAAATACACAAAATACTAAACATTTGCTAAAGAATAAACTAGTTTAAACATCACATTTTGAAGAAAACTCCGAATTACCTAAAATACTGACAAGGCACAAAAATCACAACCTGAGATTTTCAGAGAAAAGAACTCAATGAACAAAATATTAAAAATTAAGAGGTCTTACTTTGGTGGCGACCCGGCGTAGTGGTAAGCATCCATACCTCTCACGCCAAAGTCACGAGGTCAAATCTCACCCCCGGACAAGTCACGAATGCTAACGCTCTTGGGGCGTTGTGACTATAATAATAACAATAAAAAATGTCTCTGTGCATCGATTACTATGATATGTCAAAGTTAATGTTTGTTGGTAAATCTGTTATTTTTTGTTGAATGAATTGTTGTGTTTTCTTAGCATTAGGATGACTAGCTAAAAGTCAGTTCAATTAAGAAAATTCATAAATAAAGTCCGAACGAATTCATACATAAGTTCTAATGTTTTCTAGGAAGAAGAAAATCTGTTCCAATGGAGTTGTGGAAAGAACAATTTTATCTCGACCTCGACCGATTTGAATGAAACATTGCTCACATGTTCGCTGCTATGCTTGCATTTTTCATTTAAATATGTTTTTTTTCTACTCAGTAACTTTTAAAAACGGTGTATTTAAAAAAAAATTGATTATATTTTTTTTAATCATAACATGAAAACTATTGATCTGATCAAAATGGTCAAGCGTGATTATATCTCACCCCAGCAGGCCTGGGTTCTCAATCCCAGTCGGCGACGCCGGGATGTTCTGAGGCATAACATCTCTGATCACGGAAGGGAAGTAATACCGTAGGTCCTCGGTTCATGAGTTGATGGGTCGATAGTGGGTCTAGGTGTAGGAGCTGTCTCCCTGGCGTCGGCAGCATTGGTGCTCAGCACGGAAAATAAGATCGACGGAAAACAAATCAAGGAAAAAACAATCGTGATCAGAGATGTTATGCCTCAAAACATCACGGTGTCTGGGATTGAACCCAGGGGCTGCTGTTAGAAATGAGGGGTAATAACGCTTACCACTTCATCACCTGCGCTATTTATATATATATATATATATATATATATATATATATATATATATATATATATATATATATATATATATATATATATATATATATATATATATATATATATATATATATATATATATATATATATATATATATATATATATATATATATATATATATATATATATATATATATATATATATATATATATATATATATATATATATATATATATATATATATATATATATATATATATATATATATATATATATATATATATATATATATATATAATATATATATATATATATATATAATATATATATATATATATATATATATATATATATATATATATATATATATATATATATATATATATATATATATATATATATATATATATATATATATATATATATATATATATATATATATATATATATATATATATATATATATATATATATATATATATATATATATATA